>NC_088098.1:87003549-87309414 GCF_036370855.1 Dromaius novaehollandiae
GCCTGATGCAAGGATGCTGTGGCTCTGTTTTCCTGAGGGCCAACCAGTAGCAATGCATACTCCCAACTGACATGTACGGAAACACACAAAAACACACACACTCAGAATACACACGCACACAGCCGGCCACACAGATCAACACACGCAGAAAACAGTACTTTACCAGCACACACACAAACACACAGCACTCATATAAACCTAAACAGCACAGACGGCCTGATCCCATTCCTCATCTCTGGCAAAGAAATATACACAAACACACACACACACACACATATATGCATATATACACATCTGCACACAACATGGATCACTCCAGTAGCTGGCCTTAGACATTCAACCTGTTCAGTAGCTGGCCCTAGATCTCTTGTTCTCCCCAGTTGCTGGGACTGCAATATATTACTCCTTGAGATTTGCAGCCCCATTCCAGGTGCTGGTACTCGGACATCTTCTTGTTACAAACACACATATGCAAACGGATCTCTCCAGTAGTTGGCCCAACTGAGGCCTTTTGTCTCTCCAATAGCCAACTCTCAGACCCCTGCTTTCTGTAGGAGCTAGCTAGAACCAAAGGTCCTTCCAGTAGCCTACTCTCAGAGTCCTTGTCCCTTTGGTATCTGGTCCCAAAACCTATGGTCTCTCTGGTTGGTGGTTCCCAGACATCTTACCCTACTTACTCTCTATTCCATCTTGAATTTCACTAGCAAAATAGATACATATTCATCCACGCACATACAATTGAAGTTCCCTAAGGAAATAAATACACACAAAATAAGCCCAGTCTGTCCGGTGCTGGCAACAAGACCTATAGGCCACTATAAATAGCTAATATTACTGGCAATTAGACCTCTCAAACACACGTACATACACATATACACATAATAGAAATCACACTCACTCAAAAAAAATATTTAAGAGCAGTATTTAACAAGATAGACTGTGGTGATCATGTGAGGGGCTCGATCAGACAAATGTATTAGCAAGCCACATGTTTACACTCAGCCAACCCCTCTTATCCTCTTTGCCATATATTTTCTCATGCTTGTTCCTCCCAATCCACCGTGATACCTCCTTTTCTCCACCTTTGGTCCTTCCTCCAAACACCCCATAGCAAGTCTCACAGATTCCCACAACCCACTTAAAACAGCCCATAGTAAGTTTTGCACTCCTTAAAAGATGCTCTTCCACCTGCCTCCCGTAATGAATCCTATAGACCTGTAGGCAGTAACCCCCTTTAGACTTCAAGGCATTCCAGGGAGAGAGTTTCTGTCGTTGGGTGATGTCCCTGGATTTCACACCTCAGTCAATCGGCCAGCTGTCCTCCTTTGATAGCCCTAAGACTAGCCCATTCAGGGTGCTCTGTTTTCACTGATTTGGCTAATGGGGTAGCTCTGCCTGTCATTGTTCCTCTTAAAAACTCATGAAGCCTTTGTGTTTATGGTGATTAGCCTTCAGTCCCATAACCTAACATGTAGGAATTCAGCAGTGTAATAAATAATGAATGTTCAATTCTATGATGTATTTTCTGTACTCCTTATAAGATAATGCTAAAATAGCATAATAATTTTCAAGTGCTTTGTCTACCCTGTTTAAACGTTTCTCTAAAGCTTTAGCCACAGTAATTTAATGTGCATTTCAAATACTTTGGATTTTCTGTTGCTGCCACCAGAAGCTTTAACTTAGCTGTCCTTTTTTTTATATACTTGCTCTTGGAGTACTGTAATGTTTGACAGACTAGTGGAAAACTGGAAAACTAGCAAAAGAAGCAAACCACAGAAGACTGTACAAAGAATTATTACCTCTAAAGCAGGATTATAATGCCTGGGCAATCACAGAATCCATTGCAGTATTTTTACATTCAAGTTACACAAAGAAACGATCTTGCAGAATATATTTTAAAATTGCTCTCCCAAAAACCTCCCACCTCTCCTATTTTACTACTGACAGCAATTTGTATGTCTTCATTTCTGAAAATGCTTTCTGCTCTTTCCTCAATGCTTTATCCTAGATAAAACATCCTTCCTGAATCTTTTAACTAAACTCCAATCTGTCTACTCACTCAGAAGAGCTTACAATTGTACTTCTTACATGTGGAAAGTGTTTGAATCCACTCCATTTAGCAAGTAGAATAGAATTTTCAAAGCATGCACAAGCCAGGTGGGAACAAGAGTCTGACTCCATTAATTTAACACTTGTGCCCTTTCTCTCATACTTGTACATGTTGTAGATGTCCAGATCTTCTAATTCTAAATGCCAGATTTTCATGTAAATTTCTCAGGAGAATTCTGTGTTTTTGCAGAAGAGTAGAGTGAAATGGACCAGTGGAGCACTTCAGTAACATAATTTTCAATTGTCCCGTTCATATCTCCCTGCAACATCATGATTCTAATTTCGGAGACAAAACAAGCATGGAGTGAAAATTATAATGCTTAAAAGTCTCCACACACAGAAGAAAACACAAAAACCTTCTATACAACAACCACTTTAATACATCTGATTAACATGAGGAGCTGACATGAGTCCACAGTAAAGCACATCCATTTTGTTTCTTGATGTAAAAGAATCCATGGTAAGTTTTCCCCATAAACTCAAAAGTGATGTATCAGAAAATTGTGCAATTCAGGGAGAGATTTAGGTATCGGATCCAAAATAAAAATATAGACATGTGAAGGGGAACGTTAACAGAAATTAGACACATGAGCTCAAAAACTGCAGTACTAAAAACACCAGTTCAGCTGTTGCATAACCTTAGACATATCTGTATTTCATGGTGTTGGGATGTCACAGCATCTGGTCTGCTGCCTCTACCTCTGCCAATGCTAGGGAAAGCACTTCAGCCCCCCAGTGACCATGGAAGTCAGACAGACACAATGGAAGAAAAGGGAAGAAAATGCCCGAATCTCTCTTGGCTAAGTGAAAGAGTATATAGATAGTCTCCCACCTAGAGTATTCTTTACCTTGACTGAGGTGCCTTTTCAAGGTAGAGAGACTCCTATTCTTCTTGGTAATGTCCTCGTCAAATCATTTCCTGAAGTTAAGATGCCTCTTTGTCATGACAGATGAGTGAGGGACCCTAAATCTTTTTCTTCCACTTCATAGTAGTTAGGACATTTCTTTGAAAGGTGGGACACTGGGCCAAATTCTCTTCCAGCTGGAGTGAACTTGGCCACCAAACCATTAAGTCATTCTTCTTTTAAAAAGAGGGAGGAGTGCTTAGGCTGACAGCTTAGACCAGACAAGAACTCCAACTGTAGTCTCAAAGAGAATGAGGCCAGAACGTGGGAAAGCCTACTATTATGTTAAACCAAAGATTGGTAGAACTAATATACAAATGAAAGGCCAGGAAGCAAAGGAGTCTGTGCTACAAAGATGGATCTGAGTGATGGTCAAGTTAAGGCTGGAGCACAGTGAGTGGATAAAAACAGGAACTGGAAGTGGGCCATCAGCAGTCAATGCAAAGAAACGACGACACAGTACTTCAGCTCCACATTATGACACAGTGATCAGCAAGAACAAAATGTGAGCTTGCTTCATCAATTACTTGACAGGAACGAACTGCCAATCAGTGTAATCCCTGCCTTTCTCTGAAGCTGGATTTGGTGTGTTTAGTCTACTGTATCCTTTTTTTAATTAAGAAAAAAATGGAACATACAGTAGCTAGCCTCTAAATGTCTTTCTGCAGGTCTGGTACTCCCAATGAGAATGCTTGCCAAACATATGGACAAGTGACGGAAGTGGAAGATTGTTAACTGCAGCATATTGGGCTGAACATGCTCAAGGCCAATGCCAAGAGGCTTAGGATCCTCAAACAAGTTTAAGAAGTTTTAGGAGTTTATGTATAAAATTTAGTTCATTGTACTGTTTCTGAAAATGTCTTATATTTCATACTCTCTCTGATATTGAAATGATCTTTCCCATCACCCCAAAGAAGTTGGTCCAAGAGAGGACCATCGGATCTAATGCTAGTATGAGAGAAAATACACACATTTGAAAGTCCTCTCCATCTTTATATACATAAATTCAGAGTGATCTGTGAAAATTGGAGTATAACACAATCTTAAAAATGCATCTGAGCCCTTTAAATGCAAATCCTTTCTCTGAACTGAAAAGACAGTAATTGAGTCTCTATCCAATTTGCATGCTTAGAGAATGCAGCTGGGCTATTAATCATCAAACAAATGTAAAATAATAAATCACTTATTACGAGACTTCTTCCTCTGAGATAAATAGGTGAGCATCCACATATAACAGCTACTTGGGATTGGCATTTCCCTGCATATATTTCAGGACCTTTCAGGAGCCCATGAAAAGCTGGGTAAAAATTGTGAGTTCTTCAGAGTTGCTATGCCCACTTCGTTTTCTCTTTTTTTTCTCGTAATTGCTATAATTGAATCCGTGGCAGGACTTCTAGGAAATGGAACTATCTTGGCTGTCAGTTCAACTAGCTGGGTGAGGAGCAAAATATTGTCCTCCTATGACATGATTATGATCTTTCTGAGTTTATCCAGGTTCTGTTTGCAGTCCTGGATGATGCTGGATTTGTTCCTAAGTTTGGTCTACCCAGCTTCCTATTATGTGGAAAAATTGTTTGTAACTTTCAAGACAGTTTTTATGTTCCTGAACTACTCCAGCCTCTGGTTTGCTGCCTGGCTTAGCGTCTTCTATTGTACCAAGATTGCCACTTTTACTCAGTCTTTCTTCATCCGTCTGAAGCAAAGAATTTCCAGTCTTGTGCCCTGGATGCTGATAACATCATCTCTTTTTTCCTTTGCAACATGTCTTCCTTTCTCCTGGGATATCTACAATGTGCACAACAACTTCACTACTCCTTTAACTGTGACAAACTCCTCAGAAAGGAGAGCCAGAATGAAAATCAGTTTCTTTTCATTGATTCTTCTCTGTAATGCCGGTATAGCCTTGCCTTTGATAGTGTTTGTTGTTTCAAGTATCCTGCTGATTCGGTCTCTGTGGAGACACATGAGACAGATGCAAAATAATGCAACTGGCTTCAGGGATCCCTGCTTAGAGGCCCACATGGGTGCCATAAAGTCAGTCTTCTCCTTCCTCATCCTGTATGTTACGTATTTTATTGCTTTGGTTCTCATTTTATCCAATATGTTCTTACCTTTCAGCATCTGGGAAGCCATATGTGTGGCTGTAATGGCTGCCTGTCCTGCAGGACACTCTATGATCTTAATCTGGAGCAATCCCAAATTTCGAGAGCTGCCCGCTAGGATTTTGCACCACACAAACTGTCAAATGAGACCTAGATCCATGTAAAAGGTCATGGGCCAGCCTAGGCTTTCTAGTTTAGAACCACATGAATTAAATCAAAGTCACTGGAGGTATAAAACAATAGAAGCATGAATGAGTAGATTATGGCTTGGATCTGGAATCACAAAGATGCTAAGAATGTAGGATTTTGCTTTATCTTAATATGATCCTTGTAATGAAGATTTCTATGAGTTTTCTCCTATTTTAAAAGATGATTGCCTGTATGGGCACATAATTATGGATGCTAAGACCCAAGGATTCAGGAATTTCTTCATGACTGCTGTATCATTTTCAAGTGCTTGGATATATTTGTTGATTCTGGAAGCATCTTTAAGGTCTCAGTGTGATTCAGTAAAGATGACAAAGCTGTGTCTTTTTTTTGGTGCAGGAATTCCCTCATCTTTAGAAATAAATTGGACTCTCCTGGACAAACCACAGATTTCAGCAGAGTCTAATACTCAGTATATTATTGTTATGTTAGGACTGGAATTTTATTATCCTTTTCAGTTGCAATGTGAATTTATATTTTCTTAAGGTGATCCTCACTGAAATCTGTTTTTATATATGGTCTTTTGGAATGTTCAGAAGTCTGCTTGAGCCCTGCATTGATTAGCATTGGACTAAGTCCTTTTTAGTTTATAATAACTGGTTTCGATGTTGCCACAGTCAATCTGTTTAAACAATTTATGTGTATTTAATCTGAGTTTAGGCTGGAATGTGATTTTTTTATTATTTTAAATTACGAGAATAAAGATTTTTATATACTAGAGTCTTTCTTCCCCTTACGACATCAACTGTTGTATAGGTGCCTGAAGTGGACTGCAGGCATTTAACAGAGTCGGTGAAAATCCAGGGCATGGCAATGATACCATTTTTAGGGAAGCATCTGTGACAAGCTGTGGTTCCCAACTAACCACCATCAAACACGGATGTTGGGAGGTTTATTCCATCCTCTGTGCCCTCCATGGTGGCCCCTTGCTGGCCTTAGGGAAAGAACCTCAGGTCTCTCTGACCAGAGAAACAAGTGAGACATGTAGTTTGGTCAACCCATATAAAAGGTATTTTGGCTGGCTCCAGGCTGTTCCAGAGGGACTTCCTGAACAGTCTGTATCACATGATTGTTTTGCCTTATATTCCTTTTTCCCCTTTCCTCCTTTGCAAATAAAAAACCTAACCCCATTCCTTAGCAGACATGAGATTTGAAAGAGATTCCTGTGTTGTTTTTCAGACTCTCTTAACTGGTCTTCCCTCCACAGCTTTATTTGCACGTGGAGTTAAACGAAAAAGTTAACCGTGCATCAACATACATTCTGAAACCTTAGTGGGAAAGTGGACAGAAATACTGGAAGGGAACATACAAGTTCTACCTTCTAGTATACCTTTCTTTCTATTACTGGGCTAACTGATACGTCATTAATAAATTCTATGTAAAATATGTGTTGTCTAGAAATTGTCCTAAATCCTTGGTGTTCTATTCAACAAGTCATTAAGCAAGCCTGATAAACATTTGTTCTGGGAGGGGGAAAAAAAAAAAAAAAGTCTTGTAGTGGTAACAAAATAGTAACCAGAGTCTACGATTCTTTGAAATCATCCATCTTATCTGGTAGTAGGTATTTTTCTTTCTTTGCTCTCCCTAGATAAGGTTTGTTTGCAAGCTGGAAGTCATGGGTTTGATTCCCCCCCCTTCTTGGACTTACCAGTGTTCCTAACCAGTTTGCAACCTGAAGAAAGTATGAAATTTATCTTATCAAATCCTTCTAAAATGTCCAACTATTTCCAGATATACCTATGCTACCTAGGAACACTCTCAGCTCTGTTTAAAATCTGTAGGGTAAATCAAATCAGCAAACAAGCAAAGTTTACAGCTCATTCTCTTCTGACACTAGCAGAATGTGATGATAAATCCTGTTGTCTTGTAGCTGTTTCCACTGGGAACTCAGAAAAAATACAAGATCTTCTAGGAAGTTGCTTGAATGCACTATAGAACAGAGATGCCAACATTTGAAACAAAGTGTTTTTCAGTACACAGACTTTTCGGGATTTCTGTAAGTTACCAGTTTAATCAAAAGCCTTTCTTTTTGCATGAAGAGTTACTGAATAACTAATTCCTCCTAAGCTACTATATGGTGTGATTTCAGTTCCCTGAAGAAGAAGTATTATAAAATTACAACATTATGAATGTATTTTAATAAGGTATATTGTAAGCCTTTGGATTCCTTTGTAGAAAACACACAAAAAATTACTTCTGTTATACTACATGGGACTATGGACTATGGGATACTGATGAACTTGTACTCGGTAGGCTTTGATCAAAATGGATAAGAAAAGGAGTCAAAAATCAGAACCTCAATATCAATATATTTAAATAGCCTGCAGATTACTAGTAAATCATAACATCCTTCATAATGATGGAAAATCAATAATTTAGTAATTCAGATAAAAAAGGGCAACAACAGGATACTTGCCAGGTACCACCCACACATTTCCTAAAAGAACCAGGAACAGAGTCAGGCATCCTGACCTTCAAACTTAAGCATAAACTGGATGTACACAGCTGACTCCTGCATTTGCTGAGGATTAAAAGCCTTGTGAACACCCCTCATTTGTTTTCTAAGTCACATTCTGGCCTGTTTTCAAAGTAATGAAACAGTAATTTGATTATAGTCATTAGCTCAGGGCAATAAATGCAAAGATGTGCTAGGTAATTGACAGGTTGCTATACAATCCTTCTCTGATTTGCATATCCCTAAGCACAGTTGGACCTTTCATAACTGAAATGCTGGAAAACATGCTAGGGAGTCTATTTTCAATGGTGTCCATCAAAACGTGAATTTAAAAAACAGGAAAGCCTATCATGAATTACTTTTACTAGTGCACAGATACAGCCCATTCCTCACACACCTTCTTGAAAGGAACACTAATATGCACATGTACATACCAACACCCACGTATCCTGTACAATAGTGCTTTATACCTCTGAAGGCAGGGCTTCAACATTAGACAGGATAGCTAATTTAAACAAAAATATGTTTCTTTAAAAAAAGGCATGGTTTTCTCCATTACACTTCATTTTCTCCCATGTTCATGTGGTTTAATTTGTGTGGATATGGAAATGTAACTTTTACCCATGCATAAAATAGTATTTCTGATACGGCAGGTTGTAGGAATCTTACACAAGCTGTTTTGTTGTTTGTTTAGGCCAACTCGTTTGAGCTCTCTTTGCACCCATCTTCTCACTGTTTACTTAAGGAAGGAAACCTCTTATAACAGTATCTTTGTTGCTGTGGCGGACAGATGAATGAATTTTTTGCCTTAAACATTTCTTGGTGCATGCGGCGCAGGCAGGCCACAACCCCGAACAAGCCATCTGTCCCTGGCGGAAACAGGACTGGGCTGCTGCGACCCCTGAGATGGTCTCCCTGCGACCACCCAGGACACACCGAGCCTGCACTGAACGAGACCGCAATCGGGCAGAGACTTTGGGATCTGGACTGTAAATTATTGTCCGTTTTTAGCACAACTTCTATAAAACCTGCTTGGCATGAGTGGCTAAATTTGCTGAAGCCTTAGGCCGCACTCCCTAGTTCAGTAAGAAAGGGCCCCAGAGCTGGTGCAGGCGGGAATGATAAGGGAATTACCAGCAATTTGCATTCCTGTGCACTGCTGAAACAGTGCTAATTGCTGGAGTTACCACCTCTTTGTCAGGACCTTGAGAGCTAATGGCTGGACCCAAGAATGGAGACACATCTGTCAGCAGAAACGGCAACAGTAAACGGCCTACCTAGGGACAGTGATAAGACCCAGTAAGGAGCAGGAGACCCCAGACCCAAATATTACTCTTGGTCTCAACTACCACGTGAGGGGTGGGAAACTTAATTTGAAAAAGCTATAATTGCCGAGGGATTTCTTTGTTTCGCTCTCTCTCTTGTCCCTCGTCCCTCGTCCCTCGTCGGAGGCACCCACCCAGCTTGAGCTGTAATTCGAATGGAGTCAGCGGAACATCCTCGGCCTCGGTACCTAGTTTCTTTTCTCCTTTTCCAACTTTCTCTATCTTTTCCCCTTACCCTTGTTCACCTCTTCCCTTTTTCCCTTCGCCTCCCCTTCGCCTTCCCCCCACACACACACCTTTTCTCCCCACTTCGTGGAAAATAAAGTTAAAAGGTTGTACGATATTTGACCGGTTTTAGCATCTTAATCTCGTCCTTGGGATCGTAACGAAACCCTCCCGATATTGGATCGGGACAGTTGCATGAAGTGGAATTAAAATGATGATCCCAACAATTAGCATTTAAATTGTTTTCCTCTACTCAATGGAATCCTGCCTTTCTTTTTTGCAACCTGGAATGCTATTGCTAGGCTCAGAGAGCAAAAAAAATGTGATTTCTATTATCTTCAGGTTGTTACAAATATATGTGTTGAATGAATTTAAAGTATAGTGTAGACAAAAGTTCCAGTTCATAATGATAATATATATGTTTTTCTGGAAGCCTGGGAGCTGTTAACATCAGTTCCTCTGAGAATGCAGAGAATTTCTGGCAAATTGAATTTTCATCAAAATGCAGTTTGTTGAAACAGAAACACAATAAAGGTACATCTACAATATGTATGATATTCATATGGATTCCTTGATCATTTATTTTGAAGGAAAAAAGTAAAGAACTGAGTAGAAAACCTGATCTTTCCCATTAAAAATGTTAATTTTAACAGAACTCAGCTTCTGGAGTGTGTGTGTGTGTGTGTGTGTGTGTGTGTGTGTGTGTGTGTGTGTGTAAAAGAGAGAGAAAGACAGAGAGAGAGAGAGAGAGATGTTACAAGACAACCCTGAGAAGCTCAGAAAGAATGTTTGAAGTAGGTAGATTTGGATAACTTCTATCTTAGGTAGAATTTGCTTAGCATAAGTAGCTAAATTTGCTGAAGCCTTAGGCCGCGCTCCTAGTTCGTTAAGAAAAGGCCTCAGAGCTGGTGCAGGCTGGAAAGATAAGGGAGTTACAAGCAGTCTGCATTCCTGTGCCCCACTCTCCAGAAGGGAGGATGCCAAGGCTGAGAAATAAGGCCTGTTTGGGCGCCAAGACCTTGGGAAGTAAAAAGCTTCCTCTCACTGTTAAAACAGTGATGATTAAGGGGTCTGGATTATGTCTTCTTCCTCAGGGCCTTGGAAGATAACACCTACTGACCCAGCTGGGGCAGTGTTAATTAATTGATCAGAACCTTGAGAAGCAGGGGTGGGACCCAGGGAAATGTGAAGAAATCATTAACCAATCAGTGTAGAAGAGGAAGGAAGTCACAAATATGGCAAATTTGATTGTATAAATGCTACCTGAAAAGTTGGGGGGGGTGTGCTCGATTTGTGGGAGACCACCGAGCACCCAGGCTTGCGCAACTCTGAAATAAATAAATAAATGTCTCTCCTGAGTGTGTAATTATTGGCTCATTGCTCACCGGGCAACGAATCCGCTTTTCGGACAACAGAGAGAGAGAGAGAAGTTGTCCTGAAAGTAATTTTTTTTGGTCAAACCCTTTGTCTGCAGAAAGTGCTTTTGTGAGGCTTCTAAATTTAAGCTTCTTCATTCACATATAGACACTCCAGTTTGAAAAGCTGAAGTGACATATATCAGCCTTAATAATACAAGGGGAATTAGCTACCAATTTTTTTTCTGACATAGTTTGAATAAACCCTGAGAAGATCCCATGCATAAGAAAAAGGCATGAAGCAATTCACACATATAAAAGTGGGGAAAGAGATGAAAAGGAAAACACAAGACGCATACGAAGTACTGGAAAGAGGCAGCAAAGGGGTCAGAGAACAACTGAAGGAAAAAAAATAGAGTGAGATATGACTAGTTATGAGCACAAATGACCAGAAATGCAAAGGGAATTAACTAACTGGGGGAGCTGCTGCTTTCCTTGGCATGAAGGAGGGAGTCACCATAATTAATCCCCTGTATTGTTTCTTTTCAACATCTGAGTACATGCTTCTTTCCTCTTTTTTGTAGGAAGTCACCAAATTTCCTAGCTCCTGTTTCCAGGGTTTGGATAGGCAGGATCATCAAAATCTTCACTGCCTGACACTTTCCTTACAACCAGAGGCAGGATCATAAGGACACTATGTCAGTTCTCAAGGGATTGGTTCTTTTATGGAAAACCCAGCTCATCAAGAAAAGGAGCAGAGAGGGGCAGCATGTCCATAGACGTTCCAGTTGCTGGAAAAGCAATATAGCTTTTCTAAAGAAGCAAAAAACAGGAGGAGGACAGCGAATTATAGAAATTTTTCAAACACCTCTGGACTTCATCTGCACATTTGAAAAAGAATTAAAAGACTGTCTTTTCAAGGAATTCATGTTTTTTTGTTTGACATTTTTTAGCAGAATAACTTAGTCTTATAGTTGCACCAGGGAGGATTTTGTACATTCCTATGCTCACTAAACACAAATGAGTCTTAAGAGTTAAGTGGGTGACTTGAAGCTCCATCTACACTCTTGTACTTGCCTAATATTTTAGGATGAATAACTGAGTGCAAGATAATCTTTTAAATTATTCTGAAACTACTGTGTATGGGAATCATATAATTGTATAATTATTGGTACTGGTATTTTACTTTCACACTATATTTATATATAGTTTCGTACACTTCAATAATTTCATAATTTCATAAGTTTGAATAATTTAAACTTCCATATTTGTGGGGAAAACCTTTTTATGATTAAATAAAAACTTCTGTAAACTCTGCTTAATCCTGTGACTTTTTTTCATCAAATAACACTGTGTTATTGATTGAAGTGCTCTGCATTTCATATCCAAACTTACATGCATACGGTATCTATGTGGATGTTTTTACAGACTATTTGTACAAATTTTCCGAACAAAAGTGTCTTCGATTTTGAATTCTGAAAACAATATGACTATTGTAACTGCTCTTTTGGCTGGTGTTGTTCTTCTCTACTATTGGATTCATCAAAACACTCATGAGCTGTATGTAGTATGTGCTTGTTCTGTGTCCACAACAGGAATTCAGAGATACCAAGGTTACAGATACTTTGAACAGTTAAATATTTAGAGGAAGACTGCAGAGGAATTAACTTGAGAAACAGTATTGTGTCTCATGTATGTGCATCGTTACATAAGCAGGTTTGCTATTCTTCAGAGGTAGCTTTATATCTTTCACTGAAATGAATTTGTTAAAACTCCCAGGTGCCCATATCTCTAACAAGAAGAAATATAGGACCTTGGGCTCACACATGCAAATGACGTGATTGTGATCTGTTCCCCTGGTTATTGTTGCACTGTCTTGTGTCTTAGTGACTTGCCAGCAATAACTCAGCCTAAGCAATGGTACTGTTAAATATAAAGATAAATCATTGTCACTCTGTTAGGAGCAACAACTGTATTTTCTTCAAGTCAGAAGAGGACTTAACCCTTAGTGTTTTCCTGATATAATGTGTTGTAAGAAAGCCAGATTCTAAATGGAGGTCCAAAAAACACAGGAAGAAACTTGTAAAATTCACTAGATCTCCCATTGTTTGTCTTTGAAGTTTATTGGTGCCTCAAGTTTCAGTTCTGCAAGCACCAAGAAGTCCTTTATCCTATTTCTTGCTTGAATTCTGGTGGGATTAAGAAAACCTAAGAAGTCAAGCAGCATATACATTCTCCATGCACTAAGTTTGTCCTGCCCACACCCAACATGAACCAATGGAGTTTAGCAGCTCCAAAGAGTTAATAGAAAAGGAATGCAGTTCTCTTAACTTTCCTAGTCTACACCCTAGAATACTTCTTCAAGGAACAGAGGATGTGGATTTAAGGTCTTCCTCAGCCTGATAGCATGGAAACAAACATCTCAGAATTTTTGTTTTACCAACAGAATGTTGACTAGGCTCTGAGTGTGAGGGAAGGAGGAGGTTCTCTCCATACTCTTGGTGAAGATGCTTCATAGTGTCATACTAGTTGGACACAACAGAGAAGATGACTGCCACATAATAGTAAGTGCCCTGGGCTGGGTGAGCAGAGTCCTTGTTTCAAGTTCCTGTTCTATCTATGGATTATGAGATTTACCTGAAACATTTACTGGATTTTTATCCAATAAATTTTGTTGGACTTTTGTCTAGTGAAAAGAAAAAAAAAACATATAATCCTTCATGTAGAAACTGAAATGTCCTCTTAGGAATATGATCAGTGTGATAAAGTGTCATATTCATGTTCGGGCTATATACCCCCGGCTTGCCCCTTTGCAGGACAGCCTAAGTTCTTCAATAGAACAATTATAGCCATTCTTTGGTTGTACCTGGAGTACTGTTTCCCTTCCAGGATCCTATGGCTTTGTTTTACAAAATCAGTTGCATATGACTGCAAGAGCCTTGGTTACTGATATTAGCCAGATCTGTTCTGCTATAGTCCATGACACTCAGTTTTACTTTTGTAGACTGTTCAGGCAGCAGTTATACAGCAGAACCAGTTTAACTCACACAGTTAAGCTGCAATGGCTTGCTGTGAAGCCTTTCCTAATTCTTTTGTTTCCTATTCTTTCTGGGAACAAGATGGAGCTGTACAGAAAGATGACACACAGGTTAAACTCAGAAAGAGTTAAATGATACAAACAGGATATGCAAATAGACATTCACTGTAATTTTCAACTTCATGATTGCTGATTGGGCTTTTACAATCAAAGCATTCTTTTCTGAGCTGAGAGGAATGGAAAATCTTCTTCTATCTTTGCAGTTTTCCCAGAGATCCACAACTGTGTCTTCATTTCTGGGCATATATCTTAAGAGCACTAGGATCATCCTCATTTTATCTTTAATGCCAGTACACACAGATGGCACTTGTGAAAGACGATACAGACTTTTAGGACATGAGCTTAAAAATCTGATTAATCAATTCATTTAATAATAATCATTACTAGAACATCTTATTATATATCTTATATATACAATATATTAATAATAATAACCTCATGGTCTGCAGTGTGTTAGCACAGATACAGCTACATCTTTTGGAAATCTAGTTTTTTCTTTGCAATTTATCTTATTGCCTTTCACTTTTTAAAATTATAACCATTTTTATACGCCTGAATATGTTTGGTATAACTTTACACAAATGTTTTGCTATTTTACATCTTCTTGTGACCACCATCTCATAAACATCCACTCTTTCTTTTTCATATACACATGTACACAAATTGGAGCAAGATTCATGGACTTTAAGACCATATGAGACCACTACAACCACTACTCTGTTTTCTGGAAACTATTTCTCCACCCTCACCCATAAGGTGTGGGCTTTTGCAACATGGTCTAGTGATGATAAATTTTGCAAAATGTTCTTTTGCTAAAACAGTGAGCACAAAAGGGATGCTCAGATATTTTTGATAATCTTCTTTCCCATTCTTTCAGCTTCCTTGAAAAATATTTTCTTTCCAACTGTACCAAATATATAATTGTTTTTCTCCATACTCCTCCTGTACTGAATAGGGCTCACTCACACACTCTAAATGTAACTACAAAATGAAAAGAGAATTAAAATATTATCAATAATCAATCACCGTTACTGCAGGAAGCAAATATGCTAACATCATGAGCATAAGTGGAATATTGATTATAGACTAGGATATCGATATGCCTAGGATCAACATCTGAAAGCACCTTCTTAAGCCAGAACTCAGTTATTTTCAATCTTGCTCTTTCTGAATCTTTGATTCCTAGGCAAAACAAACCCTAAAGAACAGATATACACTCATGCTCTAGTAAAACCTTTTACTCCAGAATAATTCCTACCAGAACTCTAGCCTATGAGGTTTATCAGGGAAGAGGCTTCCTCCAGTTTCTAAAATGCACTGTAACAATAAAATGACTTCTGTAAAGTCAATTCCCATCATTCCAACAGCATTCCAAATCAGACTTTACTTGGATCAAATAGAAACTGAAGCTCTGATTCTTTCCTTTGTTCCATCTTCAGTTTTGTAGCTATGATGGTGTCTATATGAAACGCTCCAATCACTTCAGGCTAGATGTTCTATATCTGTCTATATCTATATCCTTCAGTGAACTCCTTCAGTCTGATTTTAGCTGTGACCCTAAAGAGGTTCTAGTGTAGCCTGTGGCTTGTAACAAATATCGTGAGACATTACTATATTAACCATTACCACACAGCTCCAAAGGCACACTATTACACATTTGTGGAAAAGTCAAGCTTGAAAAATAGAAGTTCTTTATTTTTTCTTTTGTGTTTTTTTTCCTGCTGTCTCACAGTTTTTAAGACTGATATCTATAATTGGCAGTTAAGCCAAGTCACAGCATATTTTAATGACAAGCTGGAACCATGGTTCATGTTCCTTTTTTCCTCAGTTAACTTCTCTGTATCTCACTGTCTCCATTTCCAAGGTGTGAAGACAGCATGGCCTCTGACACTGCAGTGGTAGGTGATCTCCTGCCTGGACCCCACAGAAGACCCCTATAAGTGGATATAAACATGCAAGGACATGTCTTTGTCCTGATCTCCAGCATGGCCAGCATCAGCAGCCATATGTTAGTGCATATACTGCTTTTCTACGTATGTTTTGGGAGCAGGGAGAGAAAGAGAACCATGAACCTTCCAGTTAACTTAAGGCATTGGACTCAGAGTGGTGGAAAACCTGTAGAGGTTCATAGTTCATGCCACGTGATGCCTTCAGCTCACCAAAAACTGAGGTTATGCGCAGATGATATTAATGGCACAACACGTAATGCTGTAAACCCATTCCTTCCCCACAAACAGCAAGGACAGAAAGTACATTCTGGGAGAAGAATTTTATTTTATTTTGAATTCAAGACTTCTGTGATAGCAGTTGGCCATGTTAACACTCTTTCCTGTCCCCACTCCACATTCAGAGAGACATTTGTCTCACAAGCGTTGTCAGGGGATTTGGGATGTTTTATGGAGATTTTCTGGCATGAATATACCAAAACAGCATGTGGGTACCAGAAGGAGGAATCTGAGCCACCAGCCACCATGTGTTCCTTGGTGTTTTGAGTCACAGTGGTCCCCACAATGGTACTCAGGAGACCTAGGGAAGGGGTCTAGGTCCAGCAGCCATCTAGCAGTGTTTTTTTTGCATTTGTTGGAATATCCTGAGGTTTTCATTCATGTGGAAATGCTTCTGCACTCCAAACCAACCTCTGAGTGTTCAAATGAGAAATGCCATTCAGCAAGCTCCTTCATGTGTCTTTGGACATCTTTAGGGACTTAATGGTGTTTCCTGACACAGCCACCCCTCAATGGCTTTGAGGTGGCAGAAGCGAGGGGTCTGCGACTCCTGCTGTCAAGTGCTCTATGGAATTCTCTAGTGTGGGGGGGAAGGTAATACCCAGACCTGGTACTTTTGGGTACCACTGGCTCTACCATCGTGCTCAAGTGGCTCAGGAAGAGAGTCCAAGTCCACTGGCTACCTCATGTTTGCTGGCTTTTTGGACCACAGCTGTCCTTGTGTCATTATCCTTGTTCCTTCAGAAGGGAGTCTGCATCCATTAGGAACCACCCTTTCCCTCACATTTTGGGGCACAGCTGATTCCACCACATGCCCAGTAGGTTCAGAGTACTGTTTGGTTTCAGGAGTTGCCTGGCAAGAGCTTTTGATGTTTTCTCACACTTAGAGGTGTTTTTGTAGCCTAATGTGGCATTTTTCAGTGTGGCACCACACAGATTCAGATGTAGATGGCCATGGTTTCTTTCTCCCTTCAGCCTCTCTGCACCTTTATTCAGGCTTATAAGTCAAATTTGAGATCTGCTGGAGGAATGATTGTGTCTTTCAAATATTTGGTATCATTTTTCCTAAAAAAAAACATTCTAGAAGGAGCATCTGCTGCAGTGCACATTTAAACTCTCCATGTTATAAGTAGTAAATCTCAGAACTATTCTTTTAAACTTATTACGGACTCAGATGCCTGAGACGGAACTAAGCTCACACGATGTGTATACTTCAGATTATTAACTAAAAGTATATAATGATATCTGGCTGACAACTGTTCAAATACACAGAAAGTGATCAGAAGAACAGTGATAAGGCAGGAATTCAGAAAACTTAATCCTTCTGAATCAGCTACTCTTACGATCATGAGAGACAAACCATTTAGCAGTGGCTCCTGTTGTAAAACCCTCAGTGGTGATTCAATACGAGAAACTCTGCGGAGTGCAACATAAACTAAGGCAGACTATTACATAAAGGGGGGAGCTTGGGGTAAGAGGGGAGTTTGGGGATTGAACAATAGAATTTGGGGAATGTTCAGGATGAATTATGGGATGCTTAGGGGGATGACCAAAGGCAGGGAAAGGGAACAATCAATTTGGGGGAGTCCAATGGGAAAATGGGGAAGAGGGAAGTCTTGTTAATAAATTCTACTTCTAACTGTTTTTATGTGAATGTGCTCTCTATTTCCTCTGTGTGTGTGGTCTTCCATAAATTTCAAGCTGGACTTGCTGGCGAGTAGAACGAGAGGTCTTAGAACCAGGTACTGGAGAGTCTGAGGGTCTGGAGGCCTGGAACTTGAAGAGACCAAGGGTCAGATAGTTTGAAGGGGTTTGTTTGTTTGTTTGTTTTTTTCCCCTGAGCATCGGTCCTTCAGAATAGGATCTGCTATTTGTGCTCTCTGTCTTTATGTGGGTGCCTATAAAGATGTTATCTGTGCTAATCTATGTGTGGCTTGCCATATCTGTACAAAGTGTATGTGTGCATGTGCCTACTAGGAATTCATGCTATGCCTCACTATCAGTGGGACCTGGGAATGGAGTTAAGGAGCAGATGTTTATCTCCACCAACCCAGGAGGAGGCAATCCTTTCAGTCCACTAGATTCAGCTTCCCTTAACAAAATTCATGTGGTTATTTTATTCCATGCATTCTCCAACACTCCCAAAACTCTGACTTACAATCATTAGTGTGCAATTGAAGTCATCTCTCTGTGTATATAACAAATAGAAAGCTCAGAGAAAACGTTAATTTAACAACTGCCTCATCAAAACCTCTCCATATCCACTGTTTTTCTTCTGTGCCTTCATAGTCAGGGATGAAAGGTTATAATAACTAGACAAAAAGGAAACTTTGTCTCACGAAGAGGGACAAACACACACACACGTGCACACACACATAAAAACACACACACATCACTTCCTTCCTGACAGAACTTGAAAGGATGATTTTGATCTTCAGAACTGAGATCCTCACAATTCTCTGAAGCAGAGGTTTGACTTCTAAGTCATAGCACAATGTACCATCATAGATACAACTTTTCAGAAATCATTGGGCCACTTTGCTGTCATTAGTTGACTGTATACTATCATGAAATCCTCAACAGTTCAATTTAATTTTATCATACATGTCTTGAACAAATATTCTATATCCTTATAACTTCGGGGGTTTAAGAGTTGCTTTCTCTGGCAATGAATTTTTTTGGCAGGGGGAGGGAGTTACATCAGACATGTATGAGGTGTCTTTGTAGCATAGCCTTTGAAACTTAACTTAGTACCTGCTAAATCAGCTCACTGGTTACTGTCCAGCTAGCAAGTTTCAACAACTCTTTGTTTCTCAGGAGGAGGAACTATTAATTATTTTAGCTATTGGCTAGGCAATAGGATCATTTTTGTTTAGCACACTCCTTCCCCATTAAGTCAGAAGCCTTGTTTCCACATGTATAAAACTGTTTGAAAAAGGCAGATTAAACTACCTAACATGAACACTTCATATGTTTTTCATTAACTGCTGTTCACGATTACATCATGTTCCTCTAAGAAACTGGAGGCTTTCAAAGGAACAGAATTGCTTTTGACTGCTCAGGATCTGAGCCTGCTAACTGGGCAGGAGGTTTCAGACTGCAGATCATGGCATGACTTCCTGGTTTGAAGAAAGCAGGAGAACTACAACATGGAGCTGGGAGCCTGCAATTCAAAGAGAAACTGCAGTGAGGAGCAGAGAGGAAAAACACGGCAAGGTTGTGAAGGTGGTGGAAGGGACTTCCAAGAGAGCAAAGGCAACTGAACAGAATTTTTTGAGACTGAAAAAGTAACCAAAGTAACCGCCACCAAGGATGGAAGCAAGGACCTGCTTGCAAGGACATTACGGGTAGGGGCCACCTTTGAATGAAGCTTTTTTAAAAATTTCTAGTCACTAAGGTTCTCTCTTTAATTGTTTTTAGATTAGAAAACAAACTAACTAAATAACAAAAACTAAGAAAAAAAACCCCAAACACTGCTACTGGAGTTTAAAAGCTTTTTGTTCTTCTTTGAAAACTACTACAGGAAAGGTCAAGGCAGTTCCACCTACATGCTCTGGTGGACTTATAATCCCACCACCCTCCCTCCACCAAACCATCTCACTAGCTGGTTATTTCACTCTCCTTCTTCTCTTCCAAATTTTTATTATTTTCTCACTAATCTGTAGACAGGCCTAGTTGCTTTTTTTGTCAAAGGCTTCTTTTGAAACAGCTATTCTTAGTCCATGAGAAGACAACCCTAATTTGGTATTTTAAATCCTACTTATAATGATTATTCCACATGTTTTAAGTTTAGACATTCTAATATTCTACCTGTTTTAAATGTAGAATAAAATAGCCTACATATTAAAATAGAGGTATTTAAAGTGCTTTATTGCGATTGCCCAGAGGCCTAATGGACTTTAACCTTCCCTTGACTCCTCTAAAAGCTTTTTCGCCTTTGTAAAAATGCTCATCTTCCATGTTTCTCTCTAATAGTGCTTATTTCCACTAGCAATTTTTTCATATATATGCATACATGATTCAGAAGAACTTTGGAATTATTTCCCTGCTGGTTCCAATTAAAGCTGAAAAACTGCCTTGGAGGATGTAAATTGTACAGGGATCTTAGACTTCACATTTTGCATTGGCATCTATAAAGACTTAAGCCTCTTCTATGTTTCTGTTGACAGTTGCCATTACGCTCCAAGCCATGTGAGCATCTTTGCCCACCACAGCTGCACCAATATCCATCCAGAATGTGTTGTTCAGGCACAAAGCAAAAGCCTTTTATTGAGCCTAACCCTTCCTGCATTCAAAAGGCTGTTTTGGAGTGCTTACTGTGAAAATTATTGCAGGCCTCAATACAGGACAGCAGGATTTTTTTCTCCTAGAAATTAGTCTTGGGGAAAGAATCTACTTACCTAATGTCAGCATAGAAAACCCAAGAAGAGGTCATACTGCAGTTTTTGAGACCTCCAGCAGCAGTGTCTAGGTGCTGGGTTGGTGTCCACGATTGCTAAATACAATCCTGGGAATCCCTTTTAGTCAGTGAAACTTGGCACAGAAATTCTGTTGCCTGCAGCAGGAGAAGGTTCACCAGCAAGCACCACAGGGAGTAGTAGCTCCCATAACTGCACAAGCCTTGAAGAAAGGAAAAGGAGAAGGGGTTTATAGCCTCTCCATCCTATTGCAGTGCCTAAATCCAGAGGTGGTTGCAGATAGGGGCACTAATGTAAAAATTTAAAGGGCCCATGTTTTCTAGTTGAGGGAGGGGAAGCATCTGGAGTCATGGATTGGGTTGAAGAAACTGGGCTGTGGTTTTGTGAGGCTGTGCTCAAGGCTGGCCGTTGTGCTGTTAGGTACCTGGTGAGGTAGTGAGGTAGGCGGGGAGCTTTTTGAGGTTGTTCTTGGGTAGGCAAAAGGAACTATAGAAAGAGATGGAAGTTTAATTTTCACAGGTTTGTTCTCTGGGGAAAAAAATCACCTGAGATTTGCAGTTGTTTAGGCCAATGCAGCATTCAGGTACATTGTAAATGATATTCACCCAATTCAGTAAAACTTACCATATGTGCATCAACTCTGGTCAGTTGCTTTGCTGGGAGCCAAGAGTCTGCATTTACTGGCACTAATCAGCTCTGGGCATGAGCATAGTTCTTGTGCCAGATCAAAAATAGAAACCCTTTTGCTGTTAGAAAAAACAGTATCTCGTGCCACAGGAGAGAGAAAACAATTACTTGAAAGTATTCAAAATGTTGAGTTATTGAGTAAACCAGAGAGATGGATGCAGATAGACTCAGGGGCTTAGCATTTGTGCTGTCTTGAAAATCAGATACTGAATTCCAAATTTTTGTGTCTAGCATTTGATGTTATGTGTCAGAGAGTATTAACACGCGATTCAGAAAGTAGCTGATTACAGCAGAAGCAGCAAATGTGCCCATCTGATCAGCGGAGTTTAGTCTACATCACAACTCAGAAAAAGCATCAAACTCCAAGTCAGGAAACCTTTTCTCTTTTCCAGGCTTCAACACTGAATCCTTGAATTAAATTTGTTTCACATGGTTCAATTTTATTGAACCAGATGTTTCTGTAAAATATTCTGAACTTTCAGAATTGAAATTCCTGTTAATATCCTATGCATTTCTGTTGTTTCTGCAACAAACTAGTCCAATCAAATGTGCTCAAAGAAAACCCTCACAATTTTATATGTATGCAATTCACTTTCTCAGTCATATGATTGATTTTGTGAATATCCTGTAGGTACAGTGGATCATTAAATCAAAATATAGTTTATTCTGAAACTGAATGACATATTAATTTTTCTAAAATACAAGTCATTTTGGCTTGCATTTGGGCACTCCCTAAGAACAAGTTTTGTCAAATCTATATATTTCTTTAAAACCTGCTTTCCTCAACTAATTGTTTTTAGATATATGTTTTTCTTGGAAAAATTTCTGACCACCACTTCTCAAAAGTGTTTGGGCCCTCCAGGGAGTAGCCAAATGTGTGACTAGCTTTTGGAAAATACGTTCGTGAAGATTCACAAAGGTAAATAGCACTCCAGAGAACTTCATTTCAGATGTTTGTTTAAACTATTGCCAGTTTGAGATACAGAGATTAATCCTTCTCAAAGCTCAGTTTTAACTTAACCACAGGATACATCTCATTTCTCTTAAATTCAAAATCCCTCCACCAGAGCCCAAGTAAGGAAGAAGGTGGTTTCCTTCCTAACTGCTCATTTTCCTTCTGACAACCCCATCTTTACCTTAGCACTAACTATATTAGCTCAGCCTCTTACAAAAATATATGCTTTGCTTAAAGATAACAGCACTTCAAAGGCACATCTACTTGTGTAGCCCCAAAACCAGTTTTGAAGCAGCCTATAATTAGCTTTGGAGCACAAGATATATGTTTGTGTGTGTTTATCTCCCTCACCCACTTGCACATACACATAGGACTTAAGGCCTGGTAGCTTTTCTTAATCTGCATTGCTTTCTGTACAAAAGGGACCAAACTCTGATTAAAGCCACTTAATAGCTCTGCACCATAAATAATTAAGAGTTTGTTTTTTACCTGTAAGCCTAGTAACTCACAATCTTACCAGAAGCCTTTACTGATGACAGTTTCTGGTGAGTAGGGAGTATAGTGGCTCTTCCTAAATGCTACAGAGCAACAATTCCCACAGAGCTGGGGCCATAGCCTCTTCATACCACCTCCTACCTTTAGCATGCCAGAAAGACTGAGGAGATGAGCAGCTGAGGGGCAGCAGAGGCAGCTGCTGGATGATAGGTCTGCAGTTAGTCACTGAAAGAGAGTAGCAGTTTGTGCTCTGTTAATTTTAATTGGAAAACTGTGTGCCCCCAGAGTCAAAAGTATGGAAAATAGGGCTTTAGAGGGATAGAGCCCCTGACATTAGAAGGGAAACACTGTGTCAGTATGTGGCAGAGAGAGTTGAAATAATCAGCAAGGAGTTGTTTTGTCTGTTAGTTATGTTGCTGTAAGTTTTGTAGTTTGCAGTTTTTTTAACTTCTAAGCTTTAATGTGAAACAGCCGTAATATTGGTATAAATTTCAAATAGGCACAAGAGAATTTTGTCCAAAGGGGTTGGAGCTGAAGATTTCTGTAACCATTGCTGCAAGCTGAAATCATGGGGTAGGAGAGTGTTGTGGGAGCCATGCTGGTTTATGGATCTATCATGTAAAGCAATGTATTTCGGTCATAGAAGTCTGTTCTAGATGAGTTGTTGTGAATGGGAAAATGGTGACCAGAAAACAGCAGGTCAAAGAAAGGATAAGTAGGTAATGAAAGGTAGCATGTAAAGGTCTCTCCAAGAACTGATAAGGTCTGGAGACTAGCAGTCGTGTGGATCCACAAGAATGGATAGACTCAGAATACGAGGAGTCTGACAAATTTGTCAAGGCCACCACATAAATTGGCATCAATAATGGGCTGTGTAACTCATACCATGTCCAACCACACAGTGACTGCTTTATGCAAAGACAATATAATTATATATACACCTGATGAAACAAGGGCTCTTGAGGGCCTTTCTGAACATCTATTAAAAGCCTCACACAACAACCCTCTGCTTCTGAGTAAACAGCTGGGGTTGGCCTCCCAGCTGTTGCTTTAAAAAAGTAACTATGAATGAGTGTCTGTGTGTGAGGGAATAATTGAATGTACTGTTATCTGCTATTAATAGTAACAGCTTGATTCTGTTAATAATAACAACTAATAAAGGTGATCTAATAAACATTGATGGTGATTTTTGCCCCTCCTGACCCAATCCCCTGTCAGGAAAATTTACTAGTCTACTATCTTCAGTGGAACAGAGTTATAATAGAATTAGTGTTGCAGTGGGAACTGGTGTATGAAGTGACCCAGAAAATAGATAAAACCTGAAATTGGAAATAGACACACAGAATAACATCAAGATGATTGCAGGGAAAAAATGAAAGGAGCTTTAGGGGAAAAGGGGAAATATAGCCCATTGTGAAAGAAGTAACCACTTATGTTCAAAGACCTCTCTCAAATACAGAGAATGGAGAGATCCCTGCATATTTATAGCATGCCCTCCACCTCTGCTATAGATATCAGCAAAAGCAACAGCACAGCTTTCTGTACCTTTAATTCAAATCTAGTTATTTGGAACAGAAAGGGAGATTCTAGAGAACAAGAAGGGAAGGTATACCATACATTTTAAGATATGCACGAGCTTCTTCTAAGAATGGCAGGAATAAAATGAGATTCATTGTCTGTCTAGGAATGCAAACTTAGGATGAAGGTGGGGCTTTTCTTTGAAAAGTCTCTTACCATCAAGGAAAACAACACACAAAGAAAAGGAAAAAAGAGAAACATTCCACTTCTGAGACACTGAAAGTGTTGGGAAATAGTCCAGACATAAGGACTGACTCTGATACAGAAGGAAAGGTACCAGGCCACAAGATAAAATAACAAATCATAAATAAAAGCCAGGAAAAGAAGATCAGGCATGGTAATCACCAGATTGTTGATATTCACAGTGACCCAAATGAGACCAAACAACAGTATCAGAAAAGGAGAGGAAGAATGGAAGGGGAAAAATATGACAAGAAAAACAAAGAAGTAATGAAGAAATCTGAAATATAAAGAAGGCTGAGGTGAGAGAGGAAGATTCTTAGATTAAAATCAAAAGTGAAGACATAAAAGTCTAGCAACAAAATGAAGACTAGGGAGAATGTGGACCCACTACTGAATGGGGCAGGAGACCTGGTGATAAATGATACAGAGAAGGTAGAGATTCTGAATGCCTTCTTTGTTTCAGTCTTTACTGCTAAGACCAGCCCTCAGGATCCCAGACCCTGGAGACAAGAGAGGAAGTCTGGAGAAAGGAAGACTTTCCCTTGGTCGAGGAGGATCAAGTTAGGGATCATTTAGGAAAACTTGACATCCACAAGTTCATGGGCCCTGATGGGATGCACCCACAAGTGCTGAGGGAGCTGGTGGATGTCATTGCTAGGCCATTCTCAATCATCTTTGAAAGGACATGGAGAGCAGGAGAGGTGTCTGAGGACTGGAAGAAAGCCAGTGTCACTCCAGTCTTCAAAAAGGGTAAGAAGGAGGATCCAGGGAACTACAGGCCAGTCAGCCTCACCTAGAACCCTGGAAAGGTGATGGAGCAGCTCATCCTGGATGCCATCTCCAAGTATGTGAAGGATAAAGAAGTGATCAGGAGTAGTCAGCATGGATTCACAAAGGGGAAATCATGCTTAACCAATCTGATAGCCTTCTGTGGTGGGGTGACTGGCTGGGTAGATGAGGGGAGAGCAGTGGATGTTGTCTACCTTGACTTCTGTAAGGCTTTTGACACTGTCTCCCACAGCATCCTCATAGGCAAGCTCACGAAGTGCAGGGTAGGTGAGGAGACAGTGAGGTGGACTGAGAGCTGGCTGAATGGCAGAGCTCAGAGGGTTGTGATCAGTGGCGCAAAATCCAGTTGGAGGCCTGTAGCTAGCAATGTCTCCCAGGTCAACACCGGGTCCAGTACTGTTCAACTTCTTCATCAGTGATGTGGATGAAGGGGCAGAGTGCACCCCCAGCAGGTTTGCTGATGATACAAAAGTGGGAGCAGTGGCTGATATGCCAGAGGGCTGTGCTGCCATTCAGGGGGACCTCAACAGGCTGGAGAGATGGGCAGAGAGGAACCTCATGAAGTTCAACAAAGGAAAATGCAGAGTCCTGCACCTAAGGAGGAATAACGCCATGCACCAGTACAGGCTGGGGGCTGACGTGCTGGAAAGCAGCTCTGCGGAGAAGGACCTGGGAGTCCTGGTGGACAACGAGTTGACCATGAGCCAGCCACATGTCCTTGTAGCCAAGAAGGCCAATGGTATCCTGCACTGCATTAGGAAGAGTGTTGCTAGCAGGTCGAGGGAGGTGATCCTCCCCCTGTCTTCAGCCCTGGGGAGGCCGCATCTGGAGTACTGTGTCCAGTTCTGGGCTCCCCAATACAAAAGATACATGGAGCTACTGGAGTGAGTCCAGCCTAGGGCTACGAAGATGATTAAGGGACTGGAGCATCTCTCATATGAGGAAAGGCTGAGAGAGCTGAGACTGTTCAGTCTGGAGAAGAGAAGACTGAGGGGGGATCTTATCGATGTGTATAAGTATCTGAAGGGAGGGTGTAAAGAGGATGGGGCAGGACTCTTTTCAGTGATGCTTTTTATAACATAACTTAGTATTTCTCCACTTAAAAGTAAAACCAGAGAGGACCACACTATCCTCTCTTCTTGTGCAGCACTTCACAGCTATCCTCTTTCTGGGAGGGCTGCACTCCTGGAGCAAAAGACATGCTGCTGCAAGATTCCTTTTAAGTAGCTGTGTGGATTTGGTGTGCTGAGTCTTAGAGTCCCACTCTTCAGTAAGGGTAGCGGCAGAATCATAATTGCTGCAAGTTCAGGGTATCCCGTGTAATATCAGTTGGACCTGTGCCAATACCCGTCTCTTGCCTTGTTTTGGCATCTCAGTGGTGCTGCTGAGTTGCATTTCAGTTCTGCAGGCTGAGGTAGGATGCTTTGTTCCTCCAGTCCATGTGTAAATAATTTCCCATCGCTATCCCAGATTGTTGAGGGCCAGGACAGCTGAGTTTCACTTTGTTTCCTGCAGTGGACACCAGATTAGATCTGATGAGACTGCAGCTTCGCCCAGGCAGAGGAGGTGGCAAGCCTTCCCCCTTTCCATCATCTACCTACTTCTCCTCTAGATATCATTGGCCTAAACCACCGTCTGCAGGAGCAGCTCTTCTCTCTCCCCTATTACAATCCACAAAATGGATGAATCTCAGCCAGGCAGTTGATGTGATTCTAGGTGCTGCAAGAGAAACCAGGCACTTCCCAGGGAGACCATACTTGCCTGTGATCCCTTGTCCCTGCATATTGCCCTCCCTGTGCCTCAAGCCTCCCTCAAGCCATCCCTTTGCTTACAGCAAGACCTAAGTGCTCTTCTGCAGCAACAGTGAGGAAATTGCAAATGGCAGTCCTGGCAGCTCACCTTCACTGAGACTGCCACTGGCTGAGGCTGCCACTGGTGGGAGGTTCAGTAAAGTCCTGTATTGATGTGTCTGGACCTGAGGGAGATGATGGCATTCCTGTTGCTCCACCACCACCAGAGTTACTATTGGAGGGGAGGGGAGGGGACAAAAAAGTGTACATTAGTGTTCCTTGTTTAGGCCTCCTGAAAGCTCTGAGGTAGAGCTTGCATCAGTTCTTGAAAGAAGGGCTCCTTGGTATGCAGTAGGGTGAAACCAAACCTGCAAGCAGTGGGGCTAGAGTCACTAAGCTTTTTGTGACCTGAAGGTCACTTTGGACAGTGCCTGCCTATCTGTTGGACAGTAGTACCACACTCCTGTGCCAGAACAGTTGGAGTATCTATCCCCATGATCTCCCCTCTATCTAACCCCCCTAAGTACAACCTTCTGTACTTCACCTCTGTTCCTCAGGAGATGGTGTCTAACAAACATTTTCCATGTTTCCTTTCTCATTTTCTTAAAGGGTCTGCACTGCTTCCTTTGTTGCTTGCCCTGCACTAATGTACATGCTTCGAATCCTGCAAAGGCTCTTGTGTAGTGCAAGTGATCCAGCACAGAGCTTGCTGATGGGCCATCTTAGTCATCTCCAATACAATTGCTGTCCAGAAGACCTCCCCCAAGACTGCTTGGTACTGCCAGGCCTCTGCCTATGGTCTTGAAAACTCTTCTAGCAAGCAAGTCTGTTACAGCCTTCAAGAAGGAGCTTTTCTCACTGAATTCCTGCTCTAATTCCTTCCTCATAACTAAGTGCATGGGGGGGATCCTTCATGCTGCCATAGGGGTGGATCCTGGCAGGTGTCATGAAGATCAGGTAGCGCTTCAGTTGCAGGCGAGAGGGATGGGAGGGACCCTCTGGGTACCCCTGTACGGCTCAATAAACGAGCAGACTCAAGCACTTAACTTCTGTCCATGGCACAGGTGCTGTTTCAGCCTTTAGCTTTGTTTTGGCCCACCTCAAGAGAAATATGTTATAGAGAGAATTAGCCCTATGCAGTGTTGACACAAGTCAGTCTGTGCCACTTGGCATCTGATCTTTTATTTAGCACTGTGGACAATACTTGTGCTGATTGCTTGAAATATGAGGTGAACCTCTAACCACATCCTTCTCTGTTTGCTCTAAGAGATGAATCCCCATGATACTTGCTGTCTTAGCTGGGTCTGTGTGAAAGCAGTCCCCACATGCCTCTCAGCTGTGGGTTCCTGCCTCACGAGTCTCCCAGCTTTTCTCACTGCACAATCCCTGAGTGATACCAATGCAGCCTGCTTCAAAGCCATGCTGCAAGAACATTTTTATGTGCTTCAGTTCCCCATGCTGCAGATGGAAAGCTGAAGAACTGAGGAGCATCAAAAGAGGGCACAGAACCCTTTTTTCTACCCTGCTAATCTCTCAGTGTGCCTATGGAATAAACTGCATATTCTCTCATGGAGCGGTGGGCTATTTATTGGGCCATTCACACCAGGTCTGCCCATTTTGCAGGAAGATAAGTATCTCATGTATATGGACAGAGCTTGAAAGCAAAAAAGCTTCACTCTGTCCTCCAACCAGGTTGGAGCCCTGCCCCATATTAATTTTTCTCCTTCTTTCCTTGCAAGCTGGAAAACAATGGTTTATGCCCATTTGCTCTTCCTAGTAAGGACGAAGAGAACTGAAGTCTCAACACCAGATTCTCTTGCAGAGGAACAGAGAAGAAGCGATCCTTAGCCAGAAGGTACCCCTAGAAATGCCAGCAGGGCCTCCTGGAATAGAGAGTGGTACTCACTCAGCTCCAACCCTAGATGTGTCATGAATATGCTAATACCAGAACTGATCTCTCTTGGCTGGGTCATGGTCCTGAGAGATTTCCTTCCTCAATGTGCGATAAGCTGTCCTGATGGTCCCACTACGAAAACAACAACAAAAAGTCCCATAGGCTGCAAAGTAGCCTGCTCATTTCTGGGTATTTACTTGGCTACATTATCACATGTTTACCGGGGAGCTGCATGTCCTGCTGCAGAAGCCCAGATATCAGCGAGTGTAAACAAAAAGCGTCCCTGAGAACATTTCCTGGAGACAGTATGGGACATTAGTTATGCAGCTGGCCTAGTTTCAAATATATTGTGCTAGTGTAGAAAGCTCAAATGGTGAGCTGGCAGATCTGTCACTGCATCACAGCCAGCCGTACTGCTTGGGGAGCAGCATGTCTTGAAATATCTCCTTAGAAAACACAGAAACAGCTGCAAACCTGTGGCCTAGGCACCCATTTCCATTACATACAGTTCATTCAGCTCTCAGAACATATATCAGGGAAGTCTGACCATGAACACAGGCAGCCAAACCCCTAGGAGAGGGTAAAAATGTTGCAGAGCTTGTTAGTGCACTAAGGCCCTAACAGCTTGGATGTCACTGAACTTGGAATTCTGGATGAACACCAGATAGATTCCACCGGGCAACATGAGCACTGACAATAATGTGTCAGTGACATAAAGATGATTGCATATTCAGACTCATGCAAACAGACAGTGCTCTGCAACTCCTTCCAGTTGCTGAGAATGAGTCAAGTAGCCACGGTTATGATTCACAACAGCCTTAAATCTTGCACTAACTTCAGTGTCCTAAAATGAATGAGAGAGTGGACAGAATTACCAGTGATGATCAGACATAACCTGAAACAACAGAAAGAAACTCAGCACAGGAAACAGGAAGTCCTATGAGATTGCCACTGTTGTAATTCGCATCCTAAGGAAGATGGTCTTTCAAGAGCTTCTACCCATACAGCTCTGAAGTTTTAAACAAAGAAGGAAACCCTGAGTAGTGCTCGCTGCTAAGAAAGAGCAGGTGTCATCTGTTACTCATGCAACTACCACCAGTGATAGAACCCCACTTCTGCATTTTTTGTAGTGAGAATACAATCGCTCCCAAGGAGACTGATGGGTCGCAGATTTAGAGATTGTTCTTTCCCTTGTTCTCTTCCAAAGTGATTCATAAAATGAACAGTGTTCTGTGTTTCCAGATTGTTTTGTCAGGTGAGAAATAACCATTTTACATACTGCTGTGCCTGTACCACAGATGTTGGTCCCATTGTAAAACAAGACTATATCAATGATGACATCAGAAGTACAATCATCATTCATATATGGTCATAGCCGCAATTTTTGAATTTTATTGGAGGTTTCGGCTCTTTCAGATTTGAGATTAATCCATTTGTAATGTCTAAAAAGGTGAACATTATTTCTATTGGTTCCTTAGTGCAGCTGATACCAGCACGTGAATCTATATATTTCCTTCTTTGTAGTCACTTGTCTGATACAGAGAAGCCCTTGCAGAGAGTTTGGTCTAGGCAGTGCCTAACAGATACTGAAGTTTCATCTGGGGATGAAATCAGGATGGTAACAAAGGGACATCTTTCTATATCGGTGTTATGGCTGCTTCTCCTCTTGATTCAGGTCTCTCTGGGTAAGTAAATGCTTTATTTTGCATAAGATAATGAGCAAGGAATAGAATTTAAATTTAGTATAAATGGGTTGTTGCTCCATCAGCTTGTAAGACAAAGTGTCAAGAAGGTGTTTGAATACCTTTTCATCTTCGATTGGATCTCCTTGGTGATTTTGAGAGAAAGAAGGGCAAGCCATTTGTAACAGTTCTGTATTTTTCCCAGACATCAGTGACCAGCCATTCCTGTAGGACCACAAGTCCAAGGTTGACTATAATGAAACTGATAGCACCAACGCTTGGAGATGTTTGGTTAAACAGACAAGCTACAATGGAGACTGAGTGGGTATCCAAACTGCTGTCTTATCTCCCCTATCAAGCTCTGCATAGACAGAGTGAATAACTCCAGGTCTTTATTGAACACCAGTTAAAATAATTTTGCTGTGCTCTGTGTGTCCAGTGAGTTTGGCTGGGTCATGTATTTTCCCTTCAGTTGTTCCTCTGTATCTGGAGTTCACCACTGTTTGTCTCTTCACTGTTCTACAGCTATGTGGATACGTTTGAAGCTAATGATGAAACCCAGGTTTTAGAATTCCTATTTTTGTCTCTGTACAAATGGACATAGTACTGTGATATAGTGACTGGTGGTTGCATCTCTGGATGATGAGAACAAGATTGCGTGGTTGATACTTTGTTCGAAGTAGCAGGGCCCTAGTCTTAGACGTTCCCAGCAGCCATGTGGATGCAGTCACAGTATGGATGGATGAGAAGAGGAGGCTTGAGCCTCTCTGTGGAATAGGAATGTCAAAAAACATATTAAACATTTGTATTCAGACATCTCTGGAGCAGTGTTTGAGTGGGGACTGAGCAGCCTTGTAGAAAGGAGAGTGAGTTTTCTGCCAACTTCTTTTCAATAACAGGAAAGAGTACCAAAGTGACTCAGTAACAGAGGCAAACGAGTAGCTTTACCTCGACATCACCATCAACATCTATGATCCACTTCTCTGCTCTGACTCTGGCAGTAGTACTTGCATTCTTGAAACTGTACCACAGCCGCCTCCTGGGCTGCAGGGAGGCTGCAGTGTGTGGGCAATGACAGGCACAGGTTTTGGGGAGTGAGCTGTCAGCTGAGACTGAGGCAGCTCAGATATGGCCCAGGCTTTCAGAGGGGTATCTGCATATAGGGGTGCATGCCTTCTTATTCTTATCCCTAGCCAGCAAGGGGAACCAGATATCCAGCTGGAGTAAGCCTCAGCCTGATGCCTTCTTCCCTGGGCAGAACCTCACTCTGTGACTAGTATTAAATTCAATTAAGCCACTTGTGGGATATGCTATGGAGCATCAGGAAAGATACAAGAGTATGTTTGTAGGTATAATAAAAAATTCACAAGAGACTGATTACAACAAATTATAGCTTTGATTAGAGAGAATTAAAAACTGTTGCTTGGGTTATGCCTAGCATCACATCTGCGTCCAGCATTGCATGCTATTGTGTATTGAAAACATTAACTATTAGAAGATTTAAAAAGTCAAGTGCAGAGGTAGATCAGTCAAGTAATGAGTTTTGTTTTGTTTTTTTTTTAACTCCTGAGTATGGCTAATGGAAATAGGTTATCTGAGTCTATTAATCATGTACTTTGAATTTAGCTTTTCTTAGAAATGATCTCTCTTTTAAAAGTATATATTTTTATCTTAGAAAGTTCTTTTCTGGACTATGTTCTTCAAATAAATTATGGGTCATTCTCCAGGACATCTTCCAGGAGGACTCTTCAAGACTTGTTACAGGAAGATTATACTCTTTCTGAGAAAATATGTAGCAAGTAGGAAGGTATGTGTAGTTATCAGAGGCTGGTGCTACATATGTTAGAGATTTTCTTACTGAGGAAATTAGAGAAGAGAAGAGAGTTTGCAGGAAAATGGTCTGTAGAAGTTATTAGTTATCAATCATTTAAATAATTTCCCACCAACTTTTTGTATTTTTGAATATAAATGATAAGCAGGAAATTGTAAGGAAGCCCAGCAGTGTCAGCACAGAAGTAAAACGTTTGCCAATGTCCAAGAGCGAACCACGTATCACTGCCATACTATCTGTGTCCTGATGTGTAGCCTCATTGGGTGAAGTGGGGGGGAAATCAGGCCCCACAGGCCATGTAGGGATGGAATTCCCTCTTAGTGAATTACAGCTATCAGTTTGCTGTGGAATGAGAAATGGGAGAATGGTAAGCTGCTGAAGAGTGTGGCTGCATCAGCCTCAGTTCATGGGGTAAGGCTGGCATACTCATGAGAAATAGAATAATTTAATCTGCTTTAAAATTGAAAGCCAAATTATTTAAACTTGTTTCAGCAAGCATTGTGATGGTTCTACAGGAACATCTCTCTTTTCTGAAGAAGGGAGAGAAGATGAGATGGATTGATTTGAATTTTTTTCCTGGAAAACCTAAAGTTCTCTGATGAGCTTTTAGTGCAATTTTATTATTTTTTGTCTTGTATCAAATACTACCACTGCTTTGAGAGAATCTCCAAGAGGTGTCTTTCTGGACTATCTGCAAGACTTGCATGACTGCATGGTCTCCTGTTCACTTACACTACCCAGGGCTGAATCATAATGAGTACTGCAGCTTTCTCTTGGTCACCTGGTCAGGTTCAGACACCTTTCTTCTTTCCATTGCAGTGTTATTCTCTAAGAATTGTGACTGTCTTGGGTAACTGTGTTACCCCTGGAGAACATCTATGAATCACAAGCTGGATAGTTGGTGTCAGGGTACAGCAAGCGCTGGCTGCTTCCTGAGGGACAGAGAGACAGGAGTTGGGTGCAGTAACTTGGCCAGCAGGTCAAGGTCCTCACCACCCATGGCCCAGCCCCATGATATCCGAGCGAGGCAAGCAGGACAGACCTGTGGATGGCAGCCAGGTTCAACCAAGAGTCCAGATCACCAGGCAAGTTCATGGTGAGGAGGTAGGTCCAAGGTCAATCCAGGAAGTCAGTCTGCAGATCAGGGTCCAGATCAACAGGGCCCATGACCAGACATGAGCATGGCTGTGGCAGAGCTGGAGACAGGCACACCTACAACAGAGCTCAGGCAGGGACAGAAGGACCAGGCCTGAGCTTAAATGGAGCCCTGTGCCCATGGGCAGGGTGAGTAGGTGGAGACCCCTGGTGAGGCAGGTCAGGCCAGTATGGCCTATTGGTGCACCCTGGGGGGGACCTGACAATTGGATCAAATGTGTCTCATAAATATTGGCTTTAATTTTCCATTGTGTGTCAGGTTTTGAAACAGTTCTAATTTGGGGCCAAAGTTACCAGGCTTCTTAAGTGGCATCCTGTCCTCCTTCTATAGCTATCTGATCAACCTGAATCCATCTGCGGGCCCTGGAAGAAGTTTCCAGCCCTGTTCAGTTACTTCTCTATTCCGTAACATGTTAAAATTCAAATGTGATCAAATTCAGGAGTCTCTGGTGCAGTGGCCAAGATCTCCCTGATTTTTGTATGCACTTAGCTTGTCATCTGTCCTGAACCTGGAAATATCAAGATCCTGAATGTGTTTCTCTACCATTTGAATTTCCAACCATTTTGTCTTGCTGTCTTTCATGCTCTAAACTTCAGTGGCTTGTCATTCACGTGGCTCAGTAATGCTAACATAGCATGTTTTTCCCATTTTCTCTTTTTAAATTTTCTTTTTGAGAAACAAAAACCTAATATCCAATGAGTTGATTCCAATGGCAGCATGAGCTGACAGTAATGTTTTACAGATAAACATGATGAGCAGTACCATACAGAATGATTTTGACAGGCATACTTAAAAACAGTCCCCCAGGTTTCTTAGTTCGATCACAAATACAGGAAAGCTTCCATTCCTCTGAGAGAAAATTCCTCTCAAATGCTACAATATTCTATGTGTAATTCAACTGAGCATTTATATCCCCAAAATAATTGCACACCTTTCCTCATTTCAGGTTGGCCTGTATCTCAAGGTTTAAGCATCTTTCTCATGCTATCACTGTTTAAATCTCTAGTGATTACTGCTTAATAAACCGCTCCGTAAAATCCTTTCTTGTGCAGACACAGTTCGTATGTTCATCTGGAAGTATGTAATGGACAACAGTGCACCTAGCTGCTTGTAGATTGGCTATTCCTGGAATATAAATATTCTGGATAATGTGCAAGCATACTTAGTGATTTATTACAGACCCCTGAATTTTTGTACAAGACACAAAGCATCGTGGAATATTGCTAGACTTCATTCCTTGTTCTGCAGAGTTTCTTTGATGTAGCAAAATGAGACATAAGCATAATGGCCTCTTCTTAGGGTACGTACAATACATTCTTTGAGCTTCACCATAAAAAACATAAAATGCTGTTATCCCTGCATCCAAAACTAGGGATCCAAAATGTAAATATATTTAAAATGTGTTAGCACTTGCTGATTCCAGTAGCACAATAGAAGCAAGGCTGCTGCAGTACCATGCCCCCAGGTCCAACCAGTATCAAGGCTGAACATGTATTCCCAGTAGGCACACACAAAAACACATGTATACAGTACACATATACCCACATACACAGCTGGCCACACAGATCACAGACGCAAACATTCAGCACTGACACAAACACAAACAGCACCAATGGTCTCATTGTTCTCCCTTTGTGGCTGATCAGGATGAAAGTCTGTTAATAGGACATATCTACAGTATGTATCCCTCCAGGTTTAAACACTCAGTCTATCCATGAGCTGTCCTCTGAATACCTTGGTCTACCCTGTTTGCTGGCACCCAGACATACAAGCCCCCCAAGGCCCACAGCCCCATCCCATTTGGTGGTACAGGCTGACACACACACACACACGTGCGCGCGCGCGTGCACACACACACACACACACACACACATTCTCTTACTTTTCTTCATCCCCACAGCCACATTATGAATGCCCTGTAGCTGGGCTTAGACACTTAGTCCATCCAGTAACTGGCTTTAGACCCCCACCTCTCCACAGTTCCTGGCACCTGGACATGCAAGCCCCCAAGGCCCGCAGACCCCTTCAGCTGCTGATACAGATGCCTTTGCACACACCAACAGACACACAGTGTGAGTCCATCCAGTTACAGGGCTTAGAAATTCAGTCCATCCAGTAGCTGGCCCTGGATCCTCACTCTCCCCAGGTGCCTCCCGCACAAACACACACGCACGCACACACAGTCCACCCCCAGGCCCCAAGGTCACTCCAGAAGTTGGCCTGGAATGGCTGGTCCCGCTGGTAGCCAGCTCCTTCAGTTGTCTTTCTTCCAGAGAAACAAACATACATTTGACTCCCAAGCCACTTAACCTACTCACTGGCTAGTCTGGCTTGATATTCACCAGCTGTCATATACTGACATGCAGTACCCTCACTCAGTTCAGTTGCTGGCACCACAGATACACAGCCCCTAAGACCTGTGTCCAACTCCAGTTGCTGGCACTTGATATGGACTTAGTGCAGTCTCCAGTTCCTGGCACTCCAGACATATGGGTCCTATGACCCATGGTACCCACTCCAATGCCACACTGAAGACACACATGCCCCTGTGACCTGCGGTCTGACTCCAGGTGCTGGCACTTAGACCTCCATGCACACACATATGCACAGAACAGAGAGCCCCCTCACCCAGGAAAACAGAAATGGAGTTTAGTAAGATGACAGGATGGACCACACTGATCAGGTGCAGGGCATGGCCAGACGAGCATACTGGCCAACATCTTGTTTACATGCAATTGGCCCCTTTTATCCCCTTATGCCTTTATTTTCCCACACTTGTTCCTCCCTAAAACACCTTGACCACTCCCTTTCCCTTAAACATCCCATAATAAGTCTTGTGCAATCCCAGGATCTCTTCCCCTGTATCCCACAATGTGTCCCATACCCTTTAGACAGTAACCCTCCTCAGATTGAAAGGTGAACCAGAGAGCCTCTCCTTTTGACTCAACTGGTGGGTTTCATGCCTGGACAATGCGGCTGTTGGCTCTCCTGTGACAGCTTTGGGAGGAGCCAGGGCAGGGCGTCCATTCCTCTGACTGGGTTATTGGGGTTATCCTGTCTGCCATTGTTCCTCAGTGTTCTTTTTCACTTAAGATGAGCTTTCTGTCATACAACCTAACATAATGAATGCCATCTGTACTGTTGCTTAAATACAACAGTGACTATTCTCAGTTGAACTTGGCAGAAGGTATCTTTTCATTACTTTTTGTTTCAACATTTGTTTTCACAAACATCTACAGACATCTACCTGCATTCAAAATATCAACTCAGCATATATATTTTTTCCTCAAACAAATATGAATCTTTTTGCAAATAAATAATATTTTTTATGAACAGATATTCAAAAATTCTTGCCTTAAAATTCCTCACTGGGAAAAAAATACTGAAAATTCCTCAACAAGTCCACTTTTTTTTTTCACATGCGATTATGTGTTAGGTTATTCACTTCAGGTTTCCCAATGTCTTATGTGTCTGTGTAAGATGCAGACTCAAACATGTTCCCCTGTGTTCCTTGGGCTCTCCTAGAAGGCCTTTGTGTTGCTTTGCTTCCCAAGAGCTGCTTCTGTATCCCATCCATCATTCCTGCATTTGAATGTAACAAAATTCTTCCTGTGTTCTCTGGCCTTTAAGTCCATGTGCTAGGCTACTGTATAATCACTTGAAGTATCTATAGTAGCAGCCCAACATCGTCAAGCAAGGAAACCTCATGCACATCTTCTCTCTTCTATCAGACTTTTTGCCATCATATGATCTGTGATGACCACAGTGCTATTTTATGGGTCCCCAGGTCAGAGGACTGTGAACTGTGTATCCATACCACTGGAAGAGGCAGGCCTGGGAGCAGATGCACACAGAATGGCAGGAACAGGGAAAGGAGCAGAGCAGGGATAGATGGTCCTTTGGGAATCAATCTCACCCCAAGAGATGGTGGGGCATAAATGGCAGATACAACATGAAGACTTACCTGCTTGTCTCCCACTTATGCTACTGCATCTCCCAAGATAGTTTCCCATCCCCTGATGATATCTTCATAAGTAGCCCTCTTCTCTCTTCAGGTACTCATCATTAGGGGACCCCATAGCAAGGGCTGGGGAAGGGGGAAGGGATAAAGAGTTTTGGGGACACGGAGTTGCAAGTAATAGTTTGTCTGAGTGGATATCATCAGACATGGTAGAACAATGGAGAAAAAGGGGGAGTTTCTGATTAAGCTTTTGTGAATCACATAGCAGGGACATTTTCCAGCCCTGATTGCACAGGGGGAGAGAAAAATTGTCTGTCATTAGAAATAGCTTACATTTTAGCAGTGTAGTTAGCTCAAACTTGTGAATGCAAACACAGTTCCCAAACTTCAAATGTCATGTGGGACTACTTAGAAAGATGAACCTAACAAATCTGACTTAATAATAAACTAAGAGTAATAATAATCTCATTTAACGGTTGCAATAGATAACAGTGATGAAGCTCTGTCCTCTCCATAACCTTCTTCTGTCTCTATCTATGAAGGTGATGATGAATTGAGGCTGACAAATGGACCTGGCCCCTGTGCTGGGAGAGTGGAAGTAAAACATGAGGAGCAGTGGGGGACTGTGTGTGATGGTGACTGGAGGACAGAAGATGCTGAGGTTGTTTGTAAGCAGCTAGGATGTGGATCTGCTGTTCAGGCCCTTAATCGAGCTCCTTTTGGAGAAGGATCTGGACCAACATGGCTCTATCGAGTTGATTGCCGTGGTGATGAATCCGCTCTCTGGAACTGCTCACATCCAGGATGGGGTGTATTTACCTGCCCTCATTATTTTGATACTGGAGTGATCTGCTCAGGTAAGAAGCCATCAGACCTTTTGTAATAGGAAAAAAAACATGGAAGAAAGGAACTGAGATAACTTCTGTCTCAGCTGATAGGTCCATATTACTGTAGTCGGCACAGAGTTAACACTTTCTCTCTGACCTTCTCCACCAGCAGGTCACACCAGCGTTAAGGCTTCTGCTGACTGCAGGTAGATGGTTTTGGCTAGGTACAGCAATGACACTCTTACCAGGAGCAGCAGTGGCAGCAGCAAGGTGATCTTTGTGTACATCGTTTAGATGTGAAAGGGAAAAGCAAGTGAAAGGGAGGGGATAAGGTGCAGTGCTTCATGTTTCTACCCCAACTCTTCCAAAGAACAGGAGAGCAGTGCTGAACTTGAATCTGGCCAGGAGAAGGGGCCAAAAAAGCAGGTGTGGATAGAGAAGCAAGAAAATGCTCTGTTAGGCTATTCAGCTGCTCTTCTCCAGATGTCCCTGTAAGCTGAGAAAGGAAAGTCTCCAATGGCAAAGAAATCCAATGCATGTTTGTCTGCCTTCCCCCGCAAGATGTGCTTGTTTTCTCTCCTTGCATAAAGTACCATTGCAAGGCATTCTTCCTTCCCAGGTGCAGAACTTTGCACTTGTCCTTGTTGAATTTCCTAAGGTTCCTGTCAGCCCATTCCTCCACCCAGTCTAGGTTTCTCTGAATGGCAGCTCTGCCCTTGAGTGCATCCCCATAATTTGGTGTCATCTGCAAAAGAGTGCACTCCATCACTTTCTCCAGGTCACTGATAAAGATGGCAAATAGAATGAATGTCAGGAGAGACCCCTGTGGTACTCCATTTGTTGCCACCTTCCAGGCAGAGTACAGCCCACTAGCCACCACCCCTCACTCCCCTCAGGATCTGGAAACCCACTATTTCAGGGTCACCTGCAGCCAAGGCTGCCATTGATTACCACATCTCCATCGAGTTCTTCCTTGTTAGTAAATAGCAGATTCAGCTGTGTGTCTCTCCTGGTTGGCCCATTCAGTGCCTGTATCAAGAAGTTACCTCTGACACCCTCCAGAAATCTCTTGGACTGCTTGCATCCTGCTGTGTTGCTCTTTCATCAGATGCCAGGGAGGCTAAAGGCTCCCATAATATGAGAATCTGTGATGTGGAGGCTTGTGTTGTTTAAAGAAGGCTTTATCCAATTCCTCACCTTCATCAGTGGTCTATAACAAATTCCCAGCACAGTTTCATCCTTACTAGCCTCTCCTCTGATTCCAGACCTCAAACTCTCAAACAGACTGTCATCCATCCCATAGAAGAGTTTCATGTATCTGAGCTCCTCCTTCACATAGAAAGGCAATCCCCACTCCTCGTCTTTCCTGCCTGTCTTCCCTGAAGAGCTTGTATCTGTTCATCACAGCACTCCAGTCATGCAAGCTGTCTCACGGCATTTCAAGTTATTCCAACAATACCATAGTTTTAGGACCACGCATGGAGTTCTAATTTCTCATTTTTCCCCTTTGTGTGTGTACTTGTGTACATACACTTGAGGTGGGTGCCCCTTCTTCCTGTTATATCATTCCTGAGGTCTTTTTCATTCCTATCACCCTGCACCCTTTGCTTTTCACCCCTCTCCATCTCTACCTCATTTAACTGTGGGTCGTAATCTCCCTCCCCTGGTATTCCTAGTCAAAAACCCTCCTCACCAGGTTGACCAGCTTGTTGGCAGAGACAGGTGGATCCTGTCTGTCCCAAAAGTCCTTGATCCTCAAAGTGAGTCCTGTGGTTGTAAAAGCCCCTTTAATGATGTCAGCTGTACAACCATGTGTTGACCCACAGAATCTGTCCAATCCCCCCTAAGCCCTTTCCCTTCACCAGCACAGTTGAGGAGAATGCCACCTGGGCCCCCATGTCCTTAAGCCTCACCCTCAAGCCATGTAGTCACTGTTGATATGCTGAAGGTCTCCCTTGGCAGTATGATTGGTACCCATGTGAATAAGCTGCATGCAGACAAGCCTTGGCAATCTCTCCACAAAATACTGGATCTGAATCCCTGGCAAGCAACAAAATTCTGTAGAGAGCAAGTCAGATCATCAGAGGGGGCCTTCCATCCCTGCAGGAGGGACTGTCCCACTACTCGCTGCTTCCTCTTGGTGGTACGGGCCTGGCCAGCTCTGATGCCTCCCCTAGACATAGCCTTCTGCCCCTCATCTCTTACTAGGGCACTGAATGCATTCTGCAGTTGCAGATCTGTGGGTAGAGAAGAAGCCATCCTCTTCTTGCCAGGAATCACAAGCTTCCAGCCTTCTTCACCATGGGAGTCTCCAGTAGCTGCACAATTAACCAGTCTCCAGCTGCTCCTTCTGCTTAGTTATGGGGTCAGGCTCTTATCTCTGCAGAGTCTCTCTGAAGATCATGTAAATACCTCTTTTATCTTCCTTGGTGCTCTTCAGTCTGCTCACTTCCTCTCACAGTTCCTTAACTTGGTAACACAGCTCCTCAAGGACTCTACTTCTGCCTGCCCCAGCCTTAAGGGGAGGCATCAGACACTCCCTGTATCCCAACACCCAGTGAGCTGCTTCCTCTCTCTGGAGTACTGTCTGAGTAGAAGTCCCTGATGTGCCAGGGGTAGTTGCTCCAGTCAATGCTGGGGACTGTGTCCTGTGGTGCAACTGTTGTTGTACAGTCCCATGCTGCCTTCAGTGAAGTTTCCAGCCACCTTCCGCATACCCTTCCCCACAAACTGCTGCACAAATCGCAAGAACCAGCAGCAACGAGCAGCTAAGCAGCATCCTACTTCCCCCTGCATGCGTCCTGCTAAACAAACTGTGGGGTCCACATTCACAGCTCTCTGGGTCACTGCACTTAAGGGCCAGTTAAATAGCAAATGGAAGCTGGGCAAAGGTGCCCACTGTTTTGCACAAGGCATGTCCCCACTGTGGGTCTCTCCTCTTCACAATCAGCTTTAAGTTTCACTGACTAGAAATTTTTTCATATTATAAACAGTCTTTGAACCCTTACTACTAGCTGTTCCTCTTGGTCCTGAAGAAACTGATAGTCCACACTGGTTGAAAGTCCTCTTATATTTATTAAAGAAAAATGTTTACCCATTACCCATTAAAGAAAAATGTCCAGTGATTTTACGCAGTCATTTCTGATAAAGAGAAGACCACATTTCATTACATAAATGGTTTTGCTCTTTTATTTTGGATTTCTGTCATATGTTATGTTCTGTATAGTCTTTCTGTTGAATAAGATTTCCTTCTGTAGGCTGCAGTCTGTAAAGTTGCCTAGTATGTTTAAACGCACTATGCTTACAAAGCAGTCTCCACAGCATGGTTAAAAAAAAATGGCTACTTCAGGAAAATAGTTATTGTCCATAAGAAGGTCTACAACAATGGTACATGTACATAGCTTGGATATAGCCTATATTCAAACTTCATGCACATGTACAAGTTGATACGTGCATGCACACTTAGCTTTGTTTTTCCCTTTCCTTTTCCTCTAAAAAGAGAGCAAGGAGCAGATTTACCAACACTGGGTACTTTGATGAAAGAAATTAGTCAGAAATTAGCCATGTGATAATCCTACAATAGAACAACTCTGCTCTGTTCCAGAGAAGCCCTGAACTGATGCTGAAAGACTCCCCTCAAAACTAGTCATCAATAATCAGTTTAGCTGCTTCCCATTTTTCCATCTGTTACCACTCCTCCCTGCACAGTTTTTCATTAGTTTGCATTACCCTGCACAGTTACAAATTTTTATGGTAATTATCTGTACTGCACAAAAGCAAATTCATCACAATATTCACATTATGTCTGCTAAGAAGAAATAGATGTAAAATAAATGTCCAAGGGATAACAATGATGAAGCTGATACAGTTTGTAGTATTTCACTGCTAGTAGATCTGTGAGCTGAGAAAACAAAGCTAAAATGTTGTTTTATGCTGATCTGCAAGACATTCCTGCAGTAAGTGGAGGTAACAAAAGGGAAAAAAGAGGCAACGTACAGGTGGTGAGCTCGCTATGTGCAGAAGCAGCTGGAGTGCAACAGGGCATACTAGCTCAGGAGCAGTGCCACAGAAGCACAGTTATGCTGTTTTCAGAACAACTTGTTTCTCTCATGAGCTGCTGTGCATGAGCTACTAGCAAGCCCCATTGTAACTGAGCTAATAAGTCCATCGGAAATCTGGAGCCCATGGAGTGATGTGCAGAGACATTCAACTAAGTCTACTGGAACCAGTGTGGTTCCAGCAGGGCTGGCACTGTGCCAGAACTAATAAACCTGTCAACTTCCAGTTGACACCATGCCTTTTGAATTGTTTCTGCTTGGTGTTCTTCACCAACAGTTCAGTGTTCAAAATCTCCCTCCTTGTATTGTTAGGGATTGAATCTTCTTCTTCATGTCTTCTCTTCAGCTTCTCAAACACTTGGTCAAGATTTAGTATTTTCACATACTAAAAAATAAGCACTCCTACACTATATTTTTTCTTTTATCAGTGGCATACAGAAATTGCCACAATGGCTATTTAAAAGTGTCACTGGTCCTTGGAGAAGTGAGCGCTATGTATCTTGACCATGAAGGTATGGGAGTGATTAAGTTAGGTCAGCACAACCAACCCTCAGTGGTAAATTTCTTGAATGTTTTTAGGTTTCTCTGGACTGCGTCTGACTGGAGGGGACAGTGCCTGCTCAGGCCATCTGGAAGTAAGGCAAGAAGAAAGCTGGGCTACGGTCTGTTATTCACATATTGATTTCAAAGCTGCTTCTGTTATATGTAATGAGTTAGAGTGTGGGCAGGCTGTGGATATCCTGAGAGGAGCTCACTTCGGAAAAGGAAATGAACTGATCTGGCAGGAAGAATTTCAGTGTATTGGGAATGAGACTCAGCTTGCACACTGTCCCCGGATGTTGCACCATAGTAAGACATGCTCCCATGATGCCAGTGTTGTATGTTCAGGTGAGACTTTGGACTGATGGCCATAATTTACATGTTCCTACATGTCTTCTTCCTGTCAATGCAGTGTTCAGAGTCTCTGCATATTTGTGTGGTCCTCAGAGGGTTCCTGACTGCTTCCCTATCACACCCGAATCCAGGGAAAGCAAGGAAGTAAAAGAGAACAGCCCAACAACCTCTCATGCACTCTAGAGAGTGTCTGCACCAGGGATGAGGGTCTCAAAAGGGCTGCCATTTCTCTTTCGGTAATAGAGGTATGGGCTCTCTAGTGCTGAGAACTCCTTCCTTGTCTTTCTTATATGGATAAGAGTAGGGCTGGCCAGAGCAGACAACCAGGAGCATGGAGAAATGAGTTCATTTTCTGCTCTGATAGTGTTTGTGTTAGTCCCTAATGCCTCAGTTAATCCAACTATAAAACAGGGAGAGGCTGAATTACATACCCCCAAAAGGTGATAGGAGGCAGAATTTACAAACGCTTACAAAAAAGCTGTCAGAGGCCTGGATGGCTGTTGTTATGAATGCCAAGTGCCATTATTTAAGAACTTTGTACAGTCATGTCTGCTTTTATGTGCTGGGGACTCTAAATATGGTTAGCTTTGTGCCACCCACTACAAAACTGATGAATATACAGAACAACTATGACTTTCTCCTTAGGACACAAATCAAAATGGATGAACTGAACAGGGGGCAGAGCTGCTGGCAATTCTCTGTCATATAACATGCTCATTTTGTAGCTGAAGTGCTGCAGTCTGTTTCAGCCCTGACTTGGACACCATTCCACTGGTCGAGGTGATCTGGAGCCCTGACTGGGTAGCTGTGGCAGCCAGACAGCTCAGTTTAGATGTCAATGACTGACAGTTCTCGGCTGCTGCTTCTGTCCTTCTCCATGATTCACAGCACAGGGGGAAATCCTGCACTAGGAAAGTCTCATTAGGGGAAGTATAATGCAAAGATGAGGCAAGAGCTTGGAAAGCAGAAAGAAACAGTGTGAAAAGATAGGCAGACTGCATGGGGCTGGCAGTTGGCACTGCCTGTAAGAGTGCTTGGCATCTTAGGCCCCACAGTCCTCGCCATACCACATTACTGTCGTATTACATTACTGTGAATCTGCTGATGTGCATGGCCTGCTGTGTTCAGAGCCTTATCCTATGGCAGAGATGAAAGTTAAGAATCTGCACACCACAGCTGCTGTACACTGAGTAATGTGAGATAAGCTGCTACTGAGAGAGAGAGTGATACTGGTAGCCCCCGCTCTGAGTTTCTCACGTTTCAAATGCAAGGAAATGCTGCAAGTTAAGACGTTAAAAAGTAGCAGTATTGTGCTGAGAGGAGAGACAGAATTTAAAGAGTCACAAGGCTTTTAGTCATGTAGTGCAGACATGGACAATAAGAACTTGTTGTTTCAGAGCTGGTTTATGAGCATCCTGGTCAAACATTCTCCACAGTAGCCTGGGATGGAGTGAGTGCTGGTCCCATGCAATTAGATTTCCCTTGTGATTTCTGATGCAATAGGACAAGAAAAGTATCGCTGTTAAGTTCCTTCATTCTTCCTGCAGGCTATGGGGGGTACAGGCTGGCAAATGGCACTACCACATGTTCAGGGAGAGTAGAACTTCTTCATGGAGGCATGTGGGGAAGCCTTTGTGACTACCTGTGGGATTTCCCAGCTGCCAATGCTGTCTGCCAGCAGCTGGACTGTGGAGTTGCCCTATTGATCCCAAGTGGACGGTCCTTTGGGAAAGGAAATGGGTCATTCTGGAATGGCACATTCAACTGTGACAAGAATGGCTCACACCTGAGAGACTGTCGTGTCAGTATGCTGGGTCACACTGACTGCCCTGTTGGAAAAGATGCTCGTGTGGTATGTTCAGGTAAGCAGCAGAAAGGGGGAAGAAGAGAACTGAAGAATTCATTCTCTGAGACAGATATGAACCCAAAATCCGGAGGGTATCTGTGGAGCTGAGCTCCATCTTTCGCCTGCTACTACAGGCATTTCCAGGAGCTGAGGCTGCACAGCACCTGCACCACAAGGCTGCTCTCTGTGAAATGCTCCTAGTGCCAGTGAACAGTAAGAGCAAGGCTGTTCCACAAGGGAAAATGACAGGACAATAGAGGATGTCCACATGCAAATTCTTTGCCAACCAGGGAACAGTCCAGAGCATCTGAAAACACAGTACAGAGGAAGGTGCTGATAACAGAGTCCATCAACAGTCCCAGACAACTCAAAATAATCAGTTGGGTCCAAGGTCCATCTGGGTGGACCAGTCAGGAGCAGCCAGAGATAGGGCCAGAGACAGGACTGGAGGCAGGTACACCAATAACATAGTTCAGGCACAGACTGAAGGCCTGGTCCCAAGCCGAAGTGTTCCCCTGGACCAATGGCTAAAGGGTGCATAGGTCAGCGTCTCAGGCGAGGCTGGACCCAAGGCCTATTGGTTCACTCAGGGCCCTGAAACCTAATGCCCTCAGTGTAAAAATTGGAAAGGGGATCAGATTTGGATTTCTAGTCATTCTTCTCAGTAAAAAGAGGGGACTGAAGTGTAGATATGATGAAGTATGGAAATTCCTGTGACCCCGTGGAGTAATTTTTACCCCTGAAAGCTAAGGAAAACCCACTCCCACTTCCCAGTCACCTTCAGATCATGCCCATGAGCAGTTACCAATATGCCATCTTGGTACTCACTTTCTCTCCTACTCAGGGTGCCCAGGGGCCAGGTTGGTGAACGGCACCACATGCACTGGCAGAGTGGAGATCCGCCATGGAGACAAATGGGGAAGACTCTGTGGCTCCCACTGGAATTTGCAAGCTGCCAGTGTCCTCTGTAATCAGCTGAACTGTGGCTATGCAAAGTCCATCCAAACAGGACACCGTTTTGTGGATGGGAACGGACCTGTATGGAGAGACACTTTTCACTGTGAAGGAACTGAGTCCTGCCTGTGGGATTGTGCTCATGTGACTTTGGGCAATCCTTCCTGTTCAGCCAAAGAAACAGCCACTGTTGTTTGCTCAGGTAAGTCAGGAATGGCCTTTTATGTGTGGAGCGGCTTCAGAGCAAAGCAGTCTTGATGATCTCAGCATGCCTCAAGTAGGTCAGGTATGTCAGCCTCTATTTAGAGCCCCTTGCCTCCCCTCTCCTACCCTTCCTTCTCCTACCTTCCCCTTCCACTTCTCCAGACATACAGACCTGAAGATGCAGTAAGAGATGTGCTTTGGCTGATGCTAAGCTGAGGGGAATGACTAGTAAGGCTGAACCTTGCAATTTCCAAACTCCCTTCCATCCTGCCAGGGCCTCCACCTCTTCTGGGGATGGCATTTCAGGGGTGGCTGTATTAAGGTCATGTTCAAGCTGTGTGGCCATTATATACCTGTATCACTTTTGCTTATGGACAAAATCCTGCCCTCACCTCCCTCTGTCCTTTGTGATCCTGATAAAGGCTTTGCACTGCATGACCCAGTGTGTGGGTGTGAGTGAGAGACAGTAAATGTTTGGTTGTGTTTAGTGAACCAAAGTATTCATGCAAATGTGTGTTTCTTTGCCAAAGATCCAGATTTTAACTCTGCTCCTATACTAACCAGTGTTTCTTCAGAGCACTTCCTCCAGCCTATTCCACAGTTGCCTATTGCTGCAGGGTTGGATAGAACCAGCTGAAGGAAAAAATTTTAGCCAAAAATTTTGCTAAACCTTTGTTGTTTGTATTATGCATTAAGGACCAGATTCTAAATACCACCATATCACTTATCAGTGTAAGGCCATAGAGTAAAAGGAAGTATGAATGCAGGTATCAGGCCTAGAGCGATTTTCACAGAAAACAGTTACATCAGTTTCTCTTTTCTGGGTCACAGCAATCCTTCCCTAAACTGTGAACCTACCGCTTTGTTTAAAAATGAATACAACTGAAATATGTATAGAATTAATAATTTGTCATATGAAAATATTAAAAGCATTTTTTGACCAAGAGAATTCTCTTAGACTACAGGAAATCCTCACCTTTATGATAAACACTTCAGCACCTTTATGTGTCACTTCATTTTGGCAGTTCCTTATGAATGTTGGGCTGCTTTATTGCTTGTATGTCACCAACATACTGCACATGGACTGGAGGTGAACAGGGCAGGCATTGACTGGATGGTGAATTCTGGCAGGACAAAGGCATGCTCATTATAGGCCAGTATGCAGACTCCTGGCACTCCCAGCTCCCTTAGAGTGCTGTCAATGCTGGTGCAGCATGCCCTTCTAAGGGTTTCAACATAAGCACTTCGCTTAACAGGGTTCTGCTCTAGAGGGCTTCACACTGTGCCTGACTCCTCACAGGATCTAGCCTTTGAGCTGGGGAAGCCTTTTTCACTGCCATTACAGACCTTTGTGTGCACGGAGGCAAGCAAAGTCTTAACAGAGACTGTCTGCTTGATCAGTGGTGAGGACTACGTTTCCACAGATGTAGAAATCTGACTTCCATCTCTGACCTGTATGTTATTTTTACCAAGGTAAGAGCAGTATATGTTATTCATTTTCCAACTCTCTTGAGCCCAGGCCTTGCTGAATCACTCAGACTCTCAGGTGGAGAGAGCCGCTGTGATGGACGAGTTGAGATCTCCCTCCATGGTATGTGGGGCAGAGTCCTGGATGATGACTGGGACATTGAGGATGCTGACGTGGTATGCAGACAGCTGCAGTGTGGAACGGCCGAAAAAGCCTATTACCCTTCAAGGTCTGAACGAGGGATGGGTCTTGTTGGTTTAAGAAGTGTCCAGTGTGCTGGAAATGAGACCCAACTGATGCTCTGTAAGACCTCCTGTTCTGAGACAGTGCCAGTAGGAGTTGCTGAGGATGTTGGTGTCATTTGCTCAGGTGAGTTACTGTGCAAAAGGACAGAACGCTTTTTGGTGTTGCCTCTAGCTCATCTTGTGCTGTGGTCTCACCAGATCTTAAATAGGCATGGGTCTGAGCTTGTGATCCTCAACTGCATATATATTCTCAGAGATGAGTGATAGTTAAGGGAACAACTGTAATTTGCATAGTGCTTTTTTCATCTGAATGTCTTAAAGAATTTAGCTTATAAAATCAGAGAGAAATAATAGAATAAGGAAATCTATAGAACACTAAATTGGCTGTGATTGGCACACATTCTGATTGTTACTCAGAAATTAAGTAGGTTTTGTTATGTGACACTTCTATATCTATAGTCATGCAGTCTTTCTAAAAATCTATGTAAATTGAAACTGTTGTAAATTGAAAAATTCTACTTTTATTTTATTTTGTAACCTCATCTGTAACAGAAGCTGTTTCTGCAAAATGAGTTTAGTTACAAAACAGCTCCTCAGGCTTTCCAAGAGAAGATGATGTCTGCATACACTTAGCATGACTGGACACCCCTATCTTTTTGCAGCATCTCATAGGAATTGTTCAAAGATTTCACAGATGCAGAAGTAGACCTTTCCTTTTACGTGGTCTTAGCTCACAGAAACTCTGCCCAGCTAATCATAACAAAAGAACTAGAATATAACAAGAACATGATGCCTTAAAAGTGCTTCGAGGATACAGCCATTACACTGACCTGTGCATTATCATTATATTGCATGCTGACAGATAAGGTTTCTTCCTGCAGGGAGCAAGCGGATCAGGCTGGTGAATGGGACAAAGCGCTGCGCTGGGAGAGTGGAGCTTTATCATGACGGCATCTGGGGAACCATCTGTGATGATGGCTGGGATCTATCAGATGCCAACGTTGTTTGCAAACAGCTGGGATGTGGGTATGCCATCAAGGCTTTTGCCTCTGCTCATTATGGAGAAGGCTCAGGACAGATCTGGCTGGATGATGTGAACTGCACTGGGGCTGAATCTGATCTCTGGGCATGTTCCTCCAGTGGATGGGGCCAGCACAACTGCCGACACAAAGAGGATGCTGGAGTCCTCTGCTCAGGTGTGTTCAGGGAATGCCACGGTGAGCGTGGGGGTTGTGACCACAAGGCAGGCAAGAGAGGGTCGGATACTGGCAGAGAGAAACACTCAAGGTTCATAAGGGGTTAAACAGGATAAGTTTAATAAAGGATTTACACTACAAACTGCACGGGGAGCCCCGGGAACCGTGCAGAGGGGTTGCCGATGGGAGGCTGCTGGAGGCATGGGTCGGACACACGGGTTGGACGCCCAAGCGGGACTCAACTCGTTGTTCCTCAGGGCCCCTTAAATCTACTAGAACTATTTCCTTATCTCAGCTGTGCTAACCTTGACAAACTACTGTCTGGGAAGCAGCTAGATGTTGTTGACAAAACAGAATATGCATGCCTGGCCTCGACGTGAATTTGGTCGGTGTGTAGTTTCACATGCTGGGCCTGCTACTACATACTCTGCCAGTCACTGACTCCTCACGAGAACTTCTGCAGGTGTTCTCACCATAGGGGTTCAGAGGGAAGGGACATGAAGGGGAAGCTGAGAATGGCAGAGACTGACAGCCTCTGACTCTCTCTTGACTGCAAGCACGGTGAGTCAGCATATCCCCTTGATTCCCACAAAATATGAAAGGCATGCTGAAGTCTTGCTTTTGCATTAGCCAAAAAAAAAGAAAAACAAAACAGTGGGTGTGGGCATAGTGGGCATAAACTGTAGGGTTTCTGTAGCAGGGGGATGCTGGTGTGATCTGCATGGGAAGAGGTCAAGAATTGTCATGTGCCAGTCACAGCCTGTTCCGGACGGCTCTGAAACTAGGGTAAATATCCCATTGTGTACCAAAACTTCAACCAATCACAGGAGCATGTGGTGCCTCTGCTCAAATATATTGAAGAAAGAGCAGCAGCTGTGAGGGGGAGGAGGAATGGAGGAGACACGTGGAAGGGGACATTGTTGGCGACACAGCTGGAGGTGCATTCCTGGAAGTAGGCACTCCACCAGAGGAGATAGTATTTGTCCAAACTGCATACCAGGAATAGTTGAGCTTATGAGCCAGTGGCCAGCAAATCAACAGTATGAGGAAGGTCAAACTCCTTGAGTTGTTAAAGCCCCAACGAATGATGAATTAAGTGCTGAAAATAAACAAAGGAGTTTGTTTACTGATGGATCCTGTAAAACCACAGCAGGAAACAAGGGGTGGCAAGCCACTGCTTGAAACCCCTCTACAAGAAAAGCTGCCACCTGGAAGGGACTGCAGGGTCCAGTCAGTTTGCAAGAGTAATGGCCTTGAAAAATAGCCTTGGAGCATGCTTGGGAACATCAGTGGCCCCAGGTATATGTATATACAGGCTCCTGGATGGTGGCTAATACAGTGCAGAAATGGCTCAGAAAAGAGGATCATGAAAACTGGCAGCAGTGAGGAAAACCAATTTGGGCAGCAGGAAAATGAAAAATAATATAACAGCTACTTGAAAAAACCCTACTTTAATACATCATTTTAGTTCACATATCCCAAATTCAACAGCAACCAAAGAAGAGCAATACAGTGATGAAGTTGACCAGCTCACCTGACTTGCCAGCATAGGCTTGGGATGTGAGCATAAAGAAGAACTATCTTTAGCCAGGTGGGCCCACGAAATGGCTGGACATGCTGGGAAGGTTCAGATTTACTACTGGGGCAGAGAATGCTGTTTAGGCTTGTCTCAGGAAGCCATAAGACAAGCAATTAGGTAGTGTGAGATCTGTGAAATAGGACAACACACTCAGGAAGTATGAATGATGAAACAGTGTACAGAATGGGAGAAATGGATGTTTGGAAAAACCTGGCAAGTAGATTATTCAGGCCGCTACCCTCCAGTAACACTGGCAGGTGCTATGTTCTCACAGTGGCAGAGCTATCACAAGGGTGACTAGAAGCTTTCCCCACTCAGACAACAAATGCAAGCAGCACACCAGAAGGAAAAAACAAACATATCCGTTGTCACCGTGGAATGTTGCTTAGGCAAGAATTAGATAAGGGAAGTCATCACAAAAATAGAGCCATCCAAGAATGGGCTGAAGATCATGGAGTACAGTTGGTATATCATATTTCCTGTCATTCTCAGGCAGCTGGAAATGTAGACCTGTGCAATGGGTTAAAACCATGCTAAAAGCCCTAGGGAAAGGCAATCTCCTACTCCCCCAGATAACCCTACGGATTTAGGTGGGAACCTCACCTCCAGGAAGCTGTGTAGCTAGTTTGCACAAAGCTGGAAACATGTCATAGTAGCCCTGAAGAAAACCATATAACCTGGGCTCAGCTCGGTGATAAAGTACCAGCCAGCCCTGGGAACACCTGGAACGAGAAGCCTGCAGTAGTCAAAATCCCTAAGGAAGGGCTCCTTATCATTCAAGGACTGGAGTTTACTTACCAGTCCTTTGGAAACAGGACAAAGAAATGTGTGCCGTTACACATGATAAAGAGAGTAGAGTAATTTTACTTTACCAAGAACATAATTTACAAGGTAATGTGTTTTGCACGTACAAGGTCTGAATTTTATAATAAGTATATGTTGAGACTGGCCTGATGTTAACCACTGCAATCTGGTTCCTGGAGCAAGAGGGGAAATTTTACTGAATATATATATATATACATTGTTACAATGTCAATACCTATTGCCTGGGACTAAGGGTAGAGTTTATAATGCATGTATGTTAAGATTGTGACGATGTTAAGAGTTTATAGTGGATGTAAGTTGGATGGAATGTATTGGACATAAATAGCAGGGTTTCAGCAGCAGCAGGCTGCAGGGATGACCTGTGTGGGAGGAAATATAAAGTGCCATGTGCCAGTCACAGCCTATTCCAGCTGTGGGTAAACGCCCCATCGTGTGCCAAAATTTCAACCAGTCAGAGGACCACATGGCACCTCTGATCAAACATATCTAAGAAATATGCTCTCAACCACAGGGGTGATCATCACTGTTGTAAGTCTACGTGGATGCTGATGAATGCTTTCTATCCAGAGCATATCACTACATGATTTTTGGTTTTATGAGCTTGCTGTTTTTTGAGTGATTTTCTCTGGCACTCTCTCATTCAAAGTAATGGACAGGACTGTTAGCAGGTTCTGGATTTCACTCATCACAGTCAAGTTCCTAGCAGAATCAGACCCTTTGAATTCCATCTTTGTGTCTTCACTTCTAGAGTTCCTGGCTCTAAGGCTGGTGAATGGCAATGACTGTGCTGGGCGGCTAGAAGTTTTCTACAATGGGACATGGGGGAGCATTTGCTCCAATCGGATGTCTCAACTCACTGCAATAACTGTATGCAGACACCTGAACTGTGGAGATGGTGGAGAAATCGCAAGAGACTTCCAATATGGCAGAGGTTCTGGGCCCACATGGCTGGACCACATTGAGTGCACTGAGCAACATAGCTCTCTCTGGCAATGTCAGTCAGATCCCTGGCATCCTCAGTCATGTGATAATCGAGCAGAAGAGACCCATATTTCTTGCACAGGTAATTACAAAAGCACCTCCCCCACCCCAGACATACACGTAAGCATGCACATGTATATGTAGATGCCCGTACTTACCTCATGTTCATTTGTTTTCCACTATAGATTATTTGCACAAAAATGGCACAAACATTTTTCTTTGTTGACATCCTTGATGTAAATAAGTGAATTATAAATGAAATGAGTGTTGTCCAGTGCATTTATCTAGTGTAGATCACAGGGAAGGCTCTCATAAGATGGTGTCATTGCACATTTTTATGGTAAAAATCTAGGAAATGCAGTTAGTCTGTGAGATCTGAGTTAGGATTAGACTTCTCAAGAAGTCTAGATGCATTTATGTTTGTGCACATCTGTGTAGGCAAATGGATGCAACTGTATATGTACACACATGTGCAAGCACATAACCATATGCAAATGTATGAATCAGTTCAGCTCTAAAGGTCCATTTCTGGTGCCTGCTCTTATGACAGTATTCCTTATCTGTGGGTTCCCACTGTAACAGAAATGAGTTTGAGATGACATTCAGACCTCTTGAATATGACTGCATTTACTTCACTAGAGAAGAAGGAAAGCACAGCCAGGAAGTTTGTTTAATTCACAGCAACAGCCAAACATTGATCCACCAAATACTAAATAGGCCATATATATATTACAGGAAAAATGAACTTGGTGATTAATATTCAGGCAATTTCTACTCTGTTATTCTTTCCAAAGAATAATCAAACCATTTAGTTCAGCATTTAATTTCTGTAGGAAGAAAAAGTGTAGTGACTCCAGCTGCATTTGCTGAGTGTCCAAACTCTACAAGTTGTACAGGTACTGCTACTTCTTTATTTTAACTTCTTGGTCCCTCTGGACCTTCCTGCTATTCAAGTGATATAGCAGGCTTCTGTTTTTTGCAGACAAGGAGAAGTTACGTGTCACAGGAGGAGAAGACCGATGCACAGGCAGAGTGGAGATTTGGCACCAGGGTTCTTGGGGAACAGTCTGTGATGATTCCTGGGACATGGCAGATGCTAACGTTGTATGCAGACAGCTGGGTTGTGGATCTGCTGTGTCTGCTCTGAGAGAAGCTGCTTTTGGGAAAGGGACTGGTCCCATCTGGTTGGAAAAGGTGCACTGCAAAGGGACAGAGCTGTCTCTTTGGGATTGTCCTGCCCAGCTCTTATCTGACAAGAACTGTGATCATAAGGAAGATGCTGCTGTTGATTGTTCTGGTTAGTGACTGGTCCTTCGGTTCATTACACAGATCTCAGGAGGAGGTGAACAGAGGAATGTATTGTCAGCTGTACATCCAAATGACTAGCCCTACCACAATCCTGACTGAAGGAATGTCACAGATGATGTGAAGTTGTTCTCCCTTTTTTCCACAATTACCTCTTCCTTAATCTAGACTCTCCTTTCTCTTGCAGGTGTGATGGAAACAACATCATCACCCACTAGAGCAGGTGAAATATTCCCTTTCCCCCTTTCTTTCCCCTATCAAGTGAGGGTTTAACGTCCAGATAGTTCATAGCAAGGAAGTCAGTAGTACTGTGGGAGATCCCTTCTCATGAATTGGAGCGTATTTGTAATGGAGGGCTGAGCGGCACTAGCCTCAGCTGTTGACTTCTAGCTTCTTTGAGCTAAAAAGGGCAGCAGGTGACCTGCCTCTGATACAGTCATCACCCTTCTAGCACAGGCACAGCAGGAGACTACACAGGAACAACCCTTTGGGCCACCTGATTCTTTACCTCTTGCTTGCTCATTTCCATTCAGATCCTCCTCATCACCCTGCAGCAGAGAGTGGGAGAGTGACAACACCTGTCATCCTCTGCATTGTCCTGGGGGCCGTTCTCTGCCTGGTGCTTGCCATTCTCGGCGGACAGTTCCAAAGTGCCAGGGCACAGCAGAGAGGTTGGTCCCTCCTTGAAGTGGCTGGGTTTGAAGTGCATGTTTGAAAGAGTAGTGAAGCTGGGGTGGGCTGAGGTGAGTACCAGCTGCAGTCATGCTAAGGTTTTCATCACCTTCTGGTATGGAAAGAACCCAACCATGCAATTGGGAGCTTGCAGGAGCCAGCAGGAGCACTGGGAGACTTCAGCCCTGCCTTGCTCAATGCACATCTTGCAGTGCTGACACCTGTGAGGAGAGGAACAGAGAGGAGGAGACATGAGGTTTCACATGAGAGTGGAAAAGGACATCAGTGTGGAGAAGCAGTTTTAGAGTGAGAAAGTGAGAAGCAAAAACACCAGGGAGTGCAACCACCTGACTAGCAGGTGGCTTTTATTTTAGGGTATTAAATCAGTGCAGCAACTGGAATACACACAGCTAAGACAATTGTTAAGTTTCTAGTTGCTGCATTGATTTAATACAGAATAAATTCAAATGATTTGTAAACCAACCTGCTCCTCCATCCAATACCTACTGTCTCCTTGTCAGGGTGTTTTTCTTCAAGCCTGTTCTCAGTCAGTACCTCTCTGTGACTCTGTAGGTTGTAACCAGGCCATGCAGACCCCTTTGGCTCACTCCTTTTCATCACCTCTGTCTGAGTATGGGCAGAGACTATGTGAGAATGGTAACAGCCTTTTACTTTTAGGCTCCAGACAATCCTATGACCCCTTCTCAGAGGCCATCTATGAAGAGATCGATTACAGCCTGATGGGGGAGAAGCAGCAGGTGACTGGCCTCTCAGGTCTGTGCATCTTGTTCTTGTCAGAGGAAAATAACACAGGCCATTTCCTTCTGGTGACCCAGATCCCAGTCTGAAACTTTGCAGCTTCCAGGCTTACAGGGTAACTGAACAGTTCGCAGACTTGAGGAGAGCAGTTTCCTGCCCACTCAGCTCTGCAAATTTCACTCCTGGGGACAATTCATTTTATGCTGCCCATACTACAGCCATAGAGTATACATCAGTATGGGTCAAGAAAAATTGCTTTTGCTGGGATTTAGGGTAAGAAGTTATTTAAGATGGGAATAAATAAGGAAGTAATCTCTCTCTCTCTCCCGGCAGGCACATGTTTCTGTAGGCTTACTGCTGTTAACTGCTTCCTCCCTTCAAGGCTTGCCTCTTCCATGATCCATTAGTTGTGTTATGGGGCCTCTGGAGCATTCCTGGATATTCTAGTGTTAGGCCTAGTAGCAGTAATACTGACCGCCCAAGCCTTTATTTCTCTTCCAAGCAAGCACCTGAGTACTTTGATATCTCCGCTGTGTCCCTCACATATTGCCACAGATGCTTTGATATGCAGCTACATTATAGACTAATAATCTAGACATATATAATCCATTAAACCAGTCACATTAAACCTCCTATTATTTGCCTTGGATAGTGTTATTTTTGCCTACTCTTTCTCTCACGATGCAGTCTTACCAGTTCAGGAAGGTTTACTCTGCTACCACACTGTTTCTCATCTGTCTAGAGTCCCACCCAGAGGGTTCACCACCAAAAGCACAGTTTTACAGTGGGGACAGTGATGAAGAAAATGGTCCAGGAGTAACACAAGGTAATGGAAGATGGGAGGTCTTACAAAGAAAGAGATCCAAGTATCAGGGTACCTTTTAACTTGCAAAGTACTATCAGTGATTAAAATTTTTTCACTGCATTTTATGTCCACTAGTGATGTTAGGTAGAGGGCTGCTGAAAACTTGTGTTTAAATCTTGTGGTCAAAGTGTCATACAATCTGAAATACAAGTGCTAGTCTTTTATAAAGAAGAAGTGGAAAATAAATGTTTGCTAGTAGTATTGCACTCTTCACAGGATCCAGCCACACAAACCCAACAATTTCACAACTGCTTCTCCCAGAAACTGTGGCTGTAACCTCTTCCTCCCTTTCTGAGATACCTGGAGAAAACCAAGAGTGAGAAAAAACATGCTCAGAATAAGAATACTGGCATATCATTGGAGCTGATTAGGGAATTTTCACTTGAGTTATCTGATGGAAAATGCAGTTTGCCAGATGTTTATTTTTATGTGAAAAAGCTGGGGGAGATTGAGGGTTTGAAGAACTGAAGTTTTCCTACAGCAGGTCAAAAAGTTCACTAAATTACTGCCTGCTCTCAATGAACCCAACTGCCAAAGGCACAAGCAATTTTTGCACATATCCCTGACTCTCTGCTGTGCTGTCTTCAATTTTATTTTCTCCTGCTTTTATTTTATTAAGGTTTGTTTTTATTTTATTATTTTTTAATATTTAAAATTAAACTAAAAGCTTTTTTTAATTTGCTTATTCCAAATAATTTTCTTATTCATTTTCAATATTGAGTACAGGGCACCAAGTGAAATAAGAGCTCTTTGATTAACTTTTAATTTTATGTGTGTGTGCTTATGTATATATACCATAAAACAGTGAAAACTAGGATTCTCTGAGAGATGGCTGTCAGGTAAGTATACACCACAGAGCATTCATCCCCTGCACAATCAGGGAGTTGGCTACTCACAGAACTTGGCAGCCTAGAATTTATTTATCTCCCAGAGCAATTTTAAGAATGAAGTGTTTTGAATTATGCTGAGCAAACTCTTCTTATTTCTCATAATTCTTCTCCTCTGCTACCCTCAGATTTCCAAATTTTAATAAGAGCAGTTTGCTTTTCTACTGTTGGGAACATTCCCAGTTCCCTCCAGCCCTGGCCACTCAGGTGACTTCAGAGTAAACTTGCATCTAGCTCTATTCAGCACTTCCTGGTCTTTGTCTCCATGATCATTCTAGTAGATCAGACAGCCTGGTGAAATCTCTGCAAGAACAGACTTCTGCTTTGTGGCAGCTTTCCTTCATTAACATTTGTGGTTGGTTTCACTGATTCTCCCTTCTAGAGGCAGTGGAGAAAGAGAGAGAAGGGAAAAAGAACTGCAGATATTTTTCTCCAAAGGCTTGGCCAAAGCTTGTGAGCACATCTCCATAAACAACAGGCCAGGGAAGCTACTTAATTAGACCATTTCAGTGAAATTTAGAAGACGGTTAAGGTAATGAAAAGACTAGAAAGCGGGTGCTGCACAGAGATAAACAAGAAGTCATTTGTCATTGTGCAATAATGAAATGTAAAATTACTGTGAAATAAACCCTATCACCAACTGCCTCCTTCCATATCTTCTTCCTACCCCTTCTGTCCATCCTCCATGCTTGGTTTATGCTTTCTACTTGCTACAGCAATGTATAACAATTATCAGGGAGATATCATTGTTGTTTGAAATAGCTTAGAGTCAGCAGGAGGATTCTTGGTTTCTTATCGTTCTGATCATGTCAGAATTATGAGCATTCATCTCTGGATCATCAATTATTGCTCTCTTTAGGGGAAGATCTCTTCCCATTAAAATTAATGCCTGTACCTGTTCCAGAGGTCCCTCCACTGCCTGGAAATACTCTGGAAGATAATTATGATGATGTGACAGAAGCTCCTGGACCAAAAGATGATCCTCTTTCAGGGCAGAATAAACAGGAAATCATTGTGGTCACTGAAGAAAGTGAAGGACGCTGGGATTCACAGACTGGTGAGGATGAAAGAGCCATGCTGCTAGTTTTTGTAAGCTATAGCTATTGTAATGAACTTACGGAAAATGAGGCTGGAGGGTACCTTAAGGTATGACCTAGTTTTTACCTAACCACTGGAAGGTGGGAACACTACCTATCTACACTGTTCCAGTCACACTTGTTAATCTGTTCTTACAGCCATTCAGTGAACATTTCCACAACCTCTACAGGTAATCTATACCAGTGCTTTGTTCTCCTTAGAGGTATAAAACTCTTCCCTGTGGCGTAAGTCTTCTCTGCTGCAAATTAAAATTGTTACTTCTTGCTATAACCACTGTGGGGATAGAGAAGAGTTTATTGTAGTTGTCATTGTAACAGCCTTTTAAGTCCTTGAAAACTTAACATATCTCCCCTCAGTTCTGCTTTACACTATGTTTCCCTAGACTAAAGCAATCTAAATTAGTCAATTTTCTACATAGGTCCTCTTGGCTAGAACTCTGATCATTCTGAATGTCTTCACCTAGACTGTTTCAGAAGGCCTGTATCTTTCAAAAAGTGTGGTAAAAATCTTTTCAGTACTTCTGTACAGTACAATACTAAGACCTTAACTGTGTAAATTAGATTTATCTTGTGTGATTTAATTTTGATAAATCCATGACAGCTGTTATCTACCTCTATTTTTTACTTCTGTCGCCTTACGTGTAATTTATTTGTTCTCATATTTTTCTGATATTGAAGTTGAATGTTTTGTAATTCCTAACCTCCTTTCTTCCCCCCCACCTTCCTAAAGATAAGCATATATTGTTCACACTTTCCCAGTCTTTCAGAGCCCCGCCTGTTCTAAGTTCACAAAGACAGTAGATAGTGAATGGAAGAGGGATTCAACTAGTTTTTTTATCCTAACATTGAATTTCATCAGGCCCAGTCAATCCAGAAAAAAGAAAATTAGAAAATAGTTAAGATAGACTTTTCTTTCTCTATGCACTTAATATAATCTTGGAACAACTTCCAATCTTTCATCAGTGGCTAAATGTCACCCTTTGGGGTAGTAATACATATATTTGACAGACTGAAGTCATGAAAAAACAATCAAAATATTTTAGGATTCAAAATGATTAGAGAACCACTACAGAACTTTTTTTTTTAAACAGACCATGATTATATTCTTTTCTACTTTATGCATATACTTATATAAATTTCTACATCACATAAACTAATTCTCAGTGTCTTCGTGAACTTCTGCTGTTGACTTCACACTAATCTGCTCAGTTGTATTGAGAACCTCTGTCATTCTCAAAAACAAAAAGCTTTCTAACACTTAAGGCAGTAAAATATGGGATGGGTTATTGAGGGATATTGAAGAATTGCCGTTATCAGAAATGTTCAAAGTTAGATCAGTAACCTGTTTTCTGGGAACAGTATGAGTGATGTTGGGGTATATGTGTATGTAGGGGGAAGCAGGATGAGACAACGGATTTTCAGATCTTTCACAGCCATGCAAATCTATGGTTCTCACATCTGGAGGAGATAATTGACAGCCCTTGCTGCCAGCTGCACAACCATGTAAAGGTAATACATACAGAATATGCATTTATCTCAGTATCCTTCCCTTCATGTTTTCAGATTGGAATCCTAATGCACCAAGAAAAAGGACCTCTGAGGCTGAGAGAGAGGATTCATCCCCTCCTGTTGAAGATATAGCTTATGATGACATTGAAGAGCTGGGACACTGACAAAGACTGCTGGACAATACCAAACTCTTTTTCAAATAGATCTCTGTTTATAAAATGCTAATGAAGTACTAGCAAAACCAGAGCAACCTTCACTTAGTATTTGTTTACCTACCTTTTTTTTTTTTCAGGAGAGGTATTACATATTTAGAAGAAACACAAGTTTGACTGTTAAGAAAAATCTCTTCTTATTTCCCTTCGAATTTCTTATTGCCAAGTCTGCCTGGACAGTTTCTGATTTTTATTTCTAAATATTTTCATTCTTATTTTTTTCCTACTGAGTTAATATTTCAACTTATGGTATTTCCTTATTAATAACTATTTAAAGATCTGTTCCCAAATTTCTGTTTCTCCTCCCAAAACACTGGGAAGCTTTCTGGAGATTATTAGGAATGGAGACTGAACTGAAAGAAAATCATCAAAGTTACATTTCTTCTTCTGAATATTGTTGCTCGTCACATAGAATGTGAGGGCTCGAATTAATGTTCTAGATAGTGTTCTGTGAGAAATTCAGCAAGAATATTCTTGTCCTTCCTTTAAATACAGGTCTGTCATTTGAATTACATACAAGTGCATCACAGATTTGATTGGAGGGAAAAGCTTCTCTTCTCTTTTCTCTGTCTATATCATGATGATTTATTGTCTCCCAAAGTCACAGCAGTCATACAGTAAGTGAAAGTTTAATTTCCTTCCACATATGGCAGGTGGTGGTCATATCTATGTCATCTTTTTAAATCACATGAAGGCAAACTGAAAAAGCCCACATGTTCATAGAATAGAAGGTGAAGTCTTATTGACTCTTGGCTCCTAATGAAATTTGTCTCAGATCTTGAAACAGAAAGACTCCCCTACAATCTGTCACTGGTCTTGTCCTCCACTTATCCTTCAAAATCTGAGCCCTACCCTTCCACTTCCTTAACAAAGCTGTTGACTTATTTAAGAATGTGACCTAATGTTATTTTATGTCCCTCATTCAGCTCACCTAATTGTCTTAAGGAGAAGGGCTGAAACTTCAACAAGGATTTGATATATTTTGGGAACTGAGTAAACTGATCAGAAGTTCTCATGGAAATACAGGCTGCTGAGTATTTGCCTAGCACATTCCAGCATAAAGGTGTGTCAAGGGGCAATACCTGCGAGACTCTCAATAATCTAGATGAGACTCTCACTTATATGTAAAAACACTAAGAACAGTTGTTCTAGTCATCATGATACAGAAAGAAATGTGAGCTCATCCCAAACAGCAGAAGAAACAGACAGACAAGCAAATCCTCTCTGAAAGGAACTCACTAACTTCGTTAGCCTAGCATTAGGACACTTCATGATCTCGTACCAAGGACTAAGGCAGAAGAGGTGGCACTGGGATGAACTAAATACTGCTTTATATTACTGAGTAGCCTGGCAAACCTTCACTTTCGTGTATGTCTTGAGGCAGCACTGAATGGAGCTTCCCTGTGGGATATTGCAAGAGTGTAGGAGTGCTTGTTATTCTGTAATGCAAAGGATGTTTTGACTTGTCTGATATTATCCTTTCTGAGCTAGGCTGAAAGTAGTGAGGAGGAAATTGAAAAGGAAAGGCAAGTCTGGCAGAGACAAGGCACTTGGTTAGAAGAAAGCCTAAGGTAAAGCAGCCACCTGGACATCTAGCTCCAGGCAGGAGTGATATACTTCTTCCCTCGTTAAACCTACATCACAGGAGAACCTGTCACAGGAGCCAAGCCTCTGAGGAAAGACTTGCTGGGTGCTTCTCCAGCATTATCAGTAAGACCTGACAGGCAGGCTATGAGATACAGATGGAGGGAAACAGTAGGTGGGATTTGCACCTTGTGGAATGAAAAGAGACACTTACAAGAATATGTACCAGCCCTTCTGTAAGTAATAGATCACTTCAAAGTACTAAATCAACAAACTATATTAGCTATAGAGCAGTAGGAAACCTGAGAGAATCAGGCTAAAGCCAAGGTGTCCACAAATCGAACCTTCAAACATGTGAAAAAAATCAGGTATAAAAGAAAAACACACCATTGCAAAGAAGTAACCTCAACTTAGAGAGAGACTCAAACCCTATGGTGCCAGGCAGCAAAACTCGACATACTGTAGAAAAAATTGAACTATGGGGAAGAACAAAAGGTACAAATTTTAACCTCACTTTGTTTTGCTTTGTTTGATCCTTTCAATCCTCCCATACCTATTCTTCCCTATACGTCCTTTAATTCCTACTCCTGAACAACACTTAAATCCGTAAATAACATAAATAGTGTATGTATACTGGAAAGATAAATCTCTCATGGCTCCTGTCAGTAGACAAACACATGCCATCTTGCCTGTAAAGAAGAGCTGGGTGGATAGGACAACCCAGGATCAGCCAGTATTATTCTCAGCTTCACAAAGGGTCTATGTTTCCAAGGATGCTCAGATAAAGACCCTGATCCAAGGGAATATAGGCAATTTCTAAAGAGCTGGGGCTCTCCCAGAGATCCTTAAAGATTCTGCCCTTAAAGAAAGACAGCAATATGAGTGCACAGGATGGGTCAGTTTACAGTTTAAGTATCACAAAGCATGACCCCTTCCCCTTCAATAATTTAAGCATTAAAGGTAACGGCAGCAAAACTCTTTCTGGAAAGGGGGTCACCACAGGGGAAGGAGGCTGAAATCATTTTAAGACACCACCACCACCACCACCACAGCCCTGCTATGGAGAGCCAGAGATGTAAGGCTCATTCGCCATAGCAGCAGGAATTGTGTTTTAATTTGTACTGAACCCTCTCTAAATTAACTACTGAAGCACCACAGACTGAGATCAGATACTGGAGTGGAGGACTGAACAATGAAGATGTTAAGGTCAATCAGCTGAAGCTAAGATACCCCCCTCCTGCATGTCATCATGAGAGTCTGATCAGGCCCTTGCTGCATGTCAGAGGATTTCTCCCTATGAGATATTGATGAGAAGGAAGTTAAGGAAAGGTGATGAGACTTGTGTCACCATCTGATTTGATGTCTTCTGAATATCCTCAGCATAAACAACAAAAGAATAATCATAAGATTCTTTTATTTTTTCAAAAGAGAATGAAATATTATGCTCCAAGCTTACATCAACTCAAACAAAAAAACCAAGAACTTCAATATTTTTAACATCTTTCACCTTCATGCATATTACAGGACAGGCTATGGAGCTTTTCAAATAGCAAAGTTTCTACTGACTGAGATTACTGTTCTGCCTGAGTCAAAATTCAGTTGCAATGGCAGGATTATTACCTGCATGTGTCTTTTTTCACTCTATGTTCAAAAAGAACAAGATATAAAGAGAAGATAAACACTACACTGGGACTCAACAGTAGATTACTTTCATTTTTCTCTTAATTATCAACACAAAGTAATAGTATTAGTCATATAGAAAACATTTTTCTCTATATTAAAGCTGATATTCTCATACATATGTCTTGCTTTCAAAGCCACAGGAGTTAGTTTAATAACAGAGGAGAAAATACTGTTTGTGATCTTAAATTATAATTTTCAGTGATTTTTAATAGAACATTTGTTAGCCCTAACACCTACAAATACAGGCAGTTGTCTAGACCATACCTACCTTGGCTCTATGGCAGGGTTTCTCAGCACTATCATACAACAAATAATAAATTATAGGGCATATAGAATGTTTTTTGTTTCCCCCTCTCTCTATGCATTTCATTTCCTTATCTTGCTTTTCACTGTGAGCATTGTCAGAGGTAATTTGAAAATAGTTCATTTACAGGATCTGTTCATGCAGAAGCTTTAAGTTTTTGTCTATTTCTTCCATCACTAATATACAATAATGTTGTATTTAATTTTATTCTGTTATATATGCTCTGCTTGGCTTGTTCTAATTGGCAAGGAAAATTTAGGTAGAAGCAGAGAAAGAGTTCCATGCAAAATCATGCCAGGCCCCTCTCTTAAATTCATCTCCACATTTAACATGGTAATGCAGTTCACATGACTTTTTTTCTACCATTTCAGAGAAAGCAGGAAAAAGCAAAGATGGAGAACCAAACTTCTCTGACTGAATTCCTTCTCCTGGGTCTTTCCAGTAGCTCAAAAGTGCAGCTTCTACAGTTTGGGTTGTTTACTGTCATCTACGCCCTTGCTCTGGTGGGAAATATGATCATACTGGTACTGACCTGGCTGGATTGCCAGCTCCACACACCTATGTACTTTTTCTTGAGAGACTTCTCATGTGTAGACATCTGCTACATATCCAGCACTGTCCCCTCAAATGCTGGCCAACCTCTTGAATCCCAAGAGAATTATTTCTTTTGCTGGGTGTGGGTTTCAAATATAATTCTTTCTGGTCTTAGGCATCACTGAATGTGTTTTATTAGCCTATGATCGGTACATAGCAATATGTCATCCACTGTCCTACACTCTGATCACGAACCATAGAATTTGCATAGGGCTGGCAGCAGCAGCTTGGATATGTGGCTTTCTTCTCACTATGATTCATACTGTTCGGACCTTGCAGATGCCACTTTGTAGCCCAAATGTGATTAACCACTTCTACTGTGATATCCTGGCACTACTTAAACTCGTTTGTACTGACACCCACATGAATGAAATCACTGTATTTGTTATTGACATTCTTCTTCTTCTTCGCCTTTTTTTGCTTGATCCTGATCTCCTACATCCAAATCCTTGTGGCCATCTCAAGGATTCACACTGCTGTGAGACAGCTCAAAGCATTTTCAGCCTGTGCCTCACACCTTACAGCGGTCTTACTATTTTACGGCAGTGCTGCCATTCATGTACATGAGACCTGGGTCTAGCCGTTCACCAGATCAGGACAAAATGGTTTCTCTCTTCTACACTGTCACCACCTCTTTGTTCAATCCCATGATATATTGTCTGAGGAACAAGGAGATGTAAGGAGGTATAGTGAAAGTGATGCAAAGGATCACAATGTTCTGAGGGAGGCAGACTTATTCTGGCTGGGAATTTGTTGTATTTCATAAGAAAGTATTCAAGTGCGGAATGCTTCAAAAACATGCCCAGGATATAAGCCACTGAACTAGCATTTGTAAGCAGCTGAACTAGAAAATCTACAAAGAAGACAGAAAAGAGTAAATCTTTAACTTAAGGAGCATTTAAAAGTCAGAGCTGTCACATGATACAAATTCCCTGGGTTCTTCAAACATCTCAAGAACTGAATTTTGGGTTCTAGACACCAGGCCAAGTAGGCAAGTGTTTTGCTACTAAGTACAACTTAATTTACATTTTGTGTTTATTTAACTTTTAACTTTTTTGTTTCAAATTCTAATGCCTATTCCAATGCATAACTTTGCTTTAAAATTTGTTGAACCTCGACTTCGTTTACTAAAAACCTACCTAGTATTTAGGCTAATGATTAATGGGACTGAAGCCAATGGATTGAGACTGTTTTTGTCAGGGTAGTGTATCAGAGTAAAGCACAGAGCACAAGCCATCTGCAAGGACCTGTGTGCTAGATATGTTCAAGAAGCCTTGGGATCCGAGCCATATATAGTGCCAACCTTCAGGGAGGCAGCAGCTGCATTGGAAAACTCAGGATCTAAGAAGGTTGGCTGCCCACTTTTTGGAAGAAATTTGCCCATGAGTATAGGCACAGAGGGAAGCCCTGTACAGCAAACAGGAAGCAGGAACTCACCCTACATCTGGCAGTGCTTTGGAGGGCATTGAGATGAACCTAGCCCCCTAAAAAAGGTGTATTTCCAGAAAGTCCTTCTCCAATTGCACTGCAAGGTCAAAATTGAAATCTCCTTCTTTTAGAGAGAATAGTCTGGATCCTCACACTCCAGAAAGCATGCTCATCAATGACCACTGCAAACTCCACCTCATCTTGTGAAAGGAAGGGGAGGAGAAAGGAAAGAAGGACTAATGTCTACCTCAGGAACAGGCACCAGGACAGAGAGGAAACTTTCCTCCCAATAATTTAACGATAGCACTAATTTCTAATATTAGTAGTAAAAGGAGCTTCTAATCTACCTAATGCATTACAGTAACTTTACTGAGTTTATTCTTAGGAATTTAAGAGAAGGTAGTGAAAGTGCTTCTTTTATTTCACTCTTACCCTTTATGCAGGGAATTGCAAACTGAACAACCCAAGAGTCCACTGCCTGTTCATGCTGAAGCTCTCCTTGCGGAAGCACTTTTTAATATTCTTTTCCATGTGTTAATTTTCCTTTCAACATGTTGATATCATTTCCAATATACTTACTCTCTTATATTTTTGTAAACTCCCCTTGCATGAGAAGAAGGAAGAGCAGTTTAATTCCCAAATTGCTGCAAACTGTTAGAAAGGAAGTAATAATCTCTCTTTTCCAACAAAGACTTTATTTGCTATTTTATTTTTTAAAAAACCACCTCAGTTATTAATGATATGAAGTTACTTTAAAGAGGAAGTTCCTATTTTCAGTTTGCATAAAAGGAAGATCAAGCTGCCTCTCTCAACCTTTGTGGATAACTAGGATTTGCTGGCTTGTGGAATCATTTCAGTATAATGAGAAATAGATGACAAGACAAGTATACCTTGACAAGATGTTGTTTATTTTCAAAAACATAGTAAAACATAGTAAAAATCTTTTCCAGAAAACAACTGAAAGAAGAAACGAGGAAGTTATTTCCACACCCGTAAAATGTCAGAAGCACACCCATTAAAACTCGTATTTCCCTCCAAGGTCACTGTTTTCAGCCTTTTCCACTACCCAGTCCTCTCCTGAGCTTGTATCCTGCCAACAAAGGAAAGGCCTACACCAGAATGATCCTTAGCAAAGATTTGTATCAGCTAAGTGGTTCAAGATGTGATTGCACACAATCTGCCAAAAGGAATACTCTGAACTAACTCTGCAGAATGAGCATGGAGAAAGGACAAAAATTTCAGAGAAACACTACTAACACTCAGAATGAAAATCTGAAGATAAGAAGTAAGCACAATGCAAGAGGCAGAGATGAAATTCCAACTTCCTGAAGCAAGCTTCCTAAGAGAAGAAAAGGATATGCTTCTGGGGGAGAGGACACATAACTCCTTTAACAGTAACTACCACCATAACAGAGCATTCTGAACATGCACCACCAGGAATACACAAAGCACTGCCTGGGAGCTGCCAGGAGCTGCTGAAGCGTGTATCATGCCTGCAGAGCATTTGCCCTGACTTATTGATTGCCACTTTTCCAGAGCATCAAAAGCTTTATTTACCAGGACGGAACATTCTTATCAAATTTGGGAAGGGAGGGAGGGGGGAGAGACAGGGCCAGGGCGCGGCCCAGCGCATGGGTGGCACGGGGCCCCAGGCTGCGCGAGGAGGTGGTGCCTGCTCTTCCGGCGGGGGCGGGGCGGCAGGGGCGATGGCGGCGGCGCGGACGCTCGTGGAGCTCTTCTACGATGTGGTGTCGCCGTACTCCTGGCTCGGCTTCGAGGTGAGGGGCTTGGCGCTGCGGAGGGGGGCGGAAGGGGGCTGTGGGCGGGGCGCCCCGTTGTCCCCCGCCACCCTCTTTTCCGCGGCCGCGTTTCCGCCGTAGCTGCGGGCGATGGGGTCGGTCGGGATGGGCGCAGCCGCTTCCTGCGGTCTGGCTCTCCTTCTGGAGTTGGTTGAAGGGCAGCTCGTCCGGCAGACTCGGGGTGCCGTGACTCCAGAGCCGCTTTATCTAGCGCTTTTTCCCCCTACAAATATTTAATTTTTTTTAGTTTAGATTTTATTTTTAACTCGCTCGTGACGTCTTTCGGTGTCTTCTTCACGTGCTGAAAGCCAGGGATAACAGCGACACCTAACTCAGCTAAATGGCACCGTGGCATGTGCTTATTTGATATTTATTGATGAGCATTTTGTTTTAGAGAATATTTTAGTGTTTAACAAATGTAATTGTCCTCTCATGAGCCTGATCTTTTGCTTATTCTGCTCCTGCTCAGACTTATGTAGTCCTAATACAAGTGTGGTCCTTTCAGTTTTCTGAGATCAGATTTCTGTGGCAGGCTCCAGGAAAGGAGTTTTAGTGCTATCACCAGTATGATAATAAAGGGTTTTATTTGCAGTGTCTATTTCATGCCTTAGCTTATTTCCTGGTTGCATGCAGCTCTACAGACATCTCAGACCGTCCATCTGTCCTTACTTTTCTTTGTTGCAGGTACTCTGCCGGTACCAGCACATCTGGAACATTGATCTGCGTTTTCGTCCAGCTTTTCTTGGTGGCATAATGCAAGCAACTGGTAGGCATTATGAAGAGGTTAACTCTGTAGGGAGATACTTCGCTAGTAGAACACTGCTGTGCAAGAGCTCTCAGTGGATCTTATTGAGTGCAGACCCTGCAAAGCCAGCTTTAAATGCAGTTTTGGCACTAATAACATTAATTATAGGATTGTGGAGCTAAGCAGTGGTTGAGAAATCAGCTACAAGGAATATCACACTGTTAAAACTATACTGCCTCTAATGCTTATACTGTCTGCAGCACATACCGTCCATGACAAAGTTCCTCAGCTCTAAAAGAGGATAATAGTAGTTTGATATGTGATTTTTTTCTAAAAGTTTTTTGTTACCTTCAAACCAAAATTAATTTATGGAACACTTTCAGTGTAAGATGCAGGAGGGATCAAAGTATGTCATAACATAGTACATGTGACCTTATTAGAACAACTGAATCACTGAGATTTATAACTCATAAATCAGAAAATTAACAAGTCTCATTACACACAAACGTGTGTAAATAAACCTGGAGAGTTAGAAGGCCATCTGTCTGAATCAACATAAATCCCTGCCTGGATTGTACTTTAGTACCTGGACTTTGTACTGTAGTTAAAACTGCTTGTGCTAATTAAGTGTTTATCTGCACATTGCAAAACCAAAATGAATTATGTTCAAACCATGGCATTAACTTTGGAAAATTTGCATATTTCACTAAATAAATATGACATCGCAGTCTTATTTAGGCATATGTTTGAGAAATGTCTAATCTATCCAGTGTTGTTTTGTCCAATGTTGTTATAATATAACTGAAATCTCCTGCTTATCACAGAACCTTTTTTTGAAAGGTAACAAGCCTCCAGCAATGTTGCCAAAGCGTGCCGAATATTTGCTGAAAGATATAAAAAGGATGGGAAAGTATTACCAAGTCCCTGTACAAATTTCAGCAGATGACTTCCAACGTATCCTCGGTAAAGGTAAGTAAGAGGTGCAGCTCAGCTGGTGATATGTGTTTCATCTGTAGTGCTTCTGGTTCAAATTCTCCATCACAGTAAAGATAAAGGTGAATTCTCTGTGGCCTCTTCCTATGTCTGTGAGCAATAGGAAACCTGTGCATTTTTAATCATAAAGGGAACTTCTGAACTGGGCAAATATGCTTGTGAGTGGTATTAGCGTAGAAGATACTGTGAATCAACACAAGCTCTACCTTTTGGGGACTGTTGCAGGGGAGATCGTGCTGTCCTTAGGTAGTATTTCTGCAGACTTCATCCATTTTTGCTGATCCTGTGCCTCGTTTCAGTACCTTTCTCTGTCTTCTCACCAATCCCAGGCAGTCTTGGTGCCATGCGCTTTATCACAGCCATTGATATGACACAACCACAGTTCTTGGAACCTGTATCTAGAGAGTTCTGGATACGTTTTTGGTCGCAGGTCAGTACCCTACAAAGTCAACTTCTTGCTCCTTTGTCTGTCTCCCCTCCAGCCCCCACTTCATTCAAATGTGGAGTGTGAGCAAGAGAAAGGAAAAGGGTTTTAATGAAGTCGTGGCAGAAAACTTAAGATCTTAGTGGTTTGGGATCCATTACAAGAAAAGAACTAGCTTCCAGTCAGCTTAATTTGCAGTTTCTCCTGTTAGGTATGTGTGGTGAGTCTTGTGTGATGAGTGAACCAGTAGTTCATATCAGAAGGCACTTAATATATTTCTAATTATGTGACTTAAAATCTTTTCTAAGAAAGTTTCTCCAGCAGGATCAACTAATATTCTTTCCATATCTATTTTCTTAGAAAATTTGCTTTCAAGTCCAGAACTAAGCTTTTTTTCTAAAGTCTTGAATTACTTATTTCTTCTTTCACCAGCATGAAGATATCAATCAGCCGGCAAGTATATTGGCTGTACGTGTCTCCTTGTTAGTGCTTCTGCATTTATTTGTTAAAGGATGGAAGGACAAAAATTTCTATTGGTGGGTTGGATCAGTAATAGTACTTGTTTGCATTTTGCCTCTTCAGTAGGCAACACGTGAAGGATATATTTAAACATACACAGAAAGTCCTTGCATAGCCTCTGAATCCATCATTCCTTAAGAACAAGGCAAGGACATGCGGAACTTCAGAAAAACAAACTTCATACTCAAAAAGATCTCTGTAATTTAGTCAATGCTTGGCAGTCCATGAGTATCCATCCATGTTCATCGAAGGAGAGAGGTAGGAAGTTCCTTGTTGGCTTGTTTCTGTCTTCATTCACTCCTGCAACAAGCACTAGACCTTCCTCTCGTGGAAATACACCATCCAAAGCTCTGCAAGGGATCCCAGCCTCTTCATCTGAGTTTTGGCGGTGAATTTATTTTAAACACTGATGAACAATGGTATGTTGTTTATTTAATGTAGTTCCTTAGTGTGCATGTGCTACTTTTTTACTCCTTTTTTAGTCCGCAGTAACTTCTCATAAGTTACTATAGAAGCAGTGTGGTCTTTCAATCCTGCCCCAAACCTCCTAAATACTCCTTCTTCTGCTCTGGAGTAGCGATGGCCAGATATTATGTCTCTCTGAATACTGTAGTTTTAAACACTGTGCCTGGCGAGCATATGTAACATTTTGTTCTAGTGCTGTGCCATACCTGTTTGTCTCCCATTCAAGTAGAGCCAAAAAGAGGTCCTGATCTCCCTGATATGGAAGGAGGAGAATGCACAAGAAAATATGGGTATTAAATGAACGAAAAGTGATTGAGAAAGAAGGAATCTGAAAAAAGACTTGGACATCCAGAATTACTGGTCCATGTTGAATACTTTAAATGGTTTAAAAAAGAAAGGGAAGGGGGATGTCATTCACATAAATGGCATGGAAGTTAACATTCTTTGTGGGATATTTTATTAAAAATAGGTATTTGTAACTTAAATGTGACCCAGTAAATTCTATAGCTCTTACTTTTGGCCACTTTATCTTATGCCTGTACTGCTGGTGTTGCATAGTGTCACAAGTGAAGGTGAAGAAGTACAGCAGTAGCACCAGCAACTCTTTAACCTCTTAAGAGTTACAGTCTCTTTCATGCAGCATCATTCATATTTCCTTTGTGGCTACATTTGACATACCTACTGTCCATTTTTGTCTTGGCAGGCTAGTACTGTAAGACTCTTGATTTTCCTTTTCAGAACAATACTTTTTTTATTAAGTTATGTGCTAACTTATTGGAACAGAGGTTAAACTCACTATTTTATTTTTCTATTTAAGAACTCCTGCAAAAAGTCCAGATTTGAGGGTTGGAAGAGTAAAATATTCCATCTGCTTTCTGTCTAGGAGCTGATAAATGATGAATGGGTTGGGAATACAGCCAGACAATTGTACAAGAGGTACTTCAAAAGTACCTGTATTTTTTTTTGTAATAGATTTTGTGTGATCAGCACTGAATATTAAATTAATTAGTCCATGGTAGGATTTCAGATATTTAGAGTATTCTTAATTATGTCTTCTTAGGTTGCAAGACAGGCTGGGCTATCATCAGAGCAGGCCCAGAAGCTACTTGAAATGGTTTCATCCCCTGCAGTGAAGAACCGTCTAAAAGAAACAACAGAGGATGCAATAAAATTTGGGGTGAGATGCTTTAGTGCCATTTGGGATCACAGCTATGCAGTCCTTCCCTGTTAAGAATACTGGTGATGAGGGTGATGATCAGAAAGCACTAAGTAGACTATTTCTCTTAGTCTCTTTTGTTTTTTGAACATGTGAAAGCTAACTCATTATTACTTAGTTTATTGTATTGTTATTTGGGAATGTAGGGTTGACCCCCTGACCCATTCCAGCTTGATGACAAGGACAGGAGGCCTTATCCCTTACTGGACCATTACCGAGAGACACCGTTTATCACTACTTGATATAAAGTTGTGGGTTTAGTAGGTTGGGTTTTTGCTCAGTCACAAGAGGCTCACAGGCTTTGGAGAGTCTTCTACTGTGTAATGGCTACATTAGACTGGCGTTTAAGAATGAAGACGGTGAAAGGAAGGGGAGGAAAAAAGTCTATGTTTTTGGTTGTTATTCCTGAGGATTGGTCATGTATCTACAAAAATTTCTTTCATTGTAACGTTCTTTATTTCATCTCCATGGTGTTGATAGGCATTTGGGATGCCTGCTGTTGTGGCACATTATAATGGGGAACAGCATCTCTTTTTCGGCTCTGATCGTTTAGAGCTGCTAGGAAGTGTTATAGGTGAGTGTACTCAATAACCTCACTTTCAGTTTCATGTTTTTACCTTCATTTAATGAAATATGGAATAGAGTTAAATGAAACACTATTAATGTCTCTTAAATATTGAATTATGTTTAGTATTCTTCTTGTGGGGTAAAACTGTTGAATGGAATGTCACACAGTTGCAGTGACCAAAGATGTAGTCCTCTTCCAGACATGTAGTAACTTGAGTGGAGAACTCCCACTGGTATGTTTTAAGGCTTTGTGTTCTACATGCTATTTTCAAATTAACGATTTGATACTTGGCATTAGATCTTGCCTCAGATTAAGACTGTGACTGATAATCTTGTATTTGTGGCTTTAACGTTGTCATCTTAAATCTGTTCCTTCTTAATAAAAAGCGCATTATCACAAGTCCCCAGTTCATAATTGTAATTATATAACTACACAATTCTTACACTGACTTTTCTCTTGGATGTATAGGTACTTGTTTTCATTTTCTGTTAAGAAAATCCAAGTTTTTAATTTTTAAGAGAATGTGGATGGGTTGTGATAACTAATACAACTCAGTCACCCACTGTTACTTGAGTTAGAGGAAATTTGACTGTTGATCTCAGATTTGGCAGCACTTGCAGACTAGGAAAGCAGCCATGAGAAAGAGTTATGAACATAACTAGTTCTGATGCATTGTTAAAAAGTTTCAGCAGAAAATTAAAATTAGTTGTAGGAATCACAGAAGGGGTTTTTTTTGAGACTTATTTTCTTTTCTGGATGGGTCTACAAAAATATTCTCGATGAAGATGGGAGTGAGGGAGATTCACTACCCAACAGTCTTTACCATAGTCACTAATCCTAACTGAACTGTCATGACCTGATTTCTAGTCCCCACTCCAAACAGGGCAAGGACTTAAACAGATTTTCTTCTTCTTTCTCTATCTTACTCCCCAACCTTCCACTCTTTCCCTCCTCCTCACCCTCAGCCCTTCAGAAAAGGCATCCTAGAAAGAATTGGCTTCCTCCTCATCTGGAGTGCAACAGACTTGCAGAACCTCTTATCTGTGACAGAGGAAAAAAGTTCTTCTGTACAGTTCCAATTGTGACTGGACAGAGAAAGATTTAGGAGTTTGGCTGAAGAATGTCAAACAAGATAAAAATCTATATCCCATCATCAGTAGTTACCCTTCAAAAGAGGAGTAAGAACAGTCATCCTGCTGCAGAAATGTGACTGCCCAATCACTTCTGTGTATTAAATTTTAACTTCCTCTTTTGTGCTGGTTTGTCTTGCAGGAGAAAAATGGCTGGGACCAGTTCCTTCACTTCCAAGCCCCAAGATGTGAAAGGGGGAAAATAGAAGGAGAAAAAAAAATTTATATATATGTATGTCATGTGTGTGTGTATACATATAAAAAATTGTATATACATATATAAAAATGTGTGTGTGTGTGTGTATGTGTGTATACGTGTGTGTGTGTGTATATATATACACATATATATACATATATAAAAAAATAAGCGGCAATATTGTTTTCCTTACAGAACATCCCAGAGATATGGTATTTATGCAAATATGGTCAATCTCTGGTGATCATTTGAATGTATGCAATTTATGGAGAGATAGCTTTCTCTTCCTTAACTTCTAATTTTACAGCTCAGTCTCATCTCCAAATAAGATGAAATTTGAGGTTTGCCAATATTACCTGTCTGGTCAGGTCTTTACAAACACCAGTATGCTGCTTTTCTCTCAGCAGATTTGTTGAACATTAAAGATTTCTTACAGATTAAACATTCTTCCTTTTTGATTAGTTTTCTCTTACTCTGAAAGCATGAGGATTAACTGTTGTTACAGCACTATTTTGACTGTGTAGAGATTTCTTGTATCTTTACGCATATTCCTATCTTCAGAAACAGACACACAGCCTAAGAGAGCTTGGCCACATTCTCCTTTTAAGTCCAAGGTATTACATGCATACTTCAAGCATGGAATAAGGCATTTATGCTTCCTTTTAACTTTTATGCTTCCTCTGTAACATGACAGTTGGAGGGGACACTAAAGAGAAAACTGTAAGAGGGACAAATCTATCCCAAAGAAGAATCTGAGAACCCGTCAAGTACTTAAGAAGCAACTATCCCCCACGTGGACAGTAGTATATACATGTTGTACTGCAATGACTGACGCGAGGCAAACTCCATGCATTCTCAGGGACCAGGCCCAGCCTTTGCATGGGGGCTTTCATTAATGCCAAATTTACAGTAATGTTCTTGGAGGACGCTGATGAATACCATGTAAATTTAGTTGGCAACTGAACTAGACTGTGGATTCCTTTCTCAAGGATGGCCTAATTGCTTCCTGTTCAAAGGTAATTCTGGGATATGGCTGTGAGGGATTTCCTATCATATAGTCTGTACGGAGAAAGATAAGCAAATGATAAAATTAAAACCAGAAGGCTTCATTTTTCACTTTCTGGTTACAGTAGTTAGTTCACACTGAAATAGCTTGAACTTGGCCCTGTATTGGTTGAACTGGACTAATACACTTGAACAAATTTGTACCAGGTTTCATTTCTCAGTGATTTCTGGCTGCCTTTGACACATCACTGGTGGAAGGAGAAGGACTAGCAGTTTCTCAGCTTTAAGGTGAAGCATCTCCACACTCACTCACTTACTTGCAAATCCTAGAACAAAGCAGCAGAAAAAAAATCTATTTCCTACATGTTCTTCTGACTTCCTTACATCCCTTTCATCTTTTATAGGAAATATCCTATAATTTGAGAACTCTCTTCTCACTTCCACCAATGCATCCATTAGTCTCTGGGCAAATCCAGCCTGGTATTTAAGGAAATCTTTGTGAGGTATAAGAGGCTACATTCAATTAGGAGTTAGAATGACAGGGAAGTTCTGTGCGCTTGGATGCTGTAAGTAGTTTCTTTGAATCCCTTGATGTCATGTCAAGAATTTTTTGACTGTTTTCCCTGAAATTTGCTGCTACTCAAATTAAGCCCCAAGACTGATTCTGAGGGTGTGATAGAAATTGAATTATGGAGATAACATTTTAGCCAGCTCACCCTTATGACCTGATTTACAGCACAGTCTCAGAAATGTTTGGAAAGCACATTTGTGGAGGTAATGAACTGTGGTACGAAGATAAGGAAAGTGCAAAAAGCAAATAAACCTCATGGTCAAAACCAGGATCTCATGAGACTTTATCCTTTGAACCAGCTTGACTGAAAAAACACCTGCCTTTGTGACAGAACTTGTTGATAATGGCAGATGGGCCAAATGAGATGGATTATACTGACTGATAAATACTTCTCAAAATGATCTTGATGGCCCTCAGACCCATCTGAAATCAGTGGAAACGAAAACGCTGAAAGCCTTAGGTACTAAAATACTATTTATACACTACTGAGATTAACAAAATCAAAATTCAGTTCTTTCCTTACATTGCTTATTACCTGTGATAACCACTGTTAAGTGATTATAGCCTTTGCAGTTCTGCTGGTGAATATGCACATTGCTGCTAAGCTCGTAACTTACAGCTGTGTATTTAGTGCCAGCAAAATTTGCCTGTTTGGGAGACAGATTTGAGCTAGTTTCTTCTTCAGGTAACCTTACTCCTGTGTTACAGTAGAGAGCTGATCAGGAGCATGAACTCTTGGCAGAGACCCTGCTGATTACCCCAGGAAGTGCTAGCTGGCAGCTATCCCGTCATTCTCAATGCAGATCTCTGGCATAGCAGGCATTTAAGTTGTCTCAGCATTGACTACCAGCCTCCTTACCTGGCTTCCCATTCTGATCTGTCAATGTCAGTCCACTGGGGCACCAACAGCCAGCACTATATGAGGAATTCAACTGTTTATCTTGCTGTGCTGAATGTCAGCAGGTGGCTGAGCATTATTTGAAAAACCATTAAGGATCTAATCCGTTGTGTCTTCTTTTACCAGGTACACAGGCAGGTGCTAAGCACTAACAGGAACTGGCAGCTATTTAGGACACAGCCTAATTTCTTCCAAAAAAAGATACCTCCTCTATCTAGCTATATAGCAAACTAGTTCCTGAGAGCCTTACATCACTTATATCAAGGTAGCATGCTCTTTTGCTGTCAAGCCAGAGAGGATACTGGGCAGGGAGAGGGATTTTTTTGAGTCTAAAGAAACAACTCTCAAAGATGCAGGCAAAATGGACTTAGAATCTAGGGAACAAACTTGGAGAATGTGTTCCCCTTTGTCCTGTTGCAGACCTCTCCAGGAGATGTGGTCTCTTTCCAGAAAAGCTGTGCAACTGACATGGAGAAGTAGGTCCCACCGATGCTAGGCTGAAAGCATACAAGCAAGTTTAGAAATATGCACAAAGTCAGAAAATGAACAAAAAAAGACAGTGGTTCACTAAAAAGCTGAAACAGGAAGCAGAGGATAGGTGCTGAGAACACAGTGATGGCATCTGAGTAAAGGAAACAGAACAATGGAAGAAAAAGAAGAGAGCAGAGCTGAGTATAGATTACTGCAGATAGAGGTCTCTCCAGAAGGAATACTGTTCACTGAGAGGGAGCAGGCAACAATGAAAAACAGAGTTTAGGTAGATTAAACAGGCCAAAGTCAGCTGGCCATGAAAGCTCATTTGGGGAAGAAGGTATAGGATTAACTGTATTTACTGTGAAGCTGTAGAGTATTTTTTAAGTGTTCTTTTAATGATGGGCCAGAAGCCTACTTCCACCCTGAACCACTAGCCTACAGCTCTATGTCAGTTACCTGTGCTTCTTACCCAGTATGCACTGAAACAATCCTCCGGCGATGGGGGTTTTCACACACAGCACAAAATGGAGACCTGCAGAACGAGGCAGTTCTTTAACCTCCCCCTGCAAGCACCTTCTTGTCCCTCGAACCCTGAGAAAGAAAAGCTTCCTAAATTAAGTCCCTCTCTTTCTCTCCTATCCTTATCTCTGTGCAAATGAGAAGGAAAGACATTGTATTAAAGCACTTACTGGACCATGGTGCTGAGCATTTGCTTTGTTGCCTTTTCCTTTTTCGATGGAGCCAGCAACACTGCTGGAAGGAAGCAACCTGCTTCCTGGAAGGAAACAAGCAGAAAACAATAAAGAGATAATCAGAGGAGTACCGCAAGAGCAGCACAAATAGCTGTTTTTACCCCAAAGTTTTCTCAGATCTGTGGCTCATCCAATTACAGTAAATGTTAAAGACAATGGAGTTTATCCACACCCAACTCAACTAATGCTATCTTGAGCTGCTTATCTTTCCAACCTGAAACACAAAGCAACTACCGATCTTTCATTTAATACTAAAAATTACTGAATTTGGCCACTAGTTCCAGACTGTGTTTCAATTCCACAGCTGCTCTGCCAATAACCTCTTACCTAAAGAAGCTATAGCTGTCTAACAATTAATGAAGACATTCTCAAACTTTCCCAAACGTTTCCATCAGTCCCTTCTTCAATTTCTCTATCAGTCTACTGTTACATACAAAACCTAATTTAAAATAATACAGCAGCTTCCTGCTGTATCATGCAATCAAGCTAAGAAATGCCATTACTGAATGTCTGTGCAATCTGAATGCCTTATCCTTATGAATTTATTTTATCAAGCAGAATTTAATCTTATGATCTCACACTATTTCTCTTCCCTCTCCTCACTCTGTCCCCTCTCCTAAGACTCCCACATCTAGCCCAGTGTTTAAGGAATTTGCCTAGCATCACCCATCAACACTGTGGCAGAAACGGGGATGAAACGTCTTGCAGACTTCAAAAAGTTAAACCATTCTTTTGCTTTCTGTAACCATCTGCTTGTATTCACCATACACATTCCACAAGAAATTAGTATGATGTTCTTCAGATAATGGTCTTCCTTGCATGATTCTGGTTTATTCCTAGGTGACTCTCCATCCTATGCACTAAAGGTGGTTTAAGAGTATTAAATATTATCATTTCATAAATGATACAGTTTCTGGGAGTTTCATGCAGAGCTGTAATGCAACAGTAAATCTGTATTATTTCTCTTTTCTTCAAATCAAAGAGAGAAAGATCAGCAGAGGTGAAGTTGAAGAGCTGTTACTGTTGAACGTGCTAAAGGGGCAGAAGAAGCAGATAAGCATGACTGATAGCACAGCTATCCACCATTCAATCAGGAAAGCTAAGGAGGCTGTAAAATTTAGTTAATGAGGGATTCCTGCTACTGCAGATATGGTAAGCCAAGATGTTCTTGAAAGGAATCTCTTCTTTTTGAACATTACATGATCATACCAATATTTGTTAGGGGACAGATGAGAGAAAGTGCTTCAGCAGTTTTTCAAAGGTAGACTTTCCCCCTCTCCCAGCTTCATGATGTAATTCAAAACTCTAAAGCATTAAAAAACAAAACGGGTAAATTACGGCCATTTGTCGCTGAACAGTAGCTTTAAACAACAGGAATCTGCACTACCAGGGTTCTGATCCATTTGTAAGTTCATCCGATCCTGGCTCCTGTACTTAGAAATTTAATTATGATATAGGCTTGTAGGTAATGAGTAACTAATAGACCAAGTAACTGAATAAAAACACATCTAAAACAACTGTATGCATATTAACTAAGCTAGGAATGACATAATGAAAGTGATAATGAGGATTACAGCTGAATTTATTTCCTGGCCTACAAGCTGCAGGGGAAAGCCACCTCTGCCTTATTTGATATGCACTGGTATATGAGACACGTCAGTACTTTAGAGCCAACTCAGAAAACAGTTTTTGCAATGGCTTACTTGGCAATGGCTTACTGCAGTTTTCTATGTCTTTATCTGGCTTTGGCAGCACAATGACCATACACCGTTCTTATTTTTTTTTGTTCTCTGTAACTTTGCTCTCTGAATCTGAATCGCAAATTGCAGTATCCAAGACTGCACGCCTGAATCAAATTCAGGAATTCCAGAACTACTCAGAGTAAGATCCAGACTTACAGTGGGCATCCAAACTATCTTAGGTTTCTTCATAAAAATGCGTTTCGTCTGATTTTACACAGTACATTAACTGTGGCTGAACTGTTGCTGTATACTTCACTAAAGGACAAAACTAAAATACCTAGATGCCTCTCCATGATTCAAAATTTTGGGGGGGTTTCAGTTTAGCTTAGCTCCTCAGTTAACTTCCTCAGTTTGTTTTGCTTGGTTAGGGGTGATTATAGTTCCTCCTGTTGCACAGATTAATTGAAATTACTAATGTTCATTATGTAATGTTCATAGTGTAATTTTGTCTAGGGATGTTAATTTGTAATGCCATGCTTGACCTTTTAGTGATTAGTCTTCTATCAGGACTGGCTGTAGTATAAAGATAGGAAACTTCTTCATATCTGCAGAAATCAAAATAAATGTACCATCACCAGTTTTCTTCCTATTATATTTAGCACAAATAATTGCTCTTAATCCCATGACTCTCCAGCTAAAGAACTGTCAGAATTTCTAGAAAAGGCCTCAGTGAGTCCTCAGAAAGTGGAGGCTCAACACTGCTGTCTCATGTACCTCACATTCACAATGACCTTTCTTTTCCTTCCTTTCTGCACCTTCATCTATTGCCAGAGAAACATTCTAAATATTGCAGATGGTGAGATCACCAAGCCTTATTACTGCAATCTACAAATGGCACTCAAGACTACTTTTCTATAGTCTCTTGATTAGGTGAGTTGATTCCATCTAGTTAGAACAATATCTGCAATGTTTATCGCCTTTAACCATGGCTCTTCCAGCATAAGTCAGAAGCCCAGGTACAAATCTACATATTTGTTTGTGTATCTTCACATACATTTTTTAAGAAAACATCTCTGCATGGAAAACCTATGGATACATATGATACAGCACTACATCACCAGTCTTGCAGGGTGCAGCTGGCTCACGATGCCAAGATACTGAAAAACCTCAGTGAAAGTTTTGATCTGTCAGTATCAGACCACTGCCATTGACAGTGGACTGTAGAAAACCTTAAAGAATATGTTGAACTTCACATCACATCTAATGGTTATTGTCAGTATGGTATATAAATATACCTGTGAGATGATAAGCAGTCAGCAGGTAGGGAAACTGCAAAAAGAAGCAGAGGCCACTGGAGAGCATCCCTGCTTCCAATGTCCATAAGAAAAGAGTAACAGCTAGGGTGAATAACCTAGAACTCTTTTAGTGCAGGGTATACTGAGTGACAGAGGCTTTCCCCTACGAAGACAAGCTGGGAGCTCAAAGAGAGCAGGGCCTGTACCATCAGCCTAGCACTTGCATCCAGATCTGAACTTTCGTAGCTCAGGAGCAGATCTAGGATCCAGTGGTATTTTCTGGAAACAAAAAGAATGCAGGAAAGAAGGAGAAAAGAGAGAACCCAAGCCAATGTAATAAAAATTCTAGAGTGGATCAGTGGGATCAGTCCCACCATGCTTCATGTAAGGCAGGTAGATAACAGTGGTAGGTTGATTTGTGGAAAGATCACAGTTGGATTAAACTATGGGCTGTAGCAGGGGAGGCATAATGGTAGTTGAAAACATTACTGCATTATGTCTATGTCATTCACAACTATCTCAGTGCCTGGGAGCACTCTGGGGGAAACGGAGGGCAAGGGAAACCAACATCACCCACAAGGTCAAGAAGGGGGTAAATACTTTTACTGATGACATTAGACAACTTCTGACATACAAGCAAAACAAACTAGTTTGCATTTACATTAGTTTTCTGCCCCATTGGTATTTCTCTGTCACAAGTAGACACAACCTGTCCACTTTTCACAGGGAACCATCTCTCACGCCTGCTTGGTCTCAGTGTTGTGCCACAGAGGCTACAAGAGTGAATAAAGCTCACATGTTTGTGAGAGGGCTGTGGCCTGTTCTCCCATAGGACAATCCCAGACCTGTGGAAATATAGCGAAAACTCTCACACCACCAGGTTCCAAGCAGATAATACCTGTAGGGTGGCAATTCCAGATCCTTCAAAAAGAGACCTTTCATAGTGTTGGGCTTCCTGGCCTTACAGTATTTATCACTGCTGCTCAAGAAGTGATAGCACTGAACTCTTTCTCCCTAGCCTTCAACACAAGACTCTGAGGAAGCTCATTCCCAACTTCTGCTTCTTAATAGTAGCTCTTCAGCTGTCTTCTACCGTGAAGGTTTCTGACATGCTCCGTTTTCCTATCACCTCATATAACACCTTTATCTCTCTCCCTCAAGACAGGCAGGCTCTGTGTATAGCTCCCCATTTCCTGATTATAGCCTAAGGCATGGCCCTCTTCTTCCCCTGCGCTATCAAAAACTCCACTTGTTCTTCCTCTTCTTCCACAGTATCAGCCCCTTAGGTTCTCTTGTGCCTCCAAGTGTGCAAGCACTCATGCTCTGTGAGTCTCCACTTCTGCAGAACATCTCACAGTATCACATCTTCATTGCTGTTGCCATGATAAAGACATTTTTAAGCAGGGTCCTGATGGCCACCTTTGATATCTCAAAGAGAGGGCTACTATAGAGATTGAGAGACCTAGCTCTGTCTTTCAAGTAAATTGTCTCCCCTTTTGAATCCTACTTCTAAACTTTTCCAACAATCCCTTTTCCCACAATTCCTATAAAAGTTTCAGTTTTTCCAGCCACTCTCTTCCTCACCAACCACACAAATCTTTTACTATCTCAGCCTCCTCCAACTTGAGAAACTTTTAGCAATAAATGTAAGTTTTGCCTTCCACAGATCCTAATGACTTCTCAATCTCAACTCAGTCTTTTCAATTATACTTTCCCAAAATCTTACCTAGTCCCTCCAGGCTCATTCTCCGAAACAGCTGTACTGTTTTGACTGAAGTTTTCCAAAATTTTAGCTTTAGGCTGATGCCCAGCATGAAACGTTTCAATCTAAAACAGTTAAATTTAATGAAGTGAAAACACAGCTGCAAATGGGGTCTGAGATCAGCATGACTGACACAATCTCAACAACAGACAGTGCAATAGCTCTGCCTGCTATGAGACTAAGGAGAGTTTATAGTAACTATAAACATCTCTGCACTGTGAACAGATCCAAGCTGATTTTAATCAAGTGCTTTGGCTATCACTAAAAGCCCAGCTGTGGCAATTAAAGAGCTCAGTGCAGATTAGCTCCCTGGTTACCCATACTGCATACTGCATTGTGCAGGGAGCACTGTTTCTGTTGTGGCTGCAGTAATGCCCATGTCCAAATTCTGTAGTGTATAAATAGGAATGGGTATATGGCACTGCGGTCATATCAATAACCAATGCATCAAGATATATGCACTCTACAGAGACCTAAAAACACATTAACTATATAGAATCTGCTGTAACTCCTTCTCCAGTGCGTACAATACTATTCATTCTACTGAAACACCTTTCTCTCCGCCCCATTCCCTTCCTGTTAAAGTTTACATACTAACTTCTCACCTCATTTCTCTGAACCTGTCATCTCTCTATGCTCTTCATATCCTCAGTATAGCATACAAAAGATTTTGCCAAAAGTTTATGTAGCTCAACCTATCATATGTTTCTAGATGCTTAAGTAAAGGATTTTTTTTTCTTTTTTTTCCTTTTTTACCTGGTGAGCTGGATGTAGTGGGTTTGCAGTCACTTTCATCCAGCCACATACTAACCAATGAATCCTGCTTTGGAGGGCCCTCAGGAGAGCACGTCAGCTCCTGGAGAGGGCAAAAGAGACTCATTTTAACAATGCACTTTGTAAAATCAGGGAGGGTAATTGCTGTGTTAGAGATCATGCACCCACCCTGTCATTCTCCTCTTCCTCAGATGTTTCATTTTCCCTCAAACCACTACAACAACTGCTTACATTGGATGAAGAACGTGAGAATGGCTGCATCACACAGTATCCTGAAGTTTGACTCGTGAGTATTCTGTGAAATGCAAGCATTGAACATCATCATGCTTATTGTTACACATAGGCTCACACTTTTTGTGACATAGCTTTATTATATAGCAGTCAGAAGAAATCACTAATCCAGATAGGTTTTCTACTAGAAACAGAATTCAGGAGAACTAGCTCGTGTTCCTTAATTTCTAGTACTTCATTTATTAGAAACACCCCTCATTACTTCCATTCAAGATAACTGTATGAAAGAACAACAGTCATGTTCAGATTAGCTGAATTTTTAATTTACAGACTTAAGTGTCTTATAGTGAGTCAGCCACCTACATTTAAGCACTTTACCTCTAGACATTCATTAAAATCAACAAATGCCTTCATTTTGGAGATCAAAGATTTTAGGGGCCTAAATACAACATGATCAGATTTAAAACTGGATATAAAGGGTGGGCATTACCCAGGCTAGGCAACTCACTCCCACAGCCACCAGCAGCCATGTTTGCTCTTATATGAAACTCCAGGCAGTATAAGAGTATTATAACAGAATGTTTTTCTATTCATACACTTCGTAAACTGCTGCCACTGGGTTTCTGGGCAGTTGTAATGGGAGTCAGGAGGGCATATACACATTATGCAACATTACAGAATAGTTAATTAAGAAGAAAGCAGAGGGAGGGAGAAACAAATTACCAAAATCTGCATTATTTTGGGATGTCTCAATGCCAAATTACTATGATAAAGTGCCAAGCTCTTGCAGAGGCAGGTCAGAACTCTCTTCCTGCTCGCAGACACAAACCTCCCCATGTCAGGGTGCCCATCCTGATGATTTTGCATGTGCCCAGTTGCCACTAGACTGGCTCTTGTAGGTCTGTCCCACTAGATTTTTAGTTCCTGCAGGGTGGTTATAAAGGGAACATTCAAAGCATTATATACGAAAACTGTACCAAATTACTTGACCGCCAATCTCTCAGATGTCATATACATCAAGGTAGTCTGCTGCATGTTTTATATGCACCAAGACAAGACCCTTAAGGTCAGCTTCCTCCAGCTCAGAATTTGAGACCCACTGCTTGCAGCCAGCCAGGAGAAAGAGCAGTCCATGAGGCTTATGTGCTTACATGATGCAGAGTGCACTGCGCATGTCAGTGTAACATTTATGCTGAAATATTCACTGCCTCCACAAGAAGCCAGCCAATAAGAGAGAGATGAAGGGCTTAAAAATGCTAAGAAACCCAGAAAAGCTAAGAGAAGTAAGAAAGATAAGACAACTTTAACATACTAAATGTATTTATTCCTTCAGAAACATTGCAAAATATGGCCAGTCTTGACCTACAAGCAGTTATGAAACCTAAAGTCCCAGGCATATTACATGCCAGCATGCATTAGGGAGAACATTAAAGGCAGGGCCAATATAGGCCAAAGATACTTCCTGAGGAGATTAGGAAATATATTTCAGAGAAAATGAAGGCCAACATGCTTCTCCCTTAGCAGAGCAAATCAATAACATGAATTTAAGTGAGCTGGAACCTAAATTTCCATGAAGTGTCTGCTTCTCAGCATCTTTCCTCAGCAGATTTCTCCATCCTCATTCTCTGCACTGCATTTCCTGACCTATGTCATCCAAAGGCACTAAAGACAGAGAAAGCAAGGTGTTTTTCTGCTCCTTCCTTTTGAAGGCCAAGGTGTTCTCTTTTCGCTCCTCTGAGGGGAAAAGAAGAGAAGGGGAGCACTCAAGGTGACCTCTTCCCCCCAGTCATTAGTAGAAGCTGGTTCAGTGACTGCTGATTGGGCAATGGGAAAGGCCTAGAGCCAAAATTCTCCAAAAGGAGCTGTCTGTCCATCTCCCTTTCCCAGGATTCCTGCTCCAGGAACTGCCAGTGGAGCATTATGTCGTGCCACTTGGTCTCTGCACAGTCCTTGAGGTCCTCTAAGCAAGTTCATGCTCCTCTTAGCCATGGCTCTCATTGCAACCCAAAAATCTTGTCGGTATCTTCAGTGAGGTAACCAATGACTGAGTAGCATCCGGTCCACTCCTGATTGGGCTGATGTCCCCACTCAGATGTGTCTGAGGAGGGAAAACACATACACAAAAAAAACATGTACTTTTCCTAGGATTTGTACATACACAGTACAGTGCTTGATTTTCAGATGCAACCCAGAAAGATATCTGGTCCTGGGGAATTTTACTACCCGGTTACCTAGGCTGGGTTCATTCTTTTGAGTCTGTTTCTTGGGAAGAAGGATTATCTGGAAGGCTAACTGAACAGTACAGCAGAATAACTAAGGATAATAGTCCTTGCATGGGGAAGAGAAGACAGGATTAGCCCAGGCGAACAATGCAGTTTCACAGATTGCAGGTTGATCACTGCAGAAGGGCAGTGTTGGAAATTAGCATGTGAGGAAGAAAAGTGCTAGTTGGTCTCTACTGTATAAGAATTAATGTTATTTGTGTCTTTCATTTGCATTTATTTCTATTTATGATCTTAGTAGAACATAGATGAAGAACTTGATGATTCAAGTCTGGAATCTGAAATGATTATTTAAGACCAGCAGTGACATGCTGGACATTTTTGCAATAGAGAAATTTTCTGTGATGCTATTTCCTGGAGAGAACCAAGAGTGGGTTAATGGACTACCAGGAATGACATTTTCAGTATGTGCTGCTCAAATAACTCTAGAAAGAGCTAGAGTTCTTTAGCATTAGAAATATGCCTATATCATGATCCTGATTTGTGATTCTACACTTAATGAACAGTAGAGTGATCCAGTAGAACTTCAGGGAGCTCTGAGAGAGACTGCTGGAATGACACCCCTAACCTGTTCCTGCAATATTGTGCTAATACTGTCTTGGTGCAAATGGTCTGCTTTGTATGGTGGAATAACCTGTCTGTGATTACCTGTCCTGGATATGATGCAGAAGGTATAGTTGGAGTTGAGGTGGTCTCTAGCTCTGAAAGACTGGATAATCACAATTTTTGCAAAACTACATGCTACACCCTTCTTTGTGAGCAAACTGTCCAGGAATGGGCTAACCCACCAGAACTGTGAACAGACATTTTCTGGGGTTGTACAAATGATTTTGAGTCCATGATTAGAAAAAGATGCAAAGACAGAATCCCAGCGACAGAGGTAGACAGACTGCAAAATCAGAAAGACCATGTCTCATTTGCATAAACAACACTCATGCAAGTGTTGTTAATGAACTTCTATGCTACGTTTGCTCTCCAAAAGAATGTGATACCAATTTGAAACAGCCATTGCAGCTGGCTTATCTGCCAGCTGATGAACAAAGAATGGTAGTTGGGAAGTAGGGGAAGCCCACAATTAAATGCAGAAATCAGGAACAGATACTAGGAGCTTCAGTTTTTCCAAGACATGCATACATTCCATAATAGGGTAATCAGGGACTGGCCCAGACATAAGATATTTTCTTACTAGGCAGAATTCTAGCTGGTTATGATGACTTCAGCTACCTAATCAGAGCAAGAGTCCCTTACATGTGCCTAGTGAAGAACTTATAGTTCTCTATCAAGGCCCCAAGCAGGATGAGGGAAGGGATATAGAATGATGTGGTAATGTGGAAAGAAGGGGATTGCTGAGCAGTCAGCAGTTCCATGTCCTGCATTCTCTCTTGTGCTTGGCTGACAAAGCTAGCATCTCAAATGGTTTGTTTCTCCTAAGTATGCTCCCAACCTCCTCCCCACCAAAATTTTAGACTCCCACCCACCCTAAAAACTAACATCATAGAAACATACTCACCAGAGCTCTGCACCTTGGCTGTGACAATAGTCTGGGCAGTCCCAGAGCATACAATTGGATAGATGAACTTCTGCAGATAGTCACCAGCCCGTAATTCTTATGGAGCATTGGGTCTTGCTGTAAGGAAGACCCTTCCTTTGCAGACCCAGCATCTAGAGCAACTACAGCCATACAGGCCTGCTCTAGAGCACCTCCTTCAATTTTGTTACAGCAGTCTCAGTCCCGGGGAAGGACATGGCCTAGTACTAAGTCCTCAGGACCACTTCTGCCACAGGCTTCATTTAAGTTTTTGTGAAAAAGTCTGGTGTGGCAAGCTGTTCCAGAAAGCCAGCTGCAGTCCTGGATTTTGAGACAGGCTGCTCCGGAGTCTTAGAAATGTAAATGTGTGGTTTCTCCAAAGTCCTAAAGTATCTAGATAGGATCCCATGCCAGCAGATGGCCCGATAATACAGCTTACCAAAAGCAAAGCTGCACTGCCATGGAAGTGTGTTTTTCCAGTTTTTGACCACCAGAAAGTGAAGAGCTATTGTGCAGCCCACTGCATGAAGTGTTTTGCAGGAAAACATTGAGTGTGGGATGGGATGTTCTACAAATGAAACGCAGGTGAGACACATCAGACCATAACACCTGCTGGAACACCTTGGCACGACTGAACACAGGCTTGTTCAAGCCAGTTGGGAGCAGCAGCACGAATCCTGCTGAAAGGGGCAGAACTTGAGTACAACCCAACATTCTAACATACCCTAGTCCAAGCTTCTCCAGAAAGGTCCAAAATCATTCCAGAAGAAGCTACAGAATAATAATACACATGAGTAAGCACTGATAGTTGGACAGCAAGGGGTTTGTGTATCCTGCTGGATGCAAGCTAGCCTGACAGTAATCAAGCCAGAATCACCTTTGAGCAGTCCCATCTTTCTTCACTGGCAGTATAAGAAAGCTGATTCCCTTACTCTCATGCTCTGAATAACTATGCCAGGGCCAGACAACTATTTTTTTTAGATGTTGCAATGCCTAACATGGACAACCTTAGTAGAGTCTCCAAGAGAACAAGACATGCAGCACACTTAAGCCAATGCCAGAGACAGTGAACACCTTTCAAACACTAAAATTATTTTCAACTCACTTGCTCTTCCTGCTGGGGAACTCCGGGGAGCTGGGACTAGATGATCCGTCAGACTTCAGGTCAAAGAATGTTCCTGGACTGTCCAGCACCTTTTGTATCCTCTCTGCAGTGTCCCTGCTGGGATGCAAGGAAAACCAGCTATATCCCAAGGTCAGAGTTCACCACTATCTATTCTAACACTTCCTTATAAGTCACAACACAAAGCTGTATCTCTTTGACAGAAGAAGGGGAAGCAAATGGGCCATGTTGAACAGGGCAGACTCCTTAGATATGACCTGTTAAGAGCAATATATTAGAGATGGCTAACTTCATGCTTCTTTTAAATTAATATAAAAGCCTAAATTAATTTCAGTATTTTTATTTAATTCTTCAGCTTGTTCTCCTACCCACCCCATTTCATTGGTCATGAGAAGCTTTATGATTGGAGTGCTGATATATTTATTGCATAAAGAAAAAAGGATTTTCTGATTAACTGAAGTCAGCAAAATTCCTTTCCAGGATGGTTACAATACTTTTATTTGTACTGGTACTTGCCAAGATACTTCTGAAGAAAGCTGTCTGTGTGAGTACCTGCACAGTGGGGTGTGTTTAATTAAGGACTGGAAAACTCCCACTTCTCACCTCAGTTTTTATTCTCATGATACATGGCTTCAGTGGTGCAGTTTACAGAGTTCCTCCTCTGCTCTTTCGGCAAGTTGATCCTACTCCTCACATCACAGTTCATCACCCTCCCCCTTGTGTTAATATAACTGTTTGTGGGACTGAAAATGATCCTGATAAAAAACAATCCTGAAAATAAAAAAACCTGAAACTTCCACAACACAGGAACAAGCAGGATGGACTGAAACTTGGGTCAGCTCTGTCACCAAAGCCTACATATCATTAAACTACAACTTCAGGGTGAAGTCACACAGGACATGGTGAGCTCGTTGCTGCCAAACAGAAAGCCTGTTCCAGCCTTGCTGGGTGTACTTTTCCATCAGTCGTGGCACTCATCAGACTTCTCCATGAGACAACTAATGCAGTGAAAAAAAGTTGATACTTCTTCTGTTACATTAATAGTCTGAATGAGCTCCATGGAGGGTACAACAGCATCTGAGCCATCACAAAGAATAGGACAGGATTATGTAGTTAAAGAGATACCATAAGAGAGAAAGTATATCTGCTTTTCAGTGGCAGGGAACTGTTAAATCAGGCCAGCTGCTAGTGAAACTGCACCTTCAAGAATCACCCAAAATGTCTTTTAGAAAACACAAGAAGATAAGGCTCACCATTCCTCATATCTAAGGTTAAAAATCAGCAGAAGAAAAGCTAAATAAACACAATAGCTTTCCAATTCCCTCCCAGCAAAGAGCAGTAGAAAGAAAAAAAGAAAATAAGTCTTTTTTTTTTCCTTGTTGTAGGAAGCTTTTACAAATTTTTGAAAGGGATAAGGAATAATGTAAAACACAAAGTAATGGATTGAGAGGTATAGGCGTATAAGGTGCAAAACTAAGGTAAGCAATGAGAAACTGTGGCTACTATGTTGGCTTAGACTGTTAAAGGGAAGCTATCTCAGAATATTTTATTTTTCTCATAAAAAGTTTTAAATTATTTTTATTCAAATAAGAACATAGATACCTCATTAAGGAAAGGTCCAACAGAATAAAGAAGGAAAAGAAGGCGAAATGGTGAAATGCAATAGGCAAAAATTCTTCCTGTTGTGAAATCATTGGTTTCTACATTAAAGATGGCTTCTCCCATTTTACACTGTGTCTTTAAGCTACTTCTTGGAATTCTTGGAAAAGGGAAAACTGTATACTAAGTGCACAGCGCCCACATGGCTTTTGAGATTCTGTATACACTAAAAAGATGTTATATAACTAGATCTGAGAGGCAAATTTATTCATTTAACCAAATAATCTCTGGTGACCAGTAGACAATTTTTGAATGCTTATAATTCAGTCAAATACACCTATTCACTCCTTGAACCTGTAAGTTATCCCAATATTTCTGGAATCATCTGAACTCTTAAATATTAGTCATTTTGAGTTAAAACTTTAGAAAAAGAAAAATCCTCTTTTCTTCCAAAGATCATGAACTTTTTTAACATGAACACAAACAAATAAAAAAGCACCCCTTCCTTCCCCAAATAAAAGCCTTTCTCCTATCTCTTATCTAAAAGTGGTGAATACAGAACAGAAGAACCGGGACTCTTGGATCATTCTGCAGTTTAAGAGTGTTTATGAGTGATCTCACTACATTCTTCCACCCATCTCCTCCTTTCTTTCTTAAATACTATTCTCCCCATTTCCAAATGTCCTTTCTTATCCTTTTTCTTTCCATGATTTGTCCATTTATCCATTCGCTGATAGGCACTTTTCCCATTCCAGCCATTTCCATTCAGTTCTCATTCCTACTGATTCCCCTTCTGTCCTTATATGAGCTCTTCTGTCTCCCTTTTCTCATCTCCTCCTGTCTTTTCTCTCTGCCTCACCTTCCCATGTGTCATACCTCTTTTCCTCCTGTATGTTCTCAATGCCAATGGCACTACTTCGTCGCCCATGGAAGCGGCTGGCTCGAGTGCGTGATGGGCTCCTACCAGGCATGGCAAAAGACTAGAATAAAGGAAAGCGTGACAGAAAATAGCAAGAGGAACTAGACAGAAAAAAACTGTGAAGAACTAGAAAAGTGTGAGAGAGAGTTTGCTATGTGGATCCCAGATCTTCTCCTTTACTCTGGTATGCTATAGCACTGCCCAGCTCCTCCAGTGCAAGAAAGAATATTTTCTGTCAGTGAGAAAGAGAAGCAAAGTCGTACAGAGATGGTAAGTGAAAGAGACAGAGCAATACAGAAACAAAGGCAGAAAAAGATACACAGACCGTATGCAGAGAAATGGACTCAAGAAGAGAGGTATCCCTGTATGAAGACAGAAGGAGAGGTAGCATCAGAAAGAGGCAGAGAAAACTAGAAGTTAAAGGACAGAACAAGGCAGCAAGTCCATGTCATTACTATTCTGTAGCTTTGTCAGGCTGACATAAAGAATGCATACAACTAAGTACAGTGTCACCAAGAAACTCCCACACTAAAAAGCTTACTCAGAGATGCTCTTTCGAGTTTGCCTATATTGACATCACTAGGGCAGAGACCAGAGTCAACTGGATGCAGTTTAGCCAAGGTGACCATATTTTCAACATCAGAAATACAGATACTTTCCTGGAAAATATTTGTCATGGATTACCATGTCCATACTGATCACATATCTTTAGTATCTCTATTAAACAAGGAAGACTTTGACAGTACCCACAATTACTCACTTTTTTTCTCACCCCAAACTCTATTCATTCTGCTATTTGTTCCCAACATGCAAATTCTATTTACAGCAAAACAATGTCTTGAATAAACATTGTGCAGTTGTTTATATTACAGAGAAAAATTTTGACTGGAGAAATTGAAAAATGAAACAATTCTAGTATCCCAACATTCTCAGCTTTTGTCATTAGACAAATACAGTACCATTCTGGTCAAACCACAGTGCAGGCATTTTTTTAAGTTATGACACCCTGTAGGATTTAATCAGGATAGCATAGATAGATGTTTGATGTAAAGTCACATTTGCCTTTCTTTTCACAATCTGCATCAATCTCAGTTCTAGTTCGTGGATGAACTGGGGTTGGGGACAGGCATAGATAAAACAGACAGACTGCAACACACACTGTCTAAAACCACGTGTGAAATGGAATGATAGAACCAAAAGAGGTTCACAGAAAGAAAAACTAATAGGGAAAAAGAAACAAAATGTATGGGTGGGTCCCAAAGGTATGCTGTGTTCTTTCTTACGGTCCACCCTAATACCTTACCGCGGCAATGGACTTAGGGCCCTCGGCGACACTCTGGCTGAGGGCAAGACCAGCTGTAGTTGGGCAGCTGGGCAGGGTAGCTGGCTGTTGTTTTCTCATGGATATCCCCGTGGTATCCAGGCTCTGGCTGCGGCCTCTGATCACTCGCTGAACAGAAGGGAAGCAGGGAAACAGACAAGCACAGATACACATATAGACATGCAGACAGTAGGACAGAATGAAAAACATCACAGAGAGTGTAGAAAGCTGGACAGACCAACACCAGTACAACAGAAATCCTAACTCCTAGAAGGCAGCATCCTAGATACTACCCATTTTTGGTCCTAGCTGATGCATGAACCTCAGTGCCAGGGAAGAACTCTTCCCAAGTATATTCTCTGCTTTCACCTCCCTTGTCCTACTGCAACAAATAAAGATTCTCTACCAGTATCACAACTTTCTGAATAAGACAGCATCATCTGGAACAGTCCTGCCCAGTATAGGCTACAAAACACAAAATCAGACTCTTATTCAAGACTGTATGGTTCAGTCTTGCACAAACTTGAGTGCTGAGCCCAAAGAAAAAGCAGCAATATCAAAATCTGCAGTATTTGAAAAAGCCATTTTCTGAATTTACTCAGTCTTCTCCCATCTGCTACAAAGACCAACTGCGTACAATGACATGCAGATCACAGCACCTGCTAGAATTCAGAAAAGCACATTTTGGGATAATTAATGAAAGACATGGAATGGATATGAAATTCCTGGTTAGCAGGAAAGGCAATGCAGGCATTGTACATATAAATTTACGCCACACCAAAGCATCCCAGCTCCAACCAAAGCTATGCAAATATGTGAATGGACTAGTTCCACAGCCCTTAGCAAATCCAACCAGCTCACCAGACAAAGCATGAAGAGGTTAGTTGAAATAATGCTATTTATAATAAGACTCTCTGTACAGACAGATAACATGTTATACAAAAGAAGCGGTGAGACAAAAGTGGGAAGGGAAAGTAGTCAGGCAATTAATGCAAGAGCCTTCCTATATAATCAGTTCAAAACTCATTTGTCTGTTTATGCACAAACTCTGCCTTCTCACATCATCTTGCACTTGTAAAAGTAGGTTCTGTTACCTAATCCTGATTTTTAAAAAAGTGCTCTAAGCTGAACAATGGGAAATAAACTCTGGCTTTTAGAAGGAAAGCAAAATGTCACAATTTTCTAGACATTACACTCCTGTGTGTTAGAAGTAATCACTGGATGTAATTCTTGTAACTCCCAGTCATAATGAAAATGAACTGAAAGAGATCTGCTGCTTCCTACTAGTTTTTACAATTCCTCTCGCAAGCACCCACTCTCTTTTCTATACATCAATGAGTGAAACCACATCTGATACCAGATACCAGCACGAAGCATAAAGAGTTTGACTCCTTAGGGACAGTATGGGATGTCATGCTGGACCAAGCTGTAGCTCTTCAGAAAGGAGAACAGGAATGGGAAAAATGTCTTTTCTTGAGGGTTATGATAAAGAACAATTGAAGATGCTCTAAAAAAAGGCTGCTGTAGGGAAAGATGTCTTTTCTGTCCCAACCTAAGGACAGCTGGTCAGCAGGGTCAATGTTCCTTGAAGGGACACACACTGAGCTTGAGCTGCGTGTGAGCAGCTGCCTAAGGAATTGCCACAATCCACCATGGCTCACCTTGAAATTCTCAAAGAAACCCCCACTGCCATTCTCCATCTTGTCATCCTCCCCTACAGGCAAGCCCATCATACTGCGGCTGTGAAGCTGCAGCTCCTCAAAAAGGCTCTCCAAGAGGGCACTCCGGGTTCTCTCCTGCATCAACAGTGGAAATAAAAAACCAGCTATTGTTTTGGGGTGGTTTGGTTTTTTATGCTGTTTTCCCAATGTCTCCCATCTTCCCTTAAAAAAAAATAATTTAGACAATATGAAGTAGTTTCAGTTTTGCAGTTATAGTAATAATCAGCCCTTTTAAACCCTCTCTAATCAACACATCTTTACAAGGCATAAAGGCCATTAAAACTTTCTTGCAGATGTGGAAACTGAGGCACAGGTTGAGGGCAAACAGCTTTTTTCAAGGTCATCCAAAAGGCAAGCAGCAGAGTCTGGAAGAAAATTTTGGTACCTTGAACCAAAATCAATGGTATCAGTACACTCCCTCTAACAACACTGACTCTCAAACTAATACAGAATTTCCTCCAGCAATATGTATGCATCATACTCTCATTCTTATTTGAGGATTAAATCTTTACATTAGAACGTACCTGTTCATATCAAGCCTGCTGTAAAATAAGCATTACATGGCTGAGCACAATTAGATTTAATCTTCCTTTTCTAAGCAACTCAAAATTAGAAAAAGAAAGTAAAAAATTATACTCTCTGTTCTTAATCTGGCAGTAACACTGTTTTATTGTTTTTAATACGAACAAATAGGTAATAAACTCACCTCTAATTTAGCAAATTTTTCTGATCGGTAGCAGCTATACTCAGCATTGATGAGCTTGGCCAGGAGGAATTCACGAAACTCCACACTCTGCAAGATAAGACAAAGACCAGACTGGAGATGAAGACCGTAAAATAGATACCAGATGTGAAGAGCTCTGCCTTACTACTCTTTAGACCTTCAAAGTCATCTAGACAGACTGAAAACACTGACTCAGAATAAAAGTAATAAAAAATAAATATCTTATATATAAAATATATAAAAATATAAACTAAAATATATAAAAATGATAATGTAAAATATATAAAAATATATAAAAGTAAATAGATATGATAAAAATACATCCCCTTGCCATCTAACACTGGACCAGAGACACAAACCTTCCTAAATATGGCTGGATTTGGAAGAGAGGGCCCAAAGAAGGGGACGTCATCTCGGGCTGTGACTGAAACCTGAAACAATACAAGGAAAAGAAAAAAATCAGTGTCACAACATAAGTGAGACTTTCAAAGCCTCCCACAGCAAGAAGAACCAGAAAGTACCTTGTCTTAGTCAAGAAGTATTGTTCCTTTTTGATTCTAAAAGAAAACATTTCAGACTAGAAGAATGGAACAAAGAAGCAAAGCAAAAAGAGCAGTGGCTGAGGGGGAAGGAGCAGCACAGCTCAAGGCAAAAAGGAGGAGGAAACAGGATGCTAAAAGGAACAAATCTATATAAAAAAAGAATAAATCCAGAAAATAAATAAAAGGTAGGAAGGCCTCCAAAGGAGAATTCACAAACAATAGCTTTCTATTGGAACTCAAAGTCCTGTTTGTTTGCAGGGGAAGATGAGAGGAGCTGAGGGATGTTTAGCACATTCCACCCTGTGTGTCCTATACAAGTATTCCTCCAGCTGCAAGTGCTAGTAACACGGACAGTCAAGAGTATGAACATCATCAGAAGAAAAAGAAGAAAAACACAACCTTCACTTGTACTGCATGGAGACATGAAAACATCAGATAGAATAAAATCCATCATCTCATGCATGACTTCTTTGTGAAAACCTTGCCATTTTGCAAAAAGACTTCAATCTACTAGGGTACTTCTGCCCCCCCTCCCCCGAATCATTTACATATTTGTCAAAGCTAATGCAATCAGATATACAGTATGATATCCACTGTAGATATCCAAAGGATATCTAATATGCTATCCATTATCTGTTCCTGGCCTCAGTGAATGGATGTGCTGACTTAGCTCCCAAGAATTCAGTTAGCTAGATGTGCACACAGTAATAGCAACAAAACCCAACCAAGCCAATTAAGTTAACCAGTATATTTAGAACAAAAAAAGTAGATGCTTCTATTCAGTCTGCAAGATTTATCTCCACTAGAAGAAGCTTCTGTCACTGAGGTTGTACTGACTTTTTTTTTTTTTTTTGACAGAAACTCCTTAGCGGAGATACACTCTATGCTGAAAGGAGTAGTTCTGTACAGTGACACCATCTCTCTGAACCAGCAAGAGATAAAGGGATCAGGGATTTTATTTTATTTTTTACATGCTCCTACCTGACACACTCATGCCAAAAAAATAACTGTAATGAAGTCCTGGACACAATCAATGATGTAGCTAGCACTGTAAGTCCAGTGTGTAGCCTATCTAGATTGCTGTATAGTATCACTTACCTCTTCAGAGCATATACCTTTAAGTGTATGCAGCTATGTTACCCAACACATAGAGCACTTAGAGTGTTTCACAGTTACAATTTTATCTTTGTGTTTGAGATGAAGCAATACCATTCTTTGCCATTTCATACAACAGGGAACAGTGTCAGAGCAATTTAACAGAGATTGCCTCAGAATAACACTGGAAATGTTCCAGAGCCAGAGGCATGGGTTTTATGCGATAAAGAAGCCTCTGAATTCATTCAAATGTCTCACATCATAGGCCAGCTCCCCTAATTACAAGGCCTTCCTCTCTCTCCCAATCCATCTCTTACATCCACCAGTTAAAATCCTGTGCCACACTTCTAATTTTCTGATTGCAAAAATTGGTTCAAAATAATAAATACCATGAATATCTCAATTTAACCATTAAGCACTGAAGCTTAAATACATGGAAAAGATGGGTAGAAAAAAAACCTTCCTAAACTGAAATCTCTTATTTATTAGAATGCACTCAAGGCATAATTAGTTAAAACCCCTTGGGAAAAGCCTTTAGAGAAAACTCTGCATTGGCCCCAGGGTCACGGCTGGGATTACTTCTTTTCTATGAAATGATATAGGAAACCCTATTATAGCAATGAAAACAATGCCATTGCAGACAGGCAAAGAGGAGACCAATAGTAGGAATGGATAAGATAAAGGACAAGCTTCCCCAACTCTTACTCTTTTAATAAAAAAATCCGCTGAATTTCTGTGCCCTACAAAATGGACTGTGAGAGAAGTGAAACCCCATGCCCCTGATCATGATGGTGCTATTATGTTGCTATAGACCTGGCTGCCAATAGTACAGGGAACACTTGAAACTGGCAGTTCCACCCCCAGCACCCTATCTGGTGGGAGATGTGATGGGATCCTGTTCTAAATTTGATATTCTTAGCATTTGATAGATCTAAAAGACAGGACTCCTTACTCCTTATCATCACCAAATCAGAATTACCACATAATATAAGACATAGGATTTTACTGCATTTTCTGCTTCGAATCCAATCACTGTGCTTGAACTAGGGTTTTTTTTAGAAAGTATCCCATCTTGATTAAAATGTTTCTACAATGGAAAATCCACCATAAAATAAAGTTTCTAAACTTTCTGCTGTCTCAGGATGGTTGGAAGCTGAACATAAAGTTATACAGACATTCATAGTGTCCTGTGACAGAGAAAAAGCTATGGAAAGACCTGCAGACAGGGAACTTGTGTTCCATTAGGGCTCCCTTCCAGCGGGGAGCCTTAACAGGTAGCACATCCCTGCCAGATGGGCAGGTTAGATAACCAGATGCAGCTGGTTCCATAGATCAGATCAACCAGCTGTATCTGCTGTGTACAGTCTTAGGATGGGAAAGCTCTCAGAACTGTGCTGTACAGCATGAGCAATGTGGACATGACTGTCACAAAGTGTCACTCAGGGTCAACTGAACAAATCTCACTCAACATATAAAGCACAAGCAAGACATATTCCCCCAAAATTGAACCATTTGCTCCTCATGCTCTTTGATATAAACACAATTTTTTAATCTGAATTTATCTGACTTCAATTCCCAAGCCTTAAGCTTTTGAAATATGTCAGCTACTTTGAAAAATATACAAGTACATTCTAGTTTCATGTACAGATACTTACAGACTGATCAAATCATTCTTTGACCTTCTCTATGCTAGGCAGTAAGCAGTCCTGCATTCCTCTCAGTAAAATACTTGTGTTCCAGAATTTTAATCATTCTGAGCCTCAACTCTTAGCCTCCTTCAGCTTACCAGTAACTTTATGAAATCCGAATCCTCACCAAACACGAACACAGACTAAATAGTAGCAATCACACAAAACAGAGGACCTCTGCAAACCTACAGAATAAAGAAAATAGCACGAAGGAGATTCCTGGTCAGAGATCAAATAGCGAGTGAAGGGGAAGGAGGGTTGGTGGCAGCCACTGGATTGCCTTGTCTATTGATAATAGATTTAATTTCACTGATAATGTTCACTGATAATGTTGATAACATTGGCTGACAGAGGAAGCAAAGCTGTTGGGATTAGAGTTGGTTGAACTTGCACCTCTTCCAAAGGCTTAAGAACAGGTTTCCACTTCAAGGATCAGTATCACTAACTCACCACTATTGGCTCCATTTACCTTGTAGAGAGTCTCCCCACTGGTGCTGTGAGCGAGCTGAATTACCACATAAGCATGTAAGAAATTAGAAGCAATCATATCAGGAACAAAAGGTGTGTTTTCATCCTGGAAGATGATGGCTACAATGTCATTCCCAATGTGACGCTTCCGCTGAAGCTGGAGAGAAAAGAATAATAAAATGGGGATGCAGGGGAAAAAAAGCAGAACAGTAAGACAGGGCCTCCCCCCTCAAACATCAGTCTGTCTAGTATCTCCAACCCATCCCATCTCCTCAATCAAAACCCTCATCACTTCTTTTACCATTAATCCAGTTCTAATTCCCAACATTTAGGCATTCTCCCCCTAACTAGCCCCTCATCAAATACCCCTCTCATCCACCCTGTTGAATTCCTCAGCTCTCCTTACAATACCTGCTGGGAATCTCCCTCAGTGAAGGGCAGCTTTGTAGACACATGAAACATGATCTCCTTGCCCCGGAAATTTGTATAGACCGATTCAGTGCCTGTTTGACCCCTAGTGACATCCAAGCCTCCCCGGAACCTGAATAAATCGATACCACGTGACAGGTTTGGCAGGATAGAGGTGAGAGAGATAAGAATGTGGAGAGAAGAAAGAAGACATCAGTAACACTAGCTCATACATCAACATTATCAACGGTAATTTTTAAGAAATCAGTGATAGAGGAGCACCACATCTTCCCAAAATGAATGCACTGACTGAAGCTGCACTATGTTCCCTTGCTTACTGAAACTACAAAGCTAAACCAGGAATCCTCAGAGGAACTCCTTTCTTTGGCATTCCTCTGAGAAACAAAATCCATATTTGAGAAATATAGAGAGTATAGATTACCACACAGAAACAAACCAAAACTGTCCACTGGCATTGCAAAACACACTTACATTCACACAACCAAAATAATATAATTCTTTGCTGATGCTGTGGGCCAGACTGAGATCCTATCAGACCTGTAAATGAAAACTGCCAGCTGAGGTCTGAACTCCAACTGGCTCGCAGAGAGGATGGTAGACAAAAGCATTCTGGGCTCCTACACCGGGATTTCCAGAACACAGCACTTATATGAAAGCAGGGCTTTAACAGAGTTGCTCATTCAGAGATGAAGCCTCATAAGCAGTATTCCCTAACTCATACTGACTTTTGAACTGTGCTGGTTACACACCCACGAAAATCTTGCAGCTGAATCCTGTCACCAAGGAAATCCAGGAACTCCAGGAAGCCCAGACTCTCTTCTGTGTTACTGAAGACTTCTTCTTCAGTTATCTTCAAAAGGAAAGGAAAAGTGATGAAGAGCACAAACAGTACAAACAATAGGCAATGATTTCTACACACAGTCCCAGCAGCTTTGGGCCCCTGCACAGAGAAAATAACTGAATCAACATAAGGCAAGCCTGTATCCTTTCTCTTTATGGAGCCTGTATTTTCCACAGGATAACAGACCTTGTTATCACACTTAAAAGAACTGACTCTGTGTTTTGCCTCAAATATCTTGGGACCTGGAGTAAAGAGGGAGCTTACCTGTCCAGGTTTCTGATAGATGACCCCAAATTTGAAGTTATTGCTTATGACATGTTCATCAAATGCCACAATAAGCTGTGAAGCCTAAGGGAATGAAAGGGGCAAAAACACAAATTATGAAATAATCTCATCAGACAGCCCTTGACGGTAAAGGGACATACAGACATAACGGTACATTATACCTTGGGATAGAGGACAGGAAAGAATCGTTCAACATTCACATCCTCACACAGTAGCTGCCGAGAGAGAGAGAGAGAGGAAGAGAGAAGTGTTATCAAAGTGTGCTCGTTTGCTGCAGTCATGAGAGTGGGGACATTGTTTAATAATTATTTGACAGGAGTCCTTTCAGGAGAAAATTCTAAGGTAAAATTAGAAGAAGAAAGAGAAGAGAAGCCAAATGGAAGCATAAAAGGGAAGTATATATCAGTACTGGTGGAGAATAGTAAAAAAGAGTGAAATGGGAGGACAGAGGTGTGAAAATAACTTGAAGGATAAGGGTTGGGAGAGGCAGAGATAGATTCATGGTGTAAGAGTGAACAGGGAAGCATGGATCTCACCTTTGCCATTTGGACAGCATTGGGAAACTCATTCAGACAGGAAATGGGGATGAGATCATGTCTGGTGCCAGTCCGTGTCCTGACACAAAACAAAAAAGATGTTAGAGCAAATGCTGATGGAGACATAATGAACTCCAGCTCTTTAAAGAAACAGCCGCTATTCCTTCAGATCTACCCTTAAAGCAACTAATTCCAGAGGATTAATTTTAAACCTAGCACTTAAAATCACTAAAAAGGGGAAGTATTTATGATTCTTATTGCTCATCACTTGTTGGGGAGGAGAGGAAGACAAAAGAAAAGCTTAGTCTGTTGCTCCTTTGCCTTTGTGCTTCAATACACATTTTGCAATTTTTTCTATTTTTTATAGAAATCGGAATGTTGAAATATGATTCATGGATACAGTATTATGATGGATACACAAGACCATACAATGAGGGTTTGAAGGACTGCTGAAAGGTCTGTCAGATACAGCCTAGGTAGGTCGACATGTGCAAACTGATGTATGGGAAGCAGAAACTGGTGCAGTGTTGTTCCAGAAAGCAGATGGCGAAAAGTTTCCTTTCTCTCTTGCTATATTAAAGGAGAGATCTCTTTCTAGAGGAAAAGAAATATTTGGCTGTCACAGTCATCTTCCATCTCTATAAACAAGCTATTGGGAAGGGTGTCACATATAATAGGATATTTTAATAAAGTAATTAATATAATTAATACCTGCCTGTTCTTCACCAGACTCTTTCTATATAAGGTTTCTGGGCTCAAACTTTCCCTGGCACAGCTCACAGATAGGCTGTCTGTGGGGATTTTTTGTTTCTTTTTTTTCAGAAGATTATTCTCTGCCTGGCACTCTTCTCTATCTACAATAGAGGAAAAACACCAGTGATTCTCTTGCAGCTGACTCCTATGCAACCTGAAGTTTTCTGCCAATCCTGGATGAGAAATTCAGTTGCTTTAAGTAGCACCTTGCCTACTGGAAGTGCATCTGGCCAACAGTGTGCTAAAAAGCTTTTCTGCAGCATGTCTATCACCCACACAAGACCATCTCTGCTCTTTCTCTAGTCTATTCAGCATCCCTCTCCGGGTAGTGGTCCTCTGTGGAACCCCCAAAGGTTATGGTATTTTGTAGGCTGTCTTTGAAAGCTAATGAATGTTCCAGCTCACTGTCAGGTGAGCCTTAGTCTCAAGTACAAAGTTAGGCTGAGCTAGGCTGCCCTCTACCAGGGAATGCATCTTCTCCTCCTAGAGAGTGCTCACATGTCTCTAAGTAAACAGAATGAACATAAAAAGTTTCTTTTTGAGGGAAGAGTAGAAATTTTTCTCACAGGAACTCTGAAGATGTGCCTGAAAACACCACTTCAGCTTCCGGAAGGAAACTGCTGAGAGATGCTCAGAAGCGAAGGCAAGAAAAGAAGGCTTAAAGGTTACTTTGCAGTCCTTCCTAGGATAAAGACATTAACTCATGAAATTCACACTCATATCTATGGGAAAGGAGTCCCTGGTAAGATGAGAGACACAGCAAAGTACCAAATACTTCAACAACAGGCATTGTTACCTGAGTAACAGGCGTAGGTTTTCTTGTTTCTCAATCTGTTCATATTTCACAGAAAGTACCAGGTAGCCCAAGGATGTGTCACTGGAGTAAAAGTTTTGGTGCTCCTGAAAACAGGAAGTCAAAGCAGATTATTCCCAACATGCTTCCCAGAGAAGTTTACCAGATTTTTTGCATACAAACTATCACTCAAGATTAGTTTATTTTTTCTTTAACTAGTAATGACATGCTTGAGGACATTAATATACTGTCTCACAGTCACCTTGGCAATCAACACATAAGTACACAATGCAAAGTTCAGCCCTTGTCAGTTGAGTTCCTTCTCAGCTGTAGACTATTAGATGGAAGGAAGCAGGATGAGAACATTCAACAACACATTTTGAAGAACTCCAGTTTCTTGTAAATACCTTTCCTTCTTAAATTTGAGGGACTGTCCCTGTATCTATTCACACTCTGTATGACTAAACAGTGATCTCTAGCACATTGAAGTGGTCATGGAAATTTTCTATATGAACAGTACTGGCAGGATAATTATACCAAATACAATATCGCTTATGGCTGATCTCCAAGAGCACCCACATCTTGAGAAGGATACGGCCAGAGCTCCAGGAAGCTGCTTTGCAGATGAAGACTGTTCTTGGCAGTGCCTTGAACTGCAGTGTTATGTGCCTCCAATATAGAGAGCCATTCTGCCTCTTCAGCCAAACAATGAGCCATGATGCAAACACTTGACAGTCTCTGTGTGGAAGTGGCTGTGGCCATAGATCTCTCCAAGGTATACAGCCACAGGGAACTCCAATAGCCTGGTTATCGCAACAATATAGCCTTTTCACATCAGACATGAAGGGAAACCTCAAGCACAAAGAGAATGCTGCATGGGTGGAATCATCCAGAAAGACTTAGATCTCTCCCATCTTCCTAACAGAGGTAATTACCATCAGAAAAAACACTTTACGGACAGTTCATGAATGGAGTTGGCTGCTATATAAACTGACTGAACAAAGGGGAGAGAATGAACTCTTCTGCTATCAGCAAATAGTACAGATTGGGATTGATGTATGAGCAGGAGAGACAGATCAATGAGAATGTCATGCAGGGGCCCTGATTCTCTTTGGATTAGATTAGCTTCGTATCTTAATCTGTTGCTGCTAATGAGAACATCTCTTAAGGGGCACTACTACATTCCAATTTTTAGCCTCCAATCCAGGAAGCAGAACAGAATGAGATTGGTATTGTACTTCTGAGTTAGCAATGATGATATATGCGAGTAAAAGTCCTTCTCAGTAAAGAAAAAAAAAAAAGTCCTGCAACCAAATAAATCAGTAGAATCCCGAAAGCAAAATCATCTCAGCTACATTACAATAGGCAGAATTATCAGTGCCTTCTTATGCCTTGGAACCACGAAAATCAGAAGAAAGCCGTATTGCAATCTGCTGACCATGGAATCAGGAATGTATCCATGGAGATCCTCAGCACAAAACAGAAAATCAAGGCTTTCTTTTGGTATCTTTTGCAGAGAAATTTTGGGATATTCCAAATCACAGACAATGATATGCAGACGACAATCCCAGACCTCAAGATATCCAGCTGGATTTCGCACTTGTGGTTCTGTTAGAAAAAGAAACCCTGTCCACTCGCTGAGATGCTAAAAACTCCCAGGAGATAAGCTGCATACACCTTAATGGGGGACTTGATTCCCAAATTCCACTCATCAACTATTTCATAGAGAAGAGTATCAAATGCCATCTTGTTTGCTGATATACTTCCTAATGGTAGTGTTCTTTCACCTGTTGACTTGAAAAGTATAATCAAAATAGCCTGCATGTATCTCATATTGCTTAGATTCTGTTCTGATGCACACCAGTGGTTTTATGCTGTATGGCTGTAGGAATGAGCTTCCCAGCCTAGACACAAAGTGTTTGTCATGGTAAAATTACATGTAGGAGGGAAATAAAACACCATTCCCCTGCAACTATTGAATAGCTTGTTCTACCACCTGAATGAGAGTAATCTCAAATCCAAGACAGAGTCATCTGCAACCTAAGAGGATGGCCAGGAAAGCTGCAGTCTGTAGCTAGGATCACAATACACAGAGGAAGCATCGTGGGATACACTGTATAAATGTACACTTGCACATGACATGGAAGTGGTATGCACCAGGGCAGTAAGCTGAGTGTCCAGTTGCACAGTCAGAACTTGCATGATCTGGAATCTATTCTGTGAAAGGAATACTCTGGACACAATTAATTAATAATAAGGGCTGAATGGGAGCGTTGAGTCATTTGATCAAAAAGAGTTGCTGCGCAGCAGGCGGACGCTAGCTTTCTAATAGTTCATTCCTCAGCCTTTTGCCTAGAAAATACAGTAGAAGGTCTGTTGTCTCTCAGGTGTCTTGCAACCTCTCCCAGCTTATTGGTAAAATCTCTTTTGGATGTGGAAAAATCTAAACAAATTTTTGTATTAGTTGTGTTTCTGACCTGCTGTGAAACAAAAATAGGACTAGTGAAATGCTCTGATACCTACATGGAAGTAGGCATCTTGAAGTCAAGAGAAATAAAACAATCCCTTCTCTGAAAAAGAAAAGGAATAACTAAGACTTCAGCCACTATCCCAAACTTGGATGTGAAGGCGAAGCTATTGAACATTTTTAAGTATTAGAGATATTGTCCTCCTTTCCTCTTTGATACAGAAAAAAGACACCAAGACCCTCCCTCCTACTGAGTTACAGCGAAAAAGTTCTATGGGTCCAGTACTAGCATAGTCTATCTTCTGCTGAGGCAGGCTCAAGAAGTGGGTATTGAAAAAGACAAGGTGTAAGTACAGAGCAGCAAACAGGCAAACTGACTCTAGTTGCAGCATCCAAATCACAGAAATCCAGTGTCATCTGTCACACAAGTCAATGGTAATGACTGAACCTATCTCTACAGGGGAAGAACAGCCAAAAGCAAAGGAAGCCACAAAGACAGAGAAGATGGTTTCTTTCTCCTGAGTATGATTTCAGGCATACTATGGCGTATTTCTTCTGAGCATTACTTCAGGGATACTAATAAATATTTGTGATGTCAACAAGAATCAGATGCAGTTGTCAGAGTGACCAAGGGTAGAAAGCTAGAGCAGTTGAGGAATACATAAATGCAAGGAGCAAAACAAGAGCGTGCTCAGTGACCAGGTTAAAGTCTGAATTCAAAGAAGCCCATAAACCAAAGCCATCCATATGCTAAGGCAGATGGCCAAGACAGGCTCCATCATGAAAAGATGGAAAAATGCAAATAGAAGTCAGAAGGAGAAGGCAGAAAAAAGGAATAGGAGCCAAAGTCTGAAGTTAGCTGCAGCTGAAAGTCACACTGAGCTGCAAAGACCAGAAAATAGAATGCCCCTCAATGAGACTTCTGAGCCAGATTCCAGCAGGTCTGACTTACTGGGTTCTTAGTTGCTGTGGACACTGGGCTATATCAGATCTGCAGCTAGCCATAGCCAGACAGAGCTGCATAAAGGACTGCAATCTTTACCAGGGGATCAGACACCAGAATTAAGGGAGGTTTTAAGATAATGGAATTTTTGTTACCTTCCAAGCTACTCTGGCTGCCTAGTTTTATCCTGAGTGCAAGCCTGGGTTATAAACTGAGATCTGTGTAATCATAAGTATGAAAAAAACTGTAATTTCCTCCTTAGGACTTTTTCTTCCTCCTATGATTTTCTTCCTCTGTGAAAACACATAGGGAGCAGAAGGCAGAGTCCTTCAACATACAACAGCATTTATCTCTGTCTGCCAGTGTTAAACAGAGATGAACCACCAAAAGGCTAAACAGTATATATGGAAGATTGCAACTCAGTAGTGACAAGATACCCTGAAGCCAAGATGACAATGTCGGTCAGAGTCATAGAAATAGTTTGTGCAACATCTAAACATCTGAAACAGAGTTCTGGATGTCAAATGGATCTCTGTCAAAAACAATTAGATATCTTTCACAAGGCCAAGAGAAACAATTGAGAGAAGAGGCCAGGAGTGCTGACATTTCGCTTGCAAAGTTATAAAGTTATAAAGGTATCAGCCATATTCTTAGCTGCTTGTTTTTGTTGATGAAATAGAATTATTTTGACTACTCAGTAGCAGCAATTGCACCAGAGATGAACAAACCAGACAAAAGTAACAGAAGTCTCCCACGTGGAACCTGGTAAGTTTTATCACTTCTTTTGGCAATAGGAGCATATGAAGCCAGAGAACATCAAAAGATGTTTACAGGATTCAAAATGGGTTTATTAGCCCATTCTCTTCCTTCAAGAGGATTAAAAACAAAAAACAATCAACTCGGAAAAAACTCAGTAACCTCTGGTCATCTGGTAGGTGACCAAATGATTATGTGAAGATGAACAGGAAGACAAATATACCTGAACCTCCAAACATGTCAACAGTGATAGATAGCTAATAAACTTACAGTACTGGTTAGGCAGCATCATTATTCCAGCAAGCTGTCTTAACGGAAGAGTGTAAGGTGTCGTTTGCCAGTCAAATGACAACAAGGACCTAGAAACTAATGTCATTGCTGGCAACTGCAGAACACAGAACCACTAAGGCAGGGCTGGTACCAAAATAATACCTGATAAGGTTGTCTCCGCTCAGGCCTTCCCTGCATCTCTGCTTGGAGAAAACTGAAAAAAAAGAATCTTGGGCTGATGTCAGCTTGTCATGACAGGAAAACAGTAACAGGCTCCTAAACACATGCATTTGCATGCCAGAAAAAAATGATCTTATGTATGAGACCTGCAGTCCTGGCAAGCCAGAGAACATGTTTATTGAAAGCACAGACTTGCAGTAATGAAACAAAATTACAGAAACCTTAAAATAAGAAAGGACATCCTTAAAATTATACCTATTTAATAAAAATGCCCTTTACATCAAATAGTTTCTACCTTTTCCTCCTAGGTTAAGCCAGAATTTCCCACTAATAACTTAAGATGGAGTTTCTTGACACTATTTTATTAGACAGTTCTAATCTGAGTAATCCCCAATAGAGTTCACAGCACTGGAGCAGTACTTTAACTAGCTCAAAGAAGGAACAGCATAATGGAGAAATACATGACCACTTGTAAAGGTAAGGCAGGAATTTCTTCCTTCATCAGCAGTGCCAGCTTAAAGTGTTTATGAAACTGCATCTTAAGAGTCTTCGACTGGCATTTCCAATGTGTACCACTTAAAACTTTTCTTACTTCAGACTACTTCTAGGTTACTCTATTATAGCCTTCTGAAGACAACTTATGCAGTTAGTATTTTCCACAGTATAACCCATAAGCTGTTATTGTCTTCTTCCTATTGGCAAAATGAATCTTACTGTGTAATCATCATAAAACCAAACGCAGACCATGAAAGAGAGGAAAGGAACTGAGTAATGGTTTGTATGTCTTAGCACATATTTTTTTGTTTTGTAGGGTCTGCAGAAAGGTGTTCCGTAAAAAGGGACAAAAGAATTGTCTGGGTTTGAGTGACTTAGCATATGTGTACCCACAACAAAAATATGCATATAGACTATTGTTTTAATTTTGTAATACCAGCCATACTCTAATCTCTCCAGTCACTTAAAGGATATTCTCTAAACAACTGGCTGTGCCTCTCCCATAATATCATGCTTATGGACTCTTTTCTCAGACTAAGAAATGGCCACAGTTATTCAGAACATGCAAGAGCTCTTTTTTTTACCTTTCTGAAATAACCTTCCCAAGTTTTCAGCAAGAAGAGAACCCAGGCCATATAGCATCAAAATCACCGGTCTCTCCAACTTTGAACTGAAGAAATAATTTCCTTGTGGAAAAGCTGTGAACTTTTTCCATACCTAACCCTTTAAGCCGTGCATACTGCCACATTTACATAAAGAGCTTCCACAGTGAAGTCTGTTCCAGTGAGCATTTGCAACCTTTCATACCCATAACATATGGTAGTTTTCTGTGATGGAGATAGCAGTCCTGTTCACTTTGTTCTTTTGTGGTACAGGCTTGCATGTTTAATGAGACGTAGATATATATTCATTTCAGTTAGGATTAACACCACTTCCTGACAAAAAGTTCAGTCTACTTCTATTTCAGTTTCTTGTATTTCTCAAATGAAAATACTGCCATTTCTTTCCCATACATAGATGCTGTGTAATATTCTTCCCTACAAACACTGAGTGAAAAACTGCCTTCTGTTGAGAGCTATAGAACATAATTTAATAATGACTTAGTGATTTCTTCATAGAATAGGTGAAAGTCAGCCTTAGCATGGTGAGTTTCATTTCTGTTTACTTCAGTGAACATTCAAGGTACTTTATGTTGCACAGTGCCTTAACCTCTGTTATGTTAAGGGCCTTGCAATTCTATAATTTACCTTTCACATTTACCTCTGTAACCTTCCACCCAAACTGCTGTGGCAGGGTTTTTCCAAAGTAACTGTGGTTACCCTTGTTCTCATGCTGCTGTTTTCGTACTATTGTACTCATGTCTTGCACCTGCAAACCTCACTCTCTCTGTCACAGGGAGACTCTTCTCAGCAGTGCCCAGTGGCAGGACAAGAGGCAGTGGGCACAAAGTGAAATACAGAAAATTCCATCTGATCATAAGAAAACATGTTTTCACTGTGAGGGTGGATGAACACTGGAACAGATTGCCCAGAGAGGTTGTGGAGTCTCTAACCTCAGAGATATTCAAAACCTGACTGGACACTGTCCTGGGCAGCCTGCTGTAGCTGACCCTGCCTGAGCAGGGGTGTTGGGCCAGATGATTTCCAGACATCCTTTCCAACCCCAACTATTCTGTTATTCTGTAATATTGTTGTCCTATCAGGATTCCTACAAAAAGGAATTGATCCGGGTGTGAGAATGATCCTTTCTACCCCCCTGCATCTTTTTCATCCCTTGTTTGAAGTTTTTAGTTTAAATTAGAGGGAAAACAAGACTTATTGAATAATGAAGTCATTTAAATGGCCAGTAAGCATTACCCAGTAATATGTATGCACAAAGCTAACAATGAGTCAGCATTCAACACCTGCTCTTGATCAAAATGTATGCCAATCAGCACTTTTAGCAGCATAACCAACTTCTACTGTTAGTGTCAACGTATGCCATCAGCTACAGACGCCACAAATAAATCTTTGTGCATGTAAAGCTTGTCTCAACATTCTTTGTGCAATAACAGGTGTCTGCTTACACCAAAAATATCTATCTATATCCAATATTGTCATTTAACTGAAAAGAGTCTGTGATAACAGAGGACCTGATGGACTTGATACTTTGAAGGAGGTGAGGAGAATTCTCGTAAGTTGCACCCAAAAAGCAGTCTCACATTTGCATTAAGATTTCTGGGCCTAGATTGGTTAATTTGTTTGAATAATGAACACAATGTTTTGTTCACCACTGTAGAAAAAGAAGAATATAGGAGGCGAGAGTTCTTCTGTAGTACCGAACCACTGATAGTTGTACTGTTAAGTTATTTAGTACTCTTCATTAGGGCACTTTGCAAACTGTATAGAGTCTGATGGAAAGGGAAGTCCTGGATCTTCACTTGGAAGGAGCAATGATGATATCAGTCAGCAGTGAATCCTACAATCAGACCAAAAATCATATCCCAATTTACCTCACATGTAGCTACCTCTAGAAACTTTCAGGCTCAACCCTAAATTTACCATGACAGAGAAATAATTATAGTTGGCACATTGAAGGCTTCCAGAATGTCCGAGACAAACGTCTATTAACAGGCTGTACAGCAGATCTGTCAGCCCTGAGAGGAAGCCTCTGGGAAAGGTACTTGATGTTTACTGATAAACGATATTAACATTGGTCTGTTTCTAGTGTTACATACTACACAAGATCATTCAGACAAATCTGACTACTACCGAATAGGTCTCCAGCACAGCTGCCCAAAACTCCAGCTCTTCCTGGTTTTTAACTTTTCAAGCAGTCACAGAGATAGTTCAGTGAATAAGCTGCAGTACAAGTGCATCCACCAGGATTTCTTATCTCCTTACACCATGAACCGAGTCTCAGAATAGATCGTAGTTTTTGTTCTCAAGTGTTCTTGATGGTCACTATGATCTCAAGATTCAACCTGGGAATCAACTATTTCCCTAAAAAGGCCAATGCAGATGGACAAATGTCCACCTTCTGAGGCCAAGCTCTGTTTACCTATCTGTCAAACTGGAATTTTTTAAGTCAGGGAACACTTAACACCAAACTTACCTAAATCAAACTCCTATAAATCTCATTCTCTATTTCTCTCATAGACATTCTCTGGTGACCAGAACTGCCTGGTCACTATGCTTGCTACTTATCTACAGTGATGAAAATGAACCATTTTGCTCACTACTGAGGGCTTTGCACCATTAGTGCCAAAAGTTTTGATCTCAGTCCCCTCTAAAAAATAATAGCATATCCATTTCCAATATTATTACACTTTTTGCCTTCGTGATCCCAAAGTTGGTATCAGTCCGCAAACCCCAAGAGAGCCTCTTAACTGAATATAAGCTTTTTCTAGGACAAATGTTTCTCTACTGCTAATGCACAGAACTACACACAGGTCACAGGGGGACAGGACCAACTTAACACACTACTGGCCATGTGGTAGAATGCATCTTATTTACATTAATTCAGACCACTGTGGGAGGAAATGAGATGGTGTGGCTTTGCAGTTATTTCTAAATCCTTCAGGAAGAGCTTGAGGTACATTTCAGCCTCGAGGCTGGGTAGGCAGTGAAGACTCTGGAGGTCACCCTTACCTTCCCCAGGAAATGCTTGCGGTACAGCTTGGCTGTAGGGTCGCTCTCCAGCTTCACTTTACCACTCCAGGGTAATGGTATGTCAGACAGAGTTGGATTCAAGCTGGAAAGGCTGTGGCTGGTCCCTTCAATCCAGTAGCCCCCAAACTGGGGTAAGATAATGAGAGGATATGGCCACCCTTTCTGTAACACCTATTCAGAAGGACAGAGAACATGATGTTCTCTTAACTTGAAAGGCCAATGAAGCCCAAGGGAAAAACAGAGAAGAGCAGTAATAACTCACCTCGTGAATGCTGGGGTAAGGAATATACTCCTCTTCTGTCTGAAATCATAAGGGACCATTAGCAAAAATGTGGGAGATCTTTTAAATGCTATGCTCCCATGATAACCCAAGCTGCGTCCCCAACTAGGGCTTCAGCCCTAGTCCATCCTTAGAGTTTCACCCTGGGATTAAAGATTAGAATCCACTTCCCAGGTTATATGCATTATAATACAGAAGTTTCAGAACAATAAACTTGGAAGCCAGATTTGACCCACCCTCTTCCTCAAAACTACACAAAATATAGGTATAAAATAGCAAAATGAGGTAGGTGGACAAACTGCAGGTACAAATGTGCAAATTAAATTGTGCGAGGAGTGATAGCCTCTCTCCCTTCCTTCCATAGAATGTTAGACTGCCCTGTTCTTCACAGGGGAATAGTTTACAGAGAGAGATGACAGTAGGATGGTAGAAACACTACTATATTTACAGTCAGATCAAGGATGTGTGATCCTAAAGCTAGACCTATGGTGTACAACTGAGCAGTGCTGAGGCATTTTTGCAAGATTAGGAGGAATACCTGAGCCATTTATGCCAATTTAATGTCCAATTAGTTCTATTCCCATGACCACAGAGTGCACTAGCTATTCTGTCAGTCTGAAGTTATATAACACCCTTAATTCCTAGTGCAGCCTTTTTTTTAGGGTCACTCCAAAATTAAATTCAAGGTGAAGTTTGATTTTAAAGTTACTGGACCACAGCAGAGAGACTGAAAGAAGGGCAAGGAACAGCTGAGCATTTAAAGATTTAAATCTGTTCTTCCCAATGTTGAGGGAAGCAGACCAGCCTTCTAGTAGTTTCCATCTGAGTCCTCAAGCAGCCTACCAAAATAAATGCAATGCAGTTTCATAAATATTATTAAAGTTCTTAAACTGAAAAAAATTTGAGAAAAAATTTATTCAAAACTAAGACTGCTAATAATTTTAAACAGACTTATTGGAACCACTTAAATTTGAAAAGGAGAAGTTCTCATTCCATTTCAGCTATTTGCTTCATGCTCTTGTGTAGCACCTCCCACAGCTTAAGAAAAATATAGATGGATGGACAGACAGATAGATAGATAGATATGTGTTCTTGAGCCGTTTGTAGGCTCCCTGTTTACTCCAATAAGAAAACACAGGGCAAGGCAGGCCCGTAATTATCTGTCATTCTTGGTAACTTAGGTAGCAACAATGACCTAGCCTGACCTTGAGAGGAGCTGGTAGGGAACATCTTTGTTCATCCAGTCGGCTCCCCTGGAAACAGAAAGTCATAGACAGTGAATCCAGTGTTTGAGTATGTCTGTTTCCCTTACCCTCTGCACCATATCCCCAAGCTGTGTATTTCGACCCTCTCTGTAATATTCTATTTTATGCAAGTCTGGAAGTGAGGGATAAGTGGGAGGAGTAAAGCTGGAACTTGACCAGTCCCCTAATTTGGGATTAAAACTGACCCCTCTACACATCTCTTAAAAAGCAGCATTTCTGGTCAGAAATTTAAAGTAATCTCCCAAAATGATTCTCTTATTTAATTCTCTAATGTCTTTTAGCTCGCAGGAGCAACAAATCAAAAAAAAACCCACTCCCATTATACTTAGCAAAAACAAGGTTATGGAAAAATGAGAAAGCTTATTAAAAGAAACTAAAAAAAGCTAAACCTTTGTGAAATAACTAGGAGCCTCACCTTGAGTGCAGGCTCAGAACAAATGCACAAGACCTTCAACAAAGCTCTTAGAAAGATCAAAAAAAAACTAGTATGGCTAAACTGCAGGATAAGGGAGACCATTAGATGCATGAGGGCATTCTTCAAAAGTCTGAAGTTCTCTCCAAATACAGAAAATAGAAATAACAACAAATTCTAGAAGGTTAAATACAAAAATACAGTAAAGCCAGTGAGGAACAATTTGCAGCTGACATAAAAAACAGTAAAAAATCTTTTTCTTAAACACATCAGGAGAAAGAAGCCTGCCAGAAAGTCTACAGAGATGACACAGGATCAAACTATAAAAGCAGACCACAGAGAAGGTTACCCAAAAAATCTAAAAGAATATTTTCATTTGTGTTTTCAACAGAGGAACCTGAACAAATGCCAGCTTAGAACTCTTCTTCATACGGAGGCATTAGATCTTTCTCAAGTTGAAATGTCAGTATAAAAGACAATTGACAGCACTGACAAAATGAAGAGCAACAAATCACTAGGGATTGATGGGTTGCAAAATTAATATGGAATAGAGGCTGACAAGTGATCTTTACCTTTTGCCAAGGTAGTAGTTTCTGCCTTGGACAGACATGAAGATGAGAAATTGGAGTGCCTGAAGCAGAAATGCAAGTGGATGTTTTGTTGATGTGATCTGGAGTTTCACTTGTTAACCTAGTGTGCTGGGGGTCACGAGGGAGGCTAGGTTCTGAAACAAGAGTATCAGTAACAGCTCTGCTGGGCAAGAAAGTGCTATGCTTTACCAAAGTAAGATTGAGGCAGGAGTGACATGTAGGCTCAAAGCACTCTCCACCTTCTGGAACAAACTGTGGAAGGTTCATGGACCAACTTCTTGTGCACTGGGGGACTTTTGCAATTGGAAATGGAGGTTGGGAAACTGCAATGCTGCAAGATCTCTCTCCCCTTCCTTGGCATTTATGACATATCTGATAACTGCAAAAAGCTTCCAGTTCCAAAGGAGGTCCTGGTAGAAGATCAGTATCTCCGAGAGGCCTGAGGGAAAACTTCTTGGACTGATATAAAGGAGTTCCTGCTTGTATCAGAGCCTTTACAGAAAGCAGAGGAAGGAGCATACCAGCACATTCCATGCTAGACTGCCTGCACTTCTAAGTTGCTCCTGTTAGCCTGGAAATGGAAGATGTGGGCCTATACCTACCAACCCCTCCTCTGGACTGAGGCTCAAGATACTAGCAAAGATGTAATGCGGCCCTGGCCATATAGTCCAAAGCTTTATTTCTGAGGGTAACCGGGACTGCAGGGGACAACCTAAGTTGTTGAAGTGATGTCAAAGCACAGACAGAACAACTGGCTGATGATCACTGTCATTCCCCAAAAGGGAGAGGTATCAACTACAGCAGCCTCACCTATCTGTTCAGACACCCTTCTAATTTGGTCCAGTTTGGCTTGCAGCTCTTCTTGTAACAAAGGACTTTCCTTCACCATCTCCCTGGGTAGATAGGTTAATGGAGACAGCATCAATCTTGGAATCTGATATCCCCAGGGTCTTGTACAGGGGAACCACTTGGTCTGAGCAGGATGAAAGAACTCATGGCAGACAGAAAGGTGTCCAGACTCACAGTGGGGTCAAATGAGGAATTACAATGATATGATATATGGTAACACAGATGGCATTTATGGCATAGCTTCACTTCCAGTGTCAATCAGTTTATTTCTTCTACACGTCAGAGAAAAAAAGCTCCTTTCAGAAAGGACCTCAACATGGAAAGGGTAGTGCTTTGACAGGATTAGGGACGGTCAAGCACCCTTTTAGCTAGTGATAAGGAGAGGCCTATATATAAGGCAGGCCTAGACTGTTGCTCCCAGAGTGCAGGTAACAGAGATAGCAAGTCACAGCAGTTCGTGCAGCAGTTTCTAGGCTCTGCTTAGATCTTCTGGGGACTTTGCTGGAGATTGTTGGGGTATTCCTGTAAACCCACTGAGGAACTAGAAGGGGCCTGCCGTTGACAGGTAAGGAAGGCCAGGTAAGGATAGCCACAGAAGGCCTTCACTTCTCCTGAGAAGCTCTAGCAGCTGCTAACAAGCTCTGTCAGTTGCCCCTGATGGGAGGTTGTTGGGACCTTTGTTCCAGACAAACAAACTGGAATGCTGCAATGGATGGATACAGGCTCTTTAGGAAGGATAGGCTGGGAAGCCGAGGAGGAGGAGCTGCCCTTTAAGAAGGCCAATGATATACTGGGTTGCATTAGGAAGAGCACTGCCAGCAGGTCAAAGGAGGTGATCCATCTCCTCTACTCAGCACTGGAGAGGCCACATCTGGAGTACTGTGTCCAGTTCTGGGCTCCACAGAACAAGAGACATATGGAGCTACTGGAGTGAGTCCATCGAAGGGCCATTAAGATGATTAAGGGACTACAGCATCTCTCATATAAGGAAAGGCTGAGAGAGCTAAGACTGTTTAGCCTGGAGAAGATTCAGGGGGGATCTTATCGATATGTATAAATACCTGAAGGGAGAGCATAAGAAAGACAGAGCCAGACTCTTCTCCATGGTGCCCAGTAAGAGGACAAGAGGCAACGGGCACAAACTGAACCACAGGAAATGCCATCTGAACATAAGGAAAAACTTTTTTACTGTAAGTATTACAGAGCACTGGAACAGCTTGCCCAGAGAGATTGTGGAGTCTCCATCCTTGGAGATGTTCAAAAGCCATCTGGACACAGTCCTGTGCAACCCGATCTGTGTGTCCCTGTTTGAGCAGGGGGGTTGGACTAGATGATCTCCAGAGGTCCCTTTCAACCCCAACTATTCTGGGATTCTGTGACTAGTTCAAAACAGATAACTCGTGTATATAAAAGGAGACAGAAACATGATCATGAAGAAGAAGACTGAAGGCATGTTGAGACTGTCATTAATGGCAGAATAGAGGGAGTGAACATCACATCATAAAAGACAAAGGCAGGTATTTTGAAGAGGGATTGGCTATGCAAGTATGTGGAGACCTCAATATCCCATTTTAGTGGCTGAAATAAGGGTTTGTTTGTTTGTTTGTTTTTCTTCTCCTGCTTTTCAACCATTTGCACTGCAAAGCAATCTAGGAACAATTTATTCCTAAGTATCCTTAACATTCATTTATTATGTTCTATGCATAGAGATGTATTGAAGTCAATGGAGCCAGCAGCACATTTATTTCAAATAATGGTTATTAAGCTTGAAAAAAGGCTTCACTCTCAGGCCTCATGGAATAGTTTAAGTTTAAAATGAGAACACAACTTTACCCATTAATTCATCACATATGATGTGAAATAGCTAGGTTAATTTTCATTCAGACAATGATACTCCAGTAAGATTGTGCAAATACTCAAAAACTAATTCTATCCTGTGTCTTTGCTTTTTATGGGATTTTGAGAAATGTTCAAATCTCTTGCTGTGCTTTTTACTCACTTGATTGCTTATGAAAATCCCAAATTCAATTTTCAAGAATGATTCAATAAATCTAAAGGAGAGCTGGAGTCAAATGGAAGGAAAGGGAGAGCAAAAAAAAAAAACCCCAAATAAAAAAGAATAAATAATTAATAAAAAATATCTGAAGGGAGGGACTAGTCCTCTGAAATATTCCTCTACCTCTACCCTTCCTTCAAAAAAAAACTGGCCATGCGTAAGCAGCAGTTACTGCTTTTCTTAGTGCAAGTCAGGTGACAAAACAAGCTAAACTAGACACACACCAGATAGTCTTAACACTGGGCAACTAAGAAACCAATATAGATGTGAAATTAGGTGGTCTATATGTGAGAACTTGTTACCAGCTCCCTCTCTTAAACTTCTCTCTCTCTTTAACACAAGAGGTCTAAATACAGTGAGAGAGACAGTTTTCATATGGTAAGCTGGGAGCTGAGAAACACTGAGAATCTTACAGCAGACCATTCATCCACTAAAGGACACCTGCTAGTGTCCCTTTCTTCTACAGATTTCAAAAGGCCTGCAAAAAAGTATTACCATACCTTTCAATATGTGCTTGAACTGAGCAAGCAGCTCTGTACATTCAAGCTTACTTTCTAGCACAGAATTAAATGACCCAGGCAATTTTATAAAAAGTACATTCTTCTATAGCACTGAAAATAGATCCCAAATTGTTCAGGTGTCAGTACAGACAATAGATATACATGAATATCCTGAAGGAGACATACTTTCAGCCCCTCCTCCTCACATTTCTCCTTCCTAGTCTGCAAACTAGTGTCTCTGCCTCATAGCTCTATATCTGTAGCCAGTATTTTGCTGCTACCTTGCATCTCCTCACCTTTACGGTCTCACCCAAATCTTGCATTTTCTTCACATCCATAATTTGGCCACCTAAATTCCAGAAAGTGAGTTAATGTTTTCTTAGAGAGGTAACTCTTAATTGTAATAGGGCATAGGAGTTATGTACCTCACTTGAAGAGGCCAAAGCTAACCCTAGCATTTTAAAGAAAATTCATCAGCCAGAGAAAATAATACTGGCACTATGTAAGGATGCTCTGAGAAGAGGCCACCTGAAAAATACAATTTCAACTATTCTATCATTAAATATATAACATAGTACTATTATATTCATATCTCCTATTTTGGTAGGGGAGGGGTTTTTCTTCTAATTTTCCCTATTTTAATTTTACCATGTAATAGATAAAACTGCATGTGTGTATTTCCATACAAGAATTAAGCCACTTACTTGTGAGAGTTAAAGATTAGGTCTACAGTAGTTATTTATTAGACTATTTATTGACTATTTGGCCTTGCTAAATGCAGTTATGCTAGCATCCAATTAATCATCTGTCATTAACACCTGCTTGCTACCGTGCATTCCTGATATACCTTAACATAACTTTAATTTTCTCTCAGAAACATACTTCAGCAAAGAACAGACAGACTCATAAGAATTTGTGTCTATTCCTTCCATCATACTGGTTGAAAAATGAATACAGGGAAATGCTCTTGAAAACCGACTTAAGACTGAGTACTGGAGGTTTGGCCTAGAAGAGCTAAATATGCTGAAAGCCCGAAGTACAGGATATTGGGGGTGAAGTGACAAGCCTGGAATAGGAGCTGATGATTGACTGGCTACAAAAAATTGAGAGATCTCAGAGTCTGACAGAATAACTGTGCCTTACCTGCATTTTTTCAATCATCTCAAATAAGTCCACAGTCTGTGAAAAGAGAAAGGTAACAGGATTGCAGGAGCAAACACTGTCTTCTGTGGTAACCCAGATATTGCCCCAGTCAACAGCTTCTGTGTTTTGGCACAGAAATATTTTCTTGCTGAAGGCAAGACGGAATCTCTCGTCCTTAACTGATGGCATGGTCAATACAATTAGTTAAATTTTCATCTTGCCTTGTAAAAGCTTGACCTGGAACCTGATAGGGCATGTCTCAGGAGTTTCTCTTTGAATGGGTCAAAACCCCCAAAATGGTTTAATACAATATAATATAAGAAATGACTACACGAACAAGTTTAGGATTCTCACACAGAAGTTGGTAACAGTAGCTATAACACATACATGCACACAAACTTGCCCTCCTTCACTTCTGATCTGCACAACAGTTAAAGGCACATTCCTACCCTGAACCAAAGGAATGTGAACTGCATTTACCTTGTTGGGAACAGCAGGAGTGAGAGCAGATGGAATGTCTTGGGTGAGAGTGTCTATAACATCACTGATGCAGCAGACCTCCTCATCAGACCTCCTGTAAGAGACAGGCAGAAGAAGGTGGGGGGAAGGGGAGAAGAAAAAACTTAACTCTTGGAGAACTCAGGATGCCAATGCTTGCCTGCAGTGCCTTTTCTGCCTTCTGCTGTCTTCTGCTCACTCCCTCTATCCCCAGATCATTTCTTGGTTACGAGGAAGCTGTCATTCCCATCACCTCAACCCAGCTGGAGATATGGACGGTTCACAGATCTGCAAATGTCCTGGATATATCCCCAAAAAACTCCTGGCCCCTAGGTCTTTCTCTCTGCTCACATGCATTATTTTCCTCACACTTGCTGTTCAAGTGCTAAATGATCTTTTTTGCCAAGTTCCTATTCTAACATAGATTTACAGAAGAAGACAGACAGGTCTCATAGGAAGATTTGGCACCAGATGGGGAGGAACACAAGCAGTGAGGGAGATGGTGATGGGACCCACTCTCAAATCAGGTCCAAATGCCAAAATACAACTAGAAATTGCCAGTTCCTCAAAATTTCCACCCATCTCAAAACTGAATGGTATTAAAAGAGCTAAAAGTAATGAAATGTCACTGAAAACAGAACCTAAAGAAGAGACCCAGTTGCTACAGCCTGGGTATTAGTCTCCAAGACAGGAACATAACAGACATCATGCTAGAACACAGCTGATACATACTGCAGGAGAGAATCAGGCACAACTTTGTGTTACCACTGCTGATAAAGCCAGCGTGCACATTAGATGGGCTTCTATCTGCACACCTTCTATTGAAAATGTATTATTATTTTGGCCACTACTGAAACAGCATGCTGTGTGTATACAAACAGCAGCAGCCCTCATTTAATTTCATAGAAGAGAAAACAAAAAACAGTTCAACCAATATACTGTACTTTAAGAAACTAAAGAATTAAACTACAATATGGACACTATCAGTGCTAGCTGCAGCTGTCTCACCGTGAATTGATAAATTCCATGCCCTTCACAGTTTTTACTAGAAGTCACGATTGGGTTGCAAGTCTGTCATTTCACAGCTAAGGTCATGTAGGCAGGGATCATAAATAGGCAGGGTGGGGAACAAAGCCCAGATTTCTAATGTAAGAGACAAAATTTACCCACTTAGTAAAGTAATCATGAGCATAGCACATTCAAAACTGTATGCCTCTGAAATCAGTTCTAACACAGGAGGCTTGATGTTATTCTCTAGTTGTTAGATAAACTATGCAGGGCTCCTACTGCCTCCATGCTAAGAGATCAGTATCTGTAAGTGGTAAAGGCTCACAATTTGAAACCACTGGCTACATTGTCTGCTGTATGGAAGTCTAATCCATTTTCCATAATCATGCGACTACACTTTATTATAAGCTCCAAGAATCCCCATGTCCACCAACTCTCTGATAACTCACAATTTATTTTGGTAGCCCATCTGCACCACGTAACTGGTATATGGGCTGGTCTCTACAGAGATTAACATAATGCTTCCATCCCACAATTTTATTCTAAAACTAAAGTGAAAGAGATCGGTGTTACATATCTAAAGGTTAAATACATAATGCATATGGGAGGAAGGATGAATGAGTCAGTCTAAACAGCCTGAAATAAATACTGGAATAGTTAGATAGCAAATGTATTTATAAATGAGTGTGAATGTTACACCAACACTTGCTTTATTTATTAGTTTTATTCATTTAGTTGGAGCATGTTTGGGGCAAACAGGACAAATTTATGCCCAAGGCTTTATGTGAAAGATTTTCATTGTTGAACTGAAGGCTCTGTTCTGTGGGCCCTAAAAAGGCAAGAACTTAATGCAATAAACTCTTTTTCAGAAACTAGCTATTTCCAGAGAAGCATAACGATACATGTTTTGTGCAACTAGATGCCCTGGGGCCTTGTGGCATGCCACAGTGTTTTTCTTTTACATGCCCCTGGCTTGAATCTTGAATCATTCAGTAGAGAGTAAAATAAATACGTGTATCATGGAAATTGGCAGCTCCTACTTTAGGTGAGTGTGGACAGTCCTGCCCCATTTTCTTGCTGTAAATTCACCTCTACGCTTTGGACTGACTGTAGGTCTTCATGGAGCAACTGTTCCTTATGGTTCAATTCTAGCATAGTCCTCCTGCCGAAAGGACTAGAGTAGATGCCAAAATCACTGGTGCCATTATACATTTAGAGATGTTGTCAATTCTGTAATTATCCTAGGCTGGTAACGTGCAGAGGAACTTTAAAAAGCCAGGAGAATGCTTTAGATTTTAGTTTATCTTTTACAAAAAAAAAAAAAAAAAAAAAAGTCACATAATTTCAGTGCCATTGTAACTATTGCTTGAAAGGTCATTTGTGAATTTTGAACTTCTGGAATTGCCTGAGCTTGAATCCCCCAAAAAGGTAACACATAATTATAATACATAAACCTCACATTCAGAGAGCAGAATACCATCCTTCTGGGGAAAAAAAAAAAAACCCAATTCTCCAGATTGGGAGAAGGAGATATATACGTCAAAATATATTTGCTGATGCTTTATTCTTATGAAATGGCAGCTAGGGAAAGTAGAGGCCAAGGAAAAGACTAAAAAGATTGTTTTTATTCTCAGCGACCACTGCATTCCTTTTAAGCATGTATCCTAACTAAAAGCAGGCACTTCTGTTCCATTCCTAAAGACTCCACTTTCAATTCTGTAATGGTGAGAGAAGCAACCCTTGCAGATCTCTGCATCTCCACTGTTAATGCTGTGTACTCCTGTCCTGAACCTTCCCAGCAATGTCAGTCTTGTGATCTCCACACAGGTCTGTAAGAGTCATTCCTAGATGCTTATGGCTGAGCCAGTTCAATAGCGAAGACTCTATAAATATTTGTTCTCAGAAAACTAAAAATTGGCTTTGACAGATTTCATAAATCCTTTCATTCATCTTTCCTAAGTATTCCAGAGATTTGTTGCGCTTTGAAGAGACAAGTGTCCCAAATCCTTGTATAATTACTTTCCTGAAAGTTCATAGGGAAGCAGGTATATGGCCATTATAAAAACCTTTTCTAATCTAGAATTCTTCGAGTAGAAGAAAAAATACTATACGACTTGCAACTAACTGTGGAACTACAGTCAGTATAATAGCTGGGGTCTCAATCTTATGAGTGATTCTTGCAATGAGGCACTGATGTGTTCTTGGAACCATTCACTAAAAGGGACCGCCAATTCAAAAGAACTGAAGGCCATCTGAAGGTAATTTGAAACAAGAAAAACAGGCCAGAAGTGCCCATATGGAACATTTCTGGGCAGTGGCTTCCCTTGAGCAACAGTTTCTGCTATTTCACTCCCATGTTTCTCCCTTAGACTTACTCTACCAAATAAGATTTTTGGGTATTCAGTGAAGACAGCTAAAAACATGATACTAATGACCTTACTCTAGTAAGTACCCATACGTGTAGAAACTATGGTATTTTATTTTGCTCTGAATCACACTCTGAATCCTAAAATTCAAGAAAAGGAATTAGCAAGGCAGAACTAGGAAAAGGAAGTAAGTATTATAGGTGAAACATTGTTCTTTTTGGCTTGCCCCAAACTTTTCTGCTCATAGACTCTGACTTCAAGTTAGAAATCTCACTTCCAATAGCACTCCTGTTTTCTGACTATTAGGGAGCTATTTCCCCTAATTTGAGAACCACTGCTCCAACTACTGTGGTCAGTCCTTACTCTTTGGTCAGGATTTCCTCTGTCCATTCTTGTATCTATGAAAAAGATGGGAAATGTATCAAAAAAGCCTGGATAGATCAGCTCAGTTCTTACCCTTAATCTTGTACTCCACAACAGGGTTCTCTCCTGTATGGCGAGAGAAAGGAGAACTCCTGAGAGAAATGAACCTCTCCACAAATCCTTACCTCTACTCCTAAGAAGTTCTAATTAGAGAACTTGTTTTCTTCCAGTGAGGCAGAAGGGAGGCAGAGGGTGGGGAAGAGAGCAACTCTTGCTTACTCCGTTTCCTTTCAGAAATACCAACACCCCCGTCAACCCTCTCTCCCACTCACCATCCTAGAACCACAGAAAGATTTGGGTGGGAAGGGCCCTGTGGAGGTCTTTAGTCCAATGCTCTGCTCACAGCACGGCTGACTCCAAAGCTAGATCAGGACTTTCCAGGTTAGATCATGACCACTACTTTCCACCTTCTCAGCTCCCCTCCTTTTCACACATCCCAGAAGAGCTCTTCTTCCTGCTCCTACAAGACTTGCATCAGGCAGAAGGGACTCACTTCAGCATTCCACCTTGAAATATTTTAAGCCATTCCCCTACCCTGTCCCCAGGCTAAAGGGAGGAAATACACAGTGCAATGCACCTGATGGACAGCCAGCCCAGTACCAGTACATACCCTCCGTAGGCTCCAACACAGAAATTGTGCTTTTGGGAAAGCATGCTGGACTTCTCCGCTAATGGCAGCTCCCAGCTTTTCTCCTTGGGTGCTTCCTCTCCTCCTGCCTCAGCATGGAGAAAGGCAAAGGCTCCCTCCTTCTCCCTACAAAGATCAGTCCCCCTCCCCCGCCCCTTCCCAAGCTGTGCTTCAAATAAGAGACACTGCAAAGAGCTCCTCACAGCTGGGACCAGGCCTGAACAGCATGGGCAGGAAGCTCCTGGGGAGAAAGATAATGAGAGAGAGAAAAACAGGAGAGGAGAAGGAGGACAGATGGAGCAAGAGGAGGCATTGAGGGATGGGGAAATTACTGCTCTCTCTCCTCACCAGGGAAGGTTGATTCCCCCACATTCCCCCCCCCCCCCTTCTTGGGTGGCCCACTGGACATGGGATAGCCTGCAGGACATCTCTACTGGGACAGCAGAGTCACAGAAGACTGACTCCAGATCTGTCAGTGGGGGTAACAAAAACAGTCTCCAGGGTGGACAGCAGAGAGGGCCCCTTACTCAACTTTGCTGTAGAGTAAGATCTATCCCCAAGCTGCCTCTCTGTATCCCCAAGCGGCCTCTCTGTATCCAGCAGCACAAGTGGGCATCATGTCAGTCCTCCACAACTTCTCATGCTCTTCAAGGGGAGAATAAGAGGATACCAAGCCCACTAGCCCTTGATCTTTGGGGCAGATATACATCAAATACACAGATCTGGCACAACATCCCTCCTGTAACATAGCTGGCTGCTCTAACATGTAACCTGTTCTCTAGGGAAGCTCAAATTTTGGAGGTCAGAAGCCCTTTAACCACATGTATTTGCTTTTACACATGGATAGGTTGTCATTCCTGACAAAAACTAAGGATAAGAACACTATCCTTTACAGCAAGTGTATGCATATAGTTCTGTTTATATGAGAACATAGAGATCTTCCAGACACATTTCTTCTGCGATCACCGATTTTATTCCAAGAAGATGATGTAACGTTACCTCTCTATATTAACACCTGTAAAGGCAGCCGCTACAAGCAGTAAGCCTCACACTTGGTTTGTTCGAACTCACCAAGGGACAGAAGTAAACAAAGAATGAGACAGAACTTGGAATTCAGAATTTGAAAGAGATACTAAGGAGGAGTGAAAGCAGAAAGACCAGACAAAAAATATGAAATAATTGATGTAGGTGGGCAAAAAGAAAAACAGGAGAGAGAGAAAGCAGTTACAAGAAACTCTTGGGGATAAGAGTGCAGCAATTTTGTTCTGATGCCTCTCAGAAATTCTAGTTATGAAAAACCTGGACAAAAAGTATTATGGGGGTTTCAGGTGTGGGTGGGTGGGAAAAGAGACTGTAAGGAATCAAAGTAGTGAACAACTTGGAATAAAAGAAGAAAGGATCAGCTTGCTGGTTTTAGGAACTTGGAGGGAGGGCAGCTGTTTCCATCTCCATCTCTCCTTGTTTACTTGCTTTTTTCAGCAGATCTGATCCTGGGGTATGGGTTCTCCCATACAGTACACCTCCTCCCTAGAAGTCCTGTGCCTCCCACACCCTTCCAGGGCACTGCATACACAGCAGCTGCTCTCTGTACAAGCAGTTCTTATTCATTCACCTGAACCTCTGAGTAGGAAAAGGGAAGTGACTGGGCCAGGGCAGAGCGCCAAGCTTGCTATTTCTGCTGCATCTAAGCAGGAGGAAGAGACATTTGCTTCTGCTGCTAGAGAGGGCTACCAGTAGTAACTGCTGCCCTCCCCCATCCCAGTGTCATTATCAGCAACAATAATAAGCCTGTTTACAGTAAAAGCAAAGTATATAGAGAGGCCCTGGTCCTTTTGCCATTGTTCATCAGCTTGCCACTATGAACTAGTGCCTATTAGATTCATATATAAAACCAGACCTGGGCTCAGCTTTCATGCAACTATCTCATAACATCACCTAACCTACTGTGTAATTCCAGTTGTGTACACAGCCCTCAGGATCCACAAGCAAAACAGCAAACAATTATCAAATATCCTAATTACTGTTTTTAGCAGCCTACTTTTATAATCATATGAATAAATCACTTCCACATATAAGTAAATCACAGACCCCCTCTTCCCTAATTGTTCTTTGACTTATGATCAAGCTAACAATTGCTACTGTTCATAGCTAGTACATCAGTATTAGTTAACATGCATGTTCAATTGTATTAGTAAGTAGACTTAATTCATATTGATACATGCATTCTTGTATGACTAATTCTGCATATTTATAGTCTCATATTAGAATCCATATATTTGTATATATTTGTGTGGATCATTATGCCTTTTATAGTTATTGTGTGTTTTAGGAACTGGCACACGTTTCTGTTCTTCTAGGTGTCCCTTCAGGTATACATATGTATTTTAGTAATTGGTATCTATACCTTTTGCTATGTATTTTCCCTTTTTTTAACTTTTTTTTTTTTAATTTTTACAATTGCATTAGCATTTTATCTTGCTCACATAGGAAAAGTGTCAATTTACTCTAACACAGAAATCATGCTCTTCACTTTTATCAATTATTTGAGTTATTGTAAGAACATCAGAAGCTCTACAAAAACCACGCACTGCCATAGAAACACAACATACCCTTCAACGATAAACTCTTCAGGGCAGAAACTGCCTTTTTTATGCATTACTACAAGATTACACTCAACCATCACAAGCTCAGAGATGCATTCACAAACAGAAACATGCATGATTTCACATCAGCTATTCTCACAGAAGTATGCACACAGCTTCTAAAACAGTAGTAAGTGTGCACAGACAGCACCTCCCACTGCCCATCTGGAGTCATCATTTTATGCCAAAGGTTGACAGAATCAGGGTGGGATTCCTTAGAGTCTAGACAGACCCTCTTTCACACCCCTCTAGCTCTCCAGTTTGTCTCATTTCCTACAAGAACATCCACTCTCTCCATCTGCACACACACACACTCGCTCTCTCTCTAAATATTTCTTTGCACAATGCAGTATAGCACAACACAGTACAGCACAATGTCTTTTAAAAAGCATACAGCCACTTTCTCTGCTGAGGCTGAAACTGCCCCAAGATCCATCCATTACACAATGCCCAGCAAGCAGCACAGAAGATCGCTATCAATCCTCCTCCAGCTGTCTTTGCCCCAATTCCTTCTAGATGCAAAATATATTCATACATTAATTGGTATTGCAGGCGAGAAGAGCATAAAAGCAACTAAGCTGTTCATCCCTACCTGAGCAATGATCTCTCATCCCCAGCTGGTGAGCGGATGGAGGCAGGGAACCCAGCTGCTCCCACATATGCTCTTCTTTCCTTGCACTATCAATTATTCACATAGGTTGCAGTGTCCTCCCTCTCCCTCCCTCTTCCGCTGCCCCCACCTGCAGATGAATGGAGAGTGAGCAGGTTGGTGCTGTCACACTTGAAACTAGAGATCATTGTCGATATGGAGGAGCAGCTGTGCTCTTAAGCAGAAAAGACTGGTCCTAGGGGAAGGGGACACACTGGCAGCTCCATAGGTGAAGCATGAGCAGCTCTGTACATCCACACAGTGCTCCCTGCACTTCCAATCCTAGACCTGCAGGGATGACCTTTAGAAATGAGAGGATTTTCATAGGGAGGCTCATTTCTATAGCCCACTTAAGCATAATTATAGCTATCTGGTGACATGAACTGGGTAATGTGAATTCATGTGTATAGATCAGAGGAGGAAGAGAAAGTGGTAGATTGGGAAAATCTGATAAACACTAAACTCAGTACCGACTTACTCTCATAGCAAATGCACTGAAGGAGAAAAATGTGAAGGGACATGATGATACAATACTTTATTAGTTATGAGAATCACCTGTGGATTGGAAGGATTGTTCAGTCCTGAATTTTGTAGACAATCAAAGAATTTTTTATGTTGCACCAGTGTTAGGCAATGTTAAAAGGAGTTCTGACAGATTTAGATGAAGCAGTTTAAAGCATTTTGCCTCTGTAGAGGGCTACTATCTACTAGCTGAGTGAGTGCTTTAAATCTTTCTTGGAGCAAAATTAGATTTAATCCCCCAGGTTAAATTAAGCATTCCATTTCGCACTGAAGTTAACTCAGCATTATTCATTCCAATCCCATCAGTCTGATGGGGGAACCCCCTACTATGTCATTTTAAATGCCACAACAATTTCTTCTGTTAAATACTTCCCCAGGCTATGGCCATGGCAGAGGCACCACAGAGACAAAAGAAACAGAACACTAGTGTGCTCAAACAGCAGGTTGTTATTGGCTTCTCTGGGCTGTATAACCTTTCCCATATTTTGATCAGATAACTGCTGGACCAGAAGTAACAAAGAGTTGCCTCAAATCAGATCAAAAAGAAGGGGTATATTAAAAATTGTTAGTATTGCAACTCCAATTGTGAGCAAGACTCCCCAAAATTGGGAGCTATTTTTAAGAGAGCACTGAGATTATTTGTAACTGTAGTTGTTTTTAATTATGTTCTCGTTTTCGAATCTTCAGGGACCCCTTTGTCCAGCTTTTCTCCACAGTTATGCAGGCTGGAAATGTTTTAATAAAGACTTGGCACCTTTTTGTTTTCACACAAGCATAGGAACCAAGAAGTTCTATAAATGGAATGATTTCCTGTGGATTTGTTTTGTGTAGTTGTTTTGGGTCTAAGACGATGTGAATTCTGAATGAATCTCTTGGAGCACTTAAAGGATTCCTCTCTTACGCTGAATCTTCAGTGAGGTTCACTCTGCAACTTTTTCCTCAGTCAGGGCATGTACAGCAACTTCTTTTTTCCCCAGTTGGATATTTTTATTAAGTCTATAGGAACATAATTATCTGGGGCAGGGTCTTCATGTTTGTCTATAAAGAATCTATAAGAATTTGTTTCTATATAAATACTTCATATAAACACTTCATGTTTCCTTGGCACCTTTACTTGAAGGTATGTATAACTGCCAAATATATATTTTGCAGAGTGGAAAACAGGGAGGCAAGTCATTAGAATGAGGATAGACTGAGGAGCACATAGCTAAAAATATGGGCATTGTCTGGGTTAGGTCAGCAAGTTAAATTGTTTGCAGGAATGGAATAGTATTTAAACAAGGGGAATAACAGCAGTCAACAGAATGACAAATGAAACAATCAGAAAGACAGGGTGCACATGCAAAGTTTTTGTGCTATTTATGCACCCACAAGTTTCCAAAATGGCAGTGGGACTGCAGTGAAATAGGTAAATAAAATGATGTACAGTGGGGAGAGGAAGGGAGGTCAGACCTGGAGGGATGTAGTGTGAGTGACGACAACAGAGAATGCCTGGATGAAAAGAGAATCAGAAGAGCGAGATTCTTTTTCAGAATTAGGGATAAAGTATGTCTTAATTTCTCTCTGTACAAATAAACTGAACCAGTGGGATTATTTCCCACAATCTTCTCCTATCAACCTGAAACTTTGACGCTTTCGGAGATTTTTTCTTATTCTGACAAAGCTGGAAGGGGTTAAACGAACTTGCAAAACAAACAGTGGGGACGGCAGTCTCTGCCAGGCCACCTCAAGCTAGGGAATTCCTGGAGGTACTACATCACCCGTCCAGCCTCCACTTCCTTGTCAGGAATCCTCTTGTTTTGGCAGGTCTCTGGAAAATGAGAAAGATGAAACTGGCCCTTTAAATGTGGAAGCAGCGGCTTATTAGTGTGAACAGCACGATCCACTGCAGTGTTTGAGCTGGCTAGAAGCAGGGAACATCCACAAATTACTGTACCTTAAAGTGTTAGGACAATCCAATGTGGCATATACCTCAAGGTACAGAGGTTCACTAATAAATACATGTGGGGGGGACGTCATGGTGCAAATTTCTTAGATGTCATCAACACCTGAAATGTTGTGAAATTATGTGTTTCAGTGAAACATTTCTATTATTTTTTCTCATTGAGGAAGGCTGTAAGAGAGCTCAATTAAGGTCTAGGTCCTACTTGCAAAGCACAAAATAAGAGTTAGTCCCCATTCCAAAAGACTTGCCCTCCAAGAGACATGTGAGGAACTAAGGGAGCTGCTTAAAGTCACACAAGAAATATTTGTAGCAACGGGAAATTTAGACAAAAATCATAAAATACCACGTGCCTTTCCCTAGTTACAGGAACGGGAAGACATTGTTACTTACATAAATTAGGACAGTAAGCAAACAATATGCAGACTGTTCACAATTACTACATCAAAGGAATTTAGTCAAAAAGCACCCACCAATTATTCCACAGTGATAAGTCATCAGCACACAGGCAAAAATGGTTCATGTAGCACACTGGGAGATAAAATCATGGCTCATCGATCTGTTTGCGAGCTAACAAGGACACAAAGAATAAGGAGGGCCTAGTAGTATAATACTACATATGACATAGCAGGGAACAGTTGATATTTGCTTTGATAAATATTCAGTGTAGATAGTGTCTTAAAAAGAATCACCTCATGATATTCAGCAAGAAAATGTCTACCACTTGGAAGGAACCATACACTAACTCTGAACACCCAGAATTCTATTAAGAATTTATTTGGGGTATTTTTTGCTTATAGAAATGGCAAAAGATGTCTCTTACCGTGTTTGCATAGAATATATCATAATAGGACATGGTTCTGGTTGGCATGTATGGGCTGTAAGGCATATGTGTACATATATTAATAAAATATGTAATATATTCTGGCTGTCAGCACTGCAGTAAAAACTACATCTATGGCTTAAAGTCTACTTGTTACAGAGTAGTGCTTCTCAAACATTCTGGAGTGCTATGAAACATGTCTCACAAATAAGTGTTTTCATATTAAACTAAACTGACAGAACAACTACAGCAAAAGTAATCTGAGGACCGGTTTGTTATGCACTTCACTGACCCAGATAGTACTATCAGGAGACCTGAGCACCACTGGAAAATTGGTCTGCATAGAGCAATATGGACAGTAAGAATTCAGTATAATCCCCAGACTGTGGTGAGCTGAACTGCTAAAAGAAGAAAATCCAGTATCTTACAGATTGAAGTGAAATCTGCATGGAATAAAAAGCACCAAGCCATTCTTGGACAGCAAGTGACCACATGGCTGGACTAGGGAACATCCAGCAATTTCTAAACTGTGGTAAACTGCAGATCTGAAATAAAGAACACCAGCAATGCCGTGGTGGCACATAAAGCTGAGATTAGGAAAGACCTGACAATCTTCTAACTGCAAGTAGAGCTGCACAGACTTAAAATACAATGAAAGGAGAACAAGCTGTTTTCTTCCTTCTCAATGAATATTAAGAACCGAATACATTTGTGGAATGAAGGGCAGAACTGTAATCAACAGTGGAACTCTATCAAAATGAGGAAAGTTAGATTTGCAGAGACACCAGCTGGCTTGGTCGAACTCTAAGAAGAGAACTCTAGAAGAGCCAAAGGCTAAACCAGAATCTTTAGAAACAACGATAACAACAACCAATTACTTTCTCATCCTGAAGAGTTTTGCATGGGCGTGTCAAACATGGGGAATCAACTAACCACAGCCTCTTTCTTTATAACATCAGTTATCACATCTGTCACCCCAACACAGTAATTTATTTTTTGGACTCATCCAAAGACATATATCCAGTGTTGATTTGGAGAATATCAGGTTTTATTTTTCATCTTTTTCTGTATGCTTTTCCAGCTGTTCTACATCAAATGTCTCCTATCAATCTGCCACACAAACCTCTCTACTATGGCAATTTCCAGCCACAACTTCTCCACTTAGACTCTCAGAGTTCACAAACAGCCTTGCTTTTGTTTCTATTTTGGGTGGAAACATGCTTACAGATCCTACACCTATTGTTAGATCTACCAGTTTAAACGCAACCTAGAAGAAGAACCTTCAGTCTGTAAATTAATAAAGTTCTGTCCTTCAATATTTGAATTGCTGCTCCATGTTTTGTCACACTTGCTTTAGACTCCGCATACCTTAGTCCTGGGAACACGTGCCTAGGAATGCATTGCATTCTGCACTGCATTTGCAATAAAGTACAGTACGCTAAGAATGATCAGTGCCAGTAATTGCAGTGTCCTCTTTCTCTTCAAAGCACATCTCATCAATAAACTAATTAAGTGAGCCCTTTGCCTGGCAATGCATCCCCCCTCCCCCCTCCTACACTATTTACTGAAAGAATTTGCATAAAGTACAGTACTATACAATAGGAATGTAAGAAAGGCTTTATTGGATCAGACCACAAATTCGTATAGTCTGTTTCCAACAATGGCTATAGGAGGTGCCACTTAGGAAGATAGCACAAACCTGATCACTTGCAATATTTTATTCTCCTCAGACTTTCCCAGCATATAAGAGCAGTATATTAGGAATGTTAGTGTTTACATACCTGCGCAGTCCTTTTAGTATCTATTTACGGACTTGCCATCCATACAATTACTGGTGCAAGTTTCCTGAAAGCTTTTATTCAATTTGCTTAAAGCATTAATAATCTCTGTAAATATACTGAATGTTTATTTAAGAATATGTCACACTAGGAAAAAAGTGTGCATGATAAGTAGACTCAGGCCATCTTGCTCTTGTACTGAGCTTTTCTGTATAGATGTTTCCATTCCCAAGCAAACTTACTGTGGCGTATAGCCACTCCACAAAATGTTTCAGGGGAGACATCATGGATACCACCAGCTAAAGAGAACAATGACAAATTCTAGCTACATTCTGCAACACTAATTTCAACTTCTTTCTTGTCCTCTCATGCCTATTATTTTTCATTACATTATTTGTTATTTAATATTGCTGCAAGTTGCATACAGCTGCTGAATTCCAATGCAAGCAAGCTATATTTTAACATTGGGTGGTAATTCCCAAATATTCCAGGTGCACTTCCACTAGCGGAACCATCTAATGCTGTTGAAAGGGAAAGGGCTTGCTTCCTCTATTCTTCTGCAAATTGATAGGCCATGAGGTCCTTTCTCCTTTCTTGTAGCCAGCCTGGTGCTTCCTGCATGTTTCCATGACTGATAATTTACTATCCCCCCCCAAAATTGCCTTTTCTGACTTTTTGCTTGGTTAGTTTTATGCCTTGTTAGCAATTCAGAGCATGTCAGGGAGGGCTACAGTGAAACTAGTATTGGCAATAAAAGCAGCAGGAACATGTGGCTAGGGCCATGGAGGAAGAGAGGGTACAGGAACTCTGTGGAAATTAAATGTTGATTTATCTCACTGCATCTCATATCCGGCTTATGTGGCTGAAAATTTCACCATTTTGGAATGGTGAAATTATGCCTGATGAAAATGAGCGCAAAAGCTGTTCTCTAACGTAATGAATGCAAACACTGTTCTATAGTAGAGCAGCTCCAGTCTATGTGGGTCTTATTCTTTCTTATTTCCAGAGTCACCTAATACAGCTTAACTGACAGCAAATGATCTTCCTGTGTTCTTTTATCCATTCTCAATCGACTTCCTATTTTCTTCTTGAAAATACTACTTTCTTCTCACCTCCCCCTTCCACAACACTAGCTACTCCATTTGATTCTTTCACCATATTCTAGCCATAGAATCTTAACTTCCCTTCTTCTTCTTAACCTGTTGTCAATTTCTCTCCTTCTCCTCCTGCTCCACATTAGGAGCGCTAAATTAGTGACAAAGGAAAAATAACTCTAGTATTCCATTCAGTGGTGTTACAGCCACCAGAGTGAATTCCTTCAGAGTGCACACTGCCAACTTACATCCTATATACGATAACATCCAATTTTTCATCATTAAAACTACTGAATGTTTAGAGACCGTAGACAAGCACAGAAAGTCCTCCAAAGAAAGTAAACAATATAGACCAGGCTCTGTCATTAAACAAAACCAACTGAAGAAAGTTTTTCCAAAGCTAATGGAATCTCACATTAAACCTCCTGCTACAAGAGGATTTTGAAATAAAAAAAAGAGGAGGTTTCTAACCTTAATTTTCTTTTTTGCACAGAAAAAGCTAAAAATGTGACATAAGTGAATTTTAAGGGCTGAGAAAGGAGATCAAAAACCCAAAATACATTGTCTTGGTAAATGCTTATTACTTTTCTGCCATGAGAATTAAGGAGGCACTGCTTCCTTACTTTTAAATACTTAGGAACTTTAAACGTGTAGGCAGCCCTGAAAACTCTTCTCACCTTAAATGTGATTCTCCACTTTCAGACAAAAGAAATCCATTAGTTCTGCACAACACAACAAGCATCTCCGACTCATCTGTTCCTGCAGTCTCTTTAGATTTATGCTTTTCAGGTATCTTTGAGACAGCTGAGGAACTAGCAGCTGCAGTAGAAGCTCTCCTTGCAACATCAGTCCTCCTGTGAACACATCTCAACCCAAGTCACTGTAGGTTGGAAGACAGCCATGCCAACAAAACACCAGACTGTACTATACATAACTTTTACAGGGTGTCCTATGAGAACTGGAATGGAGTAGAAGAAACAAAGACTGCCAGCTACCAAGAAGTTAAAGAACATTCAGCTCTGGCAGCTCAAACGTAACTGAAGTTCTCAAAATTACACACCTTCTTTGAACATATGAGCACAGGCATAACTTGCTTGGGGTTTTGCCTCTTTATACTCAGGAAATTAGTCATGGCTGCCTACGTAGACACAACATAATCATGCTCCTTATCCTGAGCTGTCTCAGCAGAAAAAGCAAAGTCATATTTCACCAAGGTGACTCAGCAGAGCCTCAGAAATGAAAGAAGAGGTAGACAGAGACAGGAAAAGGTGTTTCAGTAGCACCTTGTTCCCAATATTTGGTAAGGCTCTCAGAAATTGCTTCAGGACAAAGCTATAGGGAAGAATATGCTTAGTGATTACAGAGAGATTAATGGTGCCATGGAATCTACGTCACAAGCCCTTGGGAATAAAGCAAGCTTCTCTGCATACCTAGTTGATAAGAGAGTTTACTGTATGTAGTAAGTTAATTAGTAGCAGTCTGGGCAGGAGGTAGAACAGATAGTGAGATGAAACAGGGGAAGGGTGAAATGCCCCTCAGAGGCTAAATGAAGAACAAAGATCAACAATAAGATACAGGAGGAAAGAATGAGGGACAAAGAAAATCTGTGGTCTTGACTACAGAAATCTGCTGTGTTAAATGATGGCTGATCACCACACCATGCTTGAACAATAGAGAACACAAAGGTTTCTATAAAATCCACTTCTACTGCACATGAAAGGGAGATAGTTTCAGAAGATAGCATAAACATCCTTGTTTACTCTCCTTGACTTTTATCTCTTGTTTCATGAACATTGTGTAGTAATACCTGCCAAGCCTTTCCCAGATGACCCATTCGGGCCCCTCTGGGTTCTCAACATCTTCGTATTTCTACAGACTTCTTGATGGGGCTGTGGTCCATTTTTCTCCGTTATAAATACCCACACACTGTAAGCAATGACAGTCTGAACCAGACTGTGGACAGAAACAAAATGGCAGACTAAAAAACAAAAAATTCAGAAGTCATTCAGAAACACAAACAGGTTCTAAACAGAAGCACTGTGTGCTAGAAATTATATTATCGTAGTTAGTTTGTAGAAGTTCATAGCCCTTTGTATCTTCAGATCCAGAAGGCAGTTAGTATCACCTCCATGAACATATTCGATCAATGCATTCACAGCTGCATTACAAGGTTTCATTCTTGTAAATGCATAGTAATCATTCCTACATGGATTCAGCCCAGTCATCCATGTAATTCCATGGCTAAAATACCCAGCAGTTACTGATTAAACTGAAATGCAAGTAACACAAGCAACAATATATGCAAGCAACAGATATCTATTATTTCTAGCCTTTTTCATGTTCATCAATGATGTCTACAAATATTTCCCAAAAAAGTGCACCAGTCAAAACTACTAAACATATTTTAAGAAAGATCTATTTCTTTTTATCTCCCCCCAAATCTAATAATCTTTGCAATCACAGAGGTAGTTTTCCACCAACTAATGAAGCTAGTTCCACCTTTCTAACTTTCTCCTAACATAGCAAGAAAGTCTAGCCTCAAAATCTTCAGACAAGAGTGAAGTGCCTAGGTTCCCTGTACATTGCCTGAAGAAGGAAAAGTACTGCAAAATCCTATTTGACAACCAGTCAGTGTACCACAGCTGGGAGTTGCCTAAACTCATGAGGCTGAGCCAACAATCCCTAATGTAATTAAGAGAATATGCTGAGAGGAGATGGGTCTTGAATTCTACCTTTCTGTCACGGATTAGTGTTTACTCAGCTAAAAAGCAAAAAACCTCCTTCTGCTGGAACGGTTTGGGCTAAACTGATCAAACAGCCCTCACTGCAGCCCTAAAAGATATTACTGGTCTCTCCCCCTTCCCCTCCCCCATGCTAGATATGCATTCCCACTGCTTTTCTTGAATAGAATCTAGTAGTCAGCTGATCCTTTAGTACCAGACTCAGCCCACCAAACTGGCAAAAGATTAACTCTGGAAAAATGTAAAGACTTTTCTGCCAACTTAGTCAGCTGAACTGGCTCAGCAAGGGATCAGTGGAGCACCAGAACCATTGCAAGGGAGAGGACAGCATTTGACAGCTTGGAGCTGAGGGAGGAAGGAACAGAGACTACCATACTCCACAGCAGTAATCTACTAGAATGGTTCAACTGCCTTGTCAAACTACACTTTAAGTCACTACTTCAAAAAGTGGAACTATTTTCTTTTAAAATAATTCTTTTGGTAGTGAAGCTCTTTTATTACAGTAGCTCAGTAAACAGAACACTTAGCCATGTTCTGAAGTGTATTTTAATTCCCTCTTCAACCCAGTAGAATGTAAAACTACATCTTTTATCTCTAAAGAATAGTCCTAATAACTACCAGCCTACCAGCTACCCCTGGTTAGAAGGAAATTGCTCTTAGCATTGATGTGTCCAGACTCCACAAGTCAATCATGCTTTCTGCACAGAGAAACTGTGAAAACATTTTTGTCACATCTTCCCAAGCAGTTCTGTTTTCAAATTCAAATTCATTTTCAAAAAATCATTTTCAAATTTCAAATTGTTTTCAATGTTCAAATTCAATTGTTTTCAAAACTATGCAACCCCACACCAGAAAGAGCAGTAAGAAACAGATCATTTTTCCCATTTATATTCTTGCAAAAGGACATGCTACAAACCAGACACCTGACTTCTTCCTCTTTACACTGATGTTAAGTCTGACATCTTCAAAGGAGTTCTTGAACAGATAACAGTCAGGTTGCAATCTAAGACTGAGAGCTGAAAGCCCTTTATATGTCAGCAGCCAGAAAGGCAATCCTAAGGGAAAAATATAAGGAACATAAAAACATGGAAAAGTCTACGCTGGGAGACCATGTGGTCCAACGTTCTGTTGAAAGCAGGACCTTAGATTAGGCTATCCAGGGCCTTGTCAAGCTGAGTCTTGAATATTTCCAGCAAAGGTGATCCCACCACGTCTCTAGGCAAGTAATTGCAATGTTTAATTGTTTTCATATTGCAGATTTTATTTCCTATATACAGATGGAACTTCCCTGGAATCAACTTGTGCCATTGCCTCTTGTCCACTATGTATCCTTGTGAAGACAGTACCTCCATCTTCTCTAGATGAAGAAACTAGATATTACCCACTAGATATCGGTGATGTGATTAGACACTGCCCCCACTCTGAGCCTTCTCTCTCCTGGCTGCACAAAACCTATTCCTTCAACCTTTTCTCATTTGTAAAGTTCTCCAGCCCTCTAACTATCTTGATGGCCATTCACTGGACCCTCTCCAATTTTTCAATTTCCCTCTTGAACTGGGAGGACCAAAACTGTACACAATATTTCAGGTATGGCCTAACATGTGCTGAGTAGAGTGGAATAATCACATTCTTCGATCTGTTGACTATACACTTGCTGATGCAACCCAGAACATGGTTTGCCTTCATTGCTTCTCAGGCACACTGCTGACTCCTGTTCAGCTTACTGTTCACCAGGACCACCAGATCATTTTCAGCAGAGCTGCAGAGCAGTCAGTCAGACCCCAGTCTGCACAGCTACTTGGAATTATTTTGTCCGTGCATGACTTTACATTTATCTTTGTTAAACTTCATACAATTCTTGCTGGCCCAATCTTCCAGCCTGAAATTTATTAATAATCTGTCAATCTTTGTATTACAGATAAACATGAACTGCAGCTTATTCTGCATTCTGCAGTTAATTCATGTGCATTGTTTGAGAACTTCCAGTGATTTTCAGACACATACTAAAGGTTCAGATGACCTATAGACTTCAAGAATATTTCAGTACTTGTCTTGTTGCTCATCTGCATTCCTCATTCCCAGATATATCTGAGAGTAAAAAGAATTTTAATCTAGCCTTCTACAAAATAACCTATTGCCTCCTTTTTTCCTTTTGTTTGTAAAATCAAAAAGGGCATAAAGCAACATCTGACATGCAGCAGCCAATCAGGACAGAAAAAAGTATAGATTTATATTTTACAGAGCTCATAAATAGACTTACATGGTGGCCATGTGATATGGGCTGGGCCTGCAGTCCTTCCTGCTTTGTGAGGCAGAGATCAAGATTCTTCTGCTGTGCAGGGACAACAATTTTCAGGACAGTTTCTCTCATTAAAGGAAAGGAAACCAAACAGATCTCAAACAGGTAAGCACTCCCTGCCTGTTCACTCCACCCTTTTTCCCTAACCAGTTTCCTGCTTTCATGGGACAGACGTGCAAATCGAAAAGCTGGAGAAAGAGAAGGTATGTGAAACTATTTTGTATTCAGAATCTGGAAAAATTAGGTTCTAGTTTCCCATGCAAAACTAGTGCAACAGGATCTTCCTGGGGTTTGGTACCTTTCCCCTTCCCATATTCAGTAGTTTCCAGCTTTTATTTTAAAAGAAATCTTTCCTGTCTCCCTATAGGAAAACTCAAAAGAAGGAAGGGTGTTTTTTTTATTGGTGTCCCGTCCTAAGGTCAGAAGGGGAAGAAGCAGGGACAAAAGAGCTTTCACATTTCCCTGTGATGAAGAGAGAAGTTAAAATATGATTCTTCCTACCTACCAGAAGCTCTCTCTGGTGAGTGCATGATGAAAGCTGACAGTAAAAAAAGATAGCAAGAAGGTATTATGTTCAGAAAGAATGCATCTTTCTGTATGTGGCATGTATATATACATTTTTTGCTGTATAACATGGGAATGCATTTAGTGTGCAATAGAGCAGAATGTAATATGGAATTATATACAACTATTTTTGTTTAGAGATACATTTTTTTTGTGTGAATATGCATCTGTTGTGTTACGCTCTTTTCCCTCAAAGGGGTGCTCATCAACAACGGAATTTATATGTATAACACATGCAAGATGACTCCTTAATTCTGCTAATTCTTGAATACCATAGATTACTGGCATTCATTCCACATTCACTGTACGCAGTGACGATTGTTGTCTCTTTTACAGAGATGGGATTTTGAATGAGGGGCAGAAGGGAGTCTGTCAACTGACAAGGGCTGAGGTGTTCAAGAACAGAATGATGGGAAGAAGCACATCAACAGAAAAGATCTGAGCATATAGCCAGACAGTCAAACACACATCTACATTTTTCAAAAACAGACACGACACAGCTATATTTGGAACCTAATGTTATTGTTGTATTGCTACACTAAGGTTAGCCCTCCAATCACCTGGGCAGAGTGCCCCATTAATAGTGTTACCTTTCTTCCAAGATCTGAGCCATTATGTGAGTGTTCTTTATGCAATGCAAAAATGTCCTAGAATAAACCTTTTAAATTTATTCTGTGTTTTATATCTTATGGTAACATCAAATCCGCACCCTAGATTTCTCTCAGTTCTCTTAAGCGACTATACTTTTTCAGATAAGCCTGACAACAAATGCTTGTGGTCCATTTATGCCTTTTATGTCTTGCAACGGCAAGTCCAAGCATTCCCCTTATTTAATATGCATTCCTATAGCAAATTCTAAGGGCAATATATATATTTACATTGGCATGTATTTACACACGGATTTTCCAGGCTTAATATGTATGTATATATCTGTGTTCTCTCATGAGGGTATGTACTTAAGTATATATGTTCTTATTTTGGTCATAAAAATAAGAACATCTTTGTATCCTCATATTTTGTGCTGAAAAATTATTCTGTCTTCCACAGATGTCTGTTCCCTTAGCCACCCAGCTGTCCTCCATCGTCTGCTACCACCATCCATACTACCATGTGGTTAGAGTCACACTGGAAGAATATCCGCCAAACCTTGTTGCTTCTTTTCACTGCTGCTCTTCTCACTGGGGTCACAATGCTAGCCATTTCATCTAATATCAATCCAGTAGGCTATTTCTTCCTAGGTGTAGGAGGAGTGTGCCTGATTGGCTATTTGTTGAGCGTGTTTGTTGAGTGTTACCTGAAGCATCAGCACCTACATGATACAAACGAGAGATCTCCTAACAGACAGAGCCAAGCAGGGTAAGAAGAAACCCCTGTTATTCCTCTTACTTTCTCTTCTTAGATAAGACTACTTCACATACTGTTTTGCTGCCCTTTCCCCAAGGAACAAAACACAAACTCCATTTCAGAGTACAGAAGTTCATTCTAGGGTGTTTTTCCTCTATCATCCAGGTAGAGCTTGCAAGTATCTACGTCACTGACCTTCTGTATCTTGTCCAATATAAATTTTCTTCTCCTTGGGAACAAACTATTTCCAAGACTAAACAGATCCAGCCCCACTTTATCTTCCCTTGAGTAATCGAGTCTTGCTCAACAATGAGTCAGATAAGGAAAAAGGAAAAAATGCTGAGGTAATACTCAATCTTAGATGGTTTACTTTTATAAACCTTATTTCCAAAGCAACTGCTCCTTGACAAACTTTTACAAAGGAACCTGTAACTGGGTGTGTTTCCATTCTTGAAAACCCAACTTGACACTAATAGGTCCCGATTTTGAGAGGCTCTGAATACTTCTGCATTCTTTTGGCTTCATCTATGTTTTTAGGTATTCAGTGCCATCTAATTTAACCTCAATTTGCCTACTGTAGTTAAAGAACTTGACTTTATTTGCATCGTTGCTTGCCTGTCTGTATAACCAAGGATAATCATTATTCACATCCATAAACTGTTCAACATTCTCAAATAAGTTTTTGTATGAGGGCAAAAATGTTACTACATGTTAACTGTTAGAAATACTACATAAAAAGAAGTTTCATAGTGCATTTTGCTAGTTTGGGGATGTACTAGAAGAAAACTCATACCTATTTATTCAAAAATATGACCTAAAAGCGAAAAACGTCTCTAAAGTAACATTTTTCTCTGCAGACATACTTTTTTTAAACACAGAATGGAAAGTCCTTGTTTAGACTAAGTGAAAATGCTTATTCTTCTCCACTTATATTCTTAAAAATAGATGAATGTTGGTCTAATGTATTAAAATAGAGATAGAAAAGGAAAATCCTATTTTTCTTCTGAGAAATAGCACTTAGTAATAAATTTTAACTGATGGCAGATTTTAAATGAGGGGCTATTAAGCCAAGCCCAGGGCACTGTATTGAACAGTTTGAGTTATCACTTATTCTGGTAAGTGTAGGAAAATAAAGTCAAATAAGCCATTCTCCAGAAGAGGCGGCAAGACTAAGCTGGCTGGTCCACTGAGCTGATCCAATGGCAGAATACCATATACCAGACCACATGAGATAACAAGTCCTATCTATTGTTTGCAGCAAAGTCCCTATTTCACATTATCCAGACTGCCTGCCTATGCATAAAACAAACAATAAAATAACCAGTTTAACTGTCATTCTTCTCTTTTTTGCATAGGGTGAATGCTGCCTATGAAGCACCTACCTATGAGGAGGTGATGACTACGTCAGCTCCCCCAATATGGACAATTGCGTCCAATCCAGGCATAGTGCCCTCACCACTGAATGAGCCTCCACCTTACAATGCAGTTATTGAATCATCTGCCCAAGAAGAGACTGTGGTAGAGACTCTCAGGGTCTCAGTGCCAAACACAAGGTGCACCTCTGAGATAGACAGAGGCTCCAGGATGCACTTGCAACTGGTACAGCCCCCCAGGTTGCAGCGGTTTGTTTCAGACATCCATGAAATGAAAGGTATTGAAGACAGGTTTGAGCCACTGGAGCCACTCACTCCACCACCTGCTTATGAGAGTGCCATCAACAATGAGATCTTTGAAAGTGCTTTCCAGCCCTCAGTATTATGATTAATTCCACCTTCTATGAATTCAGGACCAAACCCTCACCACAATGCAGGCTGCACCTGGAGGGAAGGAAAAAGAGATGAGTCTTTTTCATGCCTGAAACAGTAGAAGTTTGTCTTGCCATTCTTCAGACCAGAGCTGAACTAGAAACATAGCTTCTGATTTCACTAGAATCTTCATGCATGCTCAAAACAATACCACAGTTCTTTGTCCAGGCAAAATATACAGAAGACCACTAGGAAAAAAAAGCTGTGTGATACACAGCAGCAATTCTGAGCCTAGGGATACACCTTTTTGGAGGAGGAGAGTGAATCATGGGAAGAGACAAGGTTGCCAAAGGACTGCTGAAGAAGAACTGTGGATGTAGCCAGGACAAGCTGGTTTGGAAAGGACAGGAACAGAAACACCAATAAGTAAGAGGAAGATACTAGCAGTTTCTCTCCTGTAAGAGAGGCCAACAATGGGACACATACACATACCCTCTGCCTGGGCCACCAGTCTTCCCAATTTTACAGGAGAAAGTATTTCTCTATTGTAATACAGGCCATCACAGATCACTCTAGATACTTTATTGTCATCATGGCTGATGTGTTTGCATAGAAATGTCAATGCTGCTCAAGTTCTCGGCAACAAACCTGTGTGTGGATGGTTTTGTTTGGAAAGGCCCAGTCCCTCTTCCAAGGCCAAGTTAAGACTGCAGCAGAGAGCACCTGGGAATAGCAGTCATGAAGCACATGTGATCTTTGTCATGATGGCTCTGGTCTGAAGCCAGATCCTAGCTCTCACCAATCAGCAATACTACACTGTTTAAAACAGCTGAGTCAAACTGTTATGTTCTGAAGTGTTAGAGTTGAAGTGGTCTGCAGTATGCAGAGACTTTCAAGTTTGGTGAACGTCCACATAAAAACATGAAATATGGAGGTCCAAATTTCCTTATGAAAGAGAGCAGCAATCATCACAACCTTGGAGTACTGGAGGATGGAGGGGGGGGAGGTAAGAGAGAACAGCAACAAGCCTGTGGTTAAGCGCAGCCATTCAGTAGCACATGCAGAGCATCCAAATATCCAAAATAGCATAAATTCTTATTGAAGTTAGCTGTAAAAAGTTCTTGAATGGCTTTGATTCAGCAGGGTGACGCTACACTTAACCAGTTGCATCATATGACTGCATCATTTTTAATTCATACCTGGAACCATAAAGCCATGGGTTAGGAGCAAATATATTATTTCCAGTTGTTTGAGTCTTTATAGTTCAAAAGAAAATGACTTTGTATGTTTGTTACAAATAAAGAGAACTATTAATGGTGGATATTAAGAACATCTGATGGTATCATCAGTTTTTCCTCGTCAGAAACACACCACAAAATCATGACTAACAGCTGCTTGCGTGCTGCTTATTTGATAACATTGGCTTAGAAAAAGGAGAGGAATTCTATTTCTAAATCTACAGCTGAATCTCTTTAGTATCATTAATGACAAAGCAGCTATGATATCTCTATCATTAAAGTATTATGAGAGAAAAAAAACTGCCATGAGAGACATTGCAATTTTTTAAAAAAAGGTTAATTATTTCCTGCATGCTTCAGAACGCAGTCTGCCGCTCAGCAAAACCAAGAGAACAAATTGCAACTAACAGTTACAGGTAGCAGTGTACCACAAAGGAAGAGATTTATGGCCTAGGTTAGGCATTCCAGGATCTTTCTGGCTGCAACAAATTCCTAGGAGTCAGGAAGAAACACAGGCAACCAGCAGAGATAAAAGCTAGCCAAAAGAAAGAGAAAAGATGTCTCCAGTTATGATCAATAGGATTTTTTTCTTCAGCATCTGAGAGGATTATTCAAGCACTTCAGCTTGTGTTAAGTTTTAACACACACCAAAGAACAACAATTTGAAGCTTTACGTGGCAAGAGCTGAAAGTGTTTCCATTAAAAGGATACTTGCTTGCTTTTCCCTTTCTCTTTATTTCAACTGTACTCCACATGTTCTGTATGCTCCCTTTCTTCCTCTTATGTACTCAAGAACACTGAAGCCCTTTTTTGATTTCACCTGATTTCTGCCTAACAAAATGCATGCAACAGCTCCAAAAAAATACAGAAATCAGAGAAGCGGTATGTTTGCAAAGCAGCATACCTGTTAATTCTATTTGCATGCAGAAACACTTTTACTAATCTTCTGATATGCAGAAACGCAACGGCAAGGAGGGCGAAGGCGACGCCCGCCAGAGGCACGCTGACAGGGCACCCGGGAACACCAGGCAGACCCGCCCCCAACAACCGCCACCGTCCCAGGGCCGGAAGAGCAACAAAACCTCCCTCTCCCTCCCCGCCCAGCGCCTCACACCAAGCCGGCGCACGCGCACACGGACAACAGAGCCAGCAGCGGCAAGCTCGGTTTTTTTGGCGCTTGCACAGGGCGGTGCTCCGGCGCAGGCGCCCGCCGCGGCCACGTGACTCCAGGGGCTGCAGGGAAGGAGCGCGCGCGCGCGCGCGCGCGCGGGGAGGGGAGTGGCGGGGGGGCGCGCGTGCGGCCGTTTGTCCCGGCCGGTAGCTGGCGCCGCCGCCGCGCCGCGCCGAGGTGGTTTGCCACGGGCTGCGGCGAGAGGTGGGCGCAGGGGGCCTGTGCGGCCTCGGCAGCTGGCGGGTAAGCGCGCCGTTCCCGGCGGCGGCGGCGATCCCCGTGGTGCGACTGGCGGAAGTCTCTTCCGCCCGTTGTCGGGCGTCTTCGGTCCTCCGGCAGGTGGCGGCTGTCCGCGGAGATGGGCTTTTCGTTCCTGAGCGGAAAGTTGGGCGGGATGGGATGGCTCTTGTGGTTCAGTTTGGTTTTGGTCTCCTCTCCTCTGCCAGGATGCTGGGAGCGTGCGGCATGCAGAGGTGTCACCAGGAAGCATTAAAGAAGAACCGGGTGATGCTGGCGAAGCAGCTGGTTTTAAAAGAATTGATGGAGCATATGATAGAGAAAGATATCATCACCACCGAGATGATGGAAATGATACAGGTAAGCAGGTCATACTTGGCTACACTGCTAGTTCTATTGCCAGTTAAGCTCAGTGTCGTTCTTGGAAGTGGCAACATGGTAAAACTCATGTATGCATTACCTGCGTATTGTAATCTGATTGCATTTGGAGAACGTGCACAGCAGCAAGGGGTGTATTTGCAACATGAAGGAGGATTGTATGCCTCTCTCGCCAATATGATTATGGTGTGAAATCTACTAAATCACTGAACTTCATGGGGACCTCTAGTTGTGGCAGGCTGCACTTGATGAGCCAGGTAGTATCTCTCAGTCCTTAGCTGTCATTTTGTACCTCTATTTTTTTCCATTTGTAAAAGCAGGAATATCTATTTCCAAAAGAATCTTGTGAGAAAAAGTAAATTAATATGTTATAGCCAGCTTGTTGTGGCACTTAAGCTACTTTTACATAAAGAATTTATATTTCATGTGTGTTTTGTAAATTGCTTGAAGAATTTTTGAAGGGAGTGAGGAAGTAACTTCCTGATGAATTTTGACTCAGTGTGTGTCAAAAAGTAGCACAAAATTTCTTTGCGACACATTGAGGATACCTGCCAAGGCAGTCTTCCCTGAAATAGTTCCAGTCCCTAGTGAAAGAGGACAAAGATACAGCAAGACAGTGAAGAGTAAAGGATGAAGCAAGAACTGATGTCATATGGCTGGTCTGTAGAGATGTTCCGTTGTTGGCCTGCAGTCAGTCACTGAAAGAGAAACCCTCTCGAAGCGGGGACAGTGCCAGAAGAAATAGTGTTTGGGAAAAACGCTACTGTAGTTAATAAGGTTTAAACTGAGAAAGAGAGGAAGAAGACTGAGCATCTTGCCCTCCAGATATAATTAGGTAAAAGGGGATGCAGCAGTACTTTAGACAGAACGGAGGAAGAAGGTGTTATGACGGAGAAGTCAGGTCATAAGAGGTAGCTTAAATATATATGAATAGCAGCAGCAGTCCGAGCAAGAAAATAGAATAACTCGGACTACTGATACAGAAATGAAGCTGGAAGTAACAGGGATAACATAAACGTGTTGTGAGGGGGGGAGTAGAAAGGAGGAGAACAATGAGAACTGGAACAGTAGTAATGCAAAATGTGCATTGCACTAGAATGATAGAAATGAAGGCAGAGGCGGCAGGATAGTACTGATGATAACAGGACAATAGACAAATAAGAAATAACATGAATAAAAAATGATCGCTTGAGTCAAAAACAAGTTATCTTATCTTCTTTCATTCTTCTAGGGTAGTTCTGTGAATTTCTTATAATCCCCTGCATGCTGGGTCAAATGAGAACAAAGATCTTAGGAATACTGTTAAGGAGAACCATTCCCGAAAAATGTACTGTGACACTAATGGGGGACCTTAGTGGAAATAGGAAGAGAAAAATGCCACTGTGTTTGATAAACAGAGCATAGATTTTCCTAGATGCTGTAACTGACTGGTTCTCTGCCTCCTTCCCCCAAACAAATAGTCATGGCATGAAGAAGATCTGGATGAGTTATTATATGATAAATCATCTTAGCTTAAAAATCTATCACTTGTACTGGTCATGTGTTTGTCCTACTTATATTAAATGGAAGAAAAAACAAATTGGTTCTGGAAACAGTTTATAAAAGTCTATTTTCTTTAAATGAAGTGAAGAAGAGTGAAATTTCACTAAGAATTTCCCTAAGAAAAGTGAAATAAACTGAGGAGCTCAGGAAGCTGAGGAAAGCCTGGAATATCTTCGAATATGCGCTGCTAAACCAATCCTGAATCTGTATTACAAGTAAGAGAAAGGGGGAGAGGAGGAGATTGTTGGAAGTGCAACTGAAGAGAAGGTGACTGAACTGAATGAAGAGCTCTAAAGGCATGTGAAGAGTAAGTAAAGAGTTCGTATGTGTAAGCTGGAGAAGAATTAATAAGTAACAGCTTGGATGCCCAAAGAAGAAATGGAGAGAGAGTAAGCATTGGCAGGAATGAATTGGAATTGAGGCATCCTAAAAGATATTAGACAAAATGAATATTTCCAATAATAATATTTTTTGAAAAGAACAAAAAAAGAGTTTGGGTCTACTAAGTATTAAAGATAAGGTAAATCTAATAACTATCTAGATGAAGAGAGATTTCAGACACAAAGGCCAAGCAAAGGTGGACAATAAGAATAAAATGTGAAAGTGAAAACAGCCATTTCTAAGATGAAGTCCAAAATCCACTTCATCAGTGTCCTCTTGTCAGGGTGTCAGATGTACTTCCAGAGCTCTGGAAGGGAACTTCAAAACTGCAGTTATGATAGCAAGGGGTTTGTTTTCCTTTTGAAACAAATTGAAGCCTCTATAATATAATTGTGGGTTAGTAGATCATGGGGATAGGGATATCTAAATGCTCTATGTTGGTTACTAGGTGACAAGGGATCAGTGGCTTCGACAAAGTGACATAAGATCAATTAGGATATTTGTCAAGGATGTACCCTGTCTCCTTAGATCTTGTATGTGTATTCTGGCTCAATAACAAACCTAATACTGTGGCATTTTGATGAAGAATTGAATTCAGAGTATGTCTTACAACAAGTCGATGTTTTACAGATTATCAAACTCATCTGTAGGTGCGAAGATGAATTAAGAATGTATTAGAAAACAGAATGAAAGAAATCTGCTTTAAGAAAGTTTTACTCCTGAATGTTTGCTGAATGCTGTTTAGATTAACCTGTAACAGTGGCGTTGAGGAAGAAGTTACGCAAAAGCTGATTACTGTACATACAACCTGCAGAATATGAACATTACGGAAATACAACTTTTCAATTAATCTTAAGGTCCAATTCTCAAGGCAACTCATGTTCTCATGATTTATGGCTCAGTCATAGACTATGAAGATGTACAAAGTGAAGAAGATTCATGATCTTCAGCTTTAATGCTGTCATAAACAGCTGTTGCTCTATTAGAAAGGAAGAAATAATTAATAGGTACTTTAGAATATCAGCTGTCGTTTTACTTTATTAAGGAAAATAAAATTCAGAGGGCTTACACCAAGATACAAGTAAGTGGAGGTGGTTGTCTTCTATGGACTAATAGAGAAGTGTTTGCAGGAGAGCTGGGCAAGTATTTTTGTACTTTTTTGAAAGGCATAGGTGAGAATACTATATGCAATTCTAGTCAGCAGTGTTCTGAAAGACAAAATTTCTGTGGAAACAGGAAAGCACTTGTATTGTCAAAGGGAAAAGGCAATAGTTATAAAAGAAGGCTAAAAAATGTGGCTTATTTACTCTAGCAAATGAAGACTGATTTATAGAAACTAATTTGTTAAATAAGGGAAAGAACAGGAGAATGAAGTCAAAGGACAGTGGTGAATAGGTTCATGAGCATTAAACCAGCATGGTTTTGCAGTATCCTTCTAAACAATGTGATGGGACAAAAGCCAAACTACTTTTAAGATCAAGCTTGATAAATTTTATGAAAGGGACTATATGATGTAAAATCTTCTGTAGCAGAGGTTTACATATCAGACTGAAGGCTTTTTTCTGATCCTATGTTCCTGTCATTGCTAATGTTTTAAGTACTGTTAGTCACTGGTTCTGTGTAACTTATCAACCATGTCTTATCATCACCAGAAGAGAGATCTTGGATTTAAGTCACATTGTTAATGACTACAGTTGTCAGCATTATTGCCTTGGTTAACCGAAAAGTGTAGGATGAATTCCATAAAAGTGAAAAAACATACTTTTTGGTACACAGTATTTTAGTACACAGTGTTTCATTATATATCAGATTTCACAGGGATGACTACTATTTCATAAATTACACAATTCTTTAGCAAATGTCCTGTTAATATTCTAACAATTAAAACTTCCTGTGGATGTTTTACAGGTTTATCTATATAGATGTATCTATCTATCTATCTATATAGATCTATCTATCTCTCTCTATATATATCTGTAAAACATCCACAGAAAGTGGATTTTGTGTATATATATATATATATGTGTGTGATGAAGTGGATGCTTTATATTATATATATATATTTCAATGTTGATTGTTACTGTTTATCGTACAGTACTATAAATTGCTTCATTACTCTAAATGTAACACTGTATACATGTGTAGTATCTATTTGGAATTAACTGCATAAAACAAATATTTTACTTAACACTTTCTGAGGGATTTGTACCTGAGTGTAGGAGACCATAAACAAGCTGGGCAGTAGCAGAAAATGTGGTTTGGGACTTTGTGTGTTAAATGAGAGGAAATAGAAATTATATAGACAGTAACTGGAAGTGAAAGTTTAGAGATGAGAGGATGTGTTACTGCGTATGGTCATGTATGAATTGCTGTCTTGCTGTGTTGTTGTATACTCTTCCCCCTTGAACTAACATGAACAGCAGGGTGAAATGAACTAGAAAAAACTTAAAAGGCATCTGGCACAGCTAAGCACAGTGATGGAACATTTATTTGAAGAAAAAAGAGTTGTGCTGAGGTGTTTCTGTGAGTGTAGATTCTGTTTCTTCTCTGGATCTAGGACAAGTCTGGGAGCTTCAGCCAAAATGTGGAATTCCTCAATTTGCTGCCCAAGAGAGGCCCTAATGCCTTCTCAGCCTTCTGCGAAGCTCTACGGGAAACCAAACAGCAGCATCTGGAGGAAATGATCTTGAAGACAGAATCCAACCTGAGCAATGGAGTTTCAAGGGTACTACAACTTTAAAAATAAAAGGATGGGCTGCATTTGGGATTGGGTATGAGCACAAAAGGATGTTTTTTAAATGTTAAAAGAAAGGAGTGTGTACAAAGGACAGAGTGGGTTTTATTAACAAATTGAAACGTGCCATAGCTTGAGGTTAAAAAGAGGGGAGAAGGAATTGAGGAGGAAGAAAGTTTTCCCACATTTCTTATTCATGTCACCAAGAACCTGAAAGCCGTAAAGCAAATATCGAAAATCTTTCAATTTATGTGTTGAAAGCTTCTCTGAGTAGAAAGCTATTAGCCTGCTCTGTTGAGGAAGAGAGGGACTTTTCTTTCCTAATTTTGTTTTTCATTTTCACCTTTTCATTATCTGCAGTTGTTAACACTGGACTAAAGGAAGAATTTAATAAAGATTCAGTGTTCTCAGTGCATTAACAAAGATGGGAACTCACAGTAAGCGTATTTCATACTAAGGAAGATCAGATTTTTTTGAGCAGAGAAGTTCCCTTATGAAAAATGTAGGCTGTCTCAGACTATTTTTTCTCCTTTTTTAAATTGCGTTTCTATACAAACATGATGAAATTTTGATAGCAACCTAAAAGAAAAGAATCATTAGACAGATCAAGTTTTCGCAAAAGGTTCTGAGATTAAGGATGTGCGAGGAGGATATGATACCTCAGTGTAATGTTTCTCTACAGGGGATATGGGTAGCAGTAGAGATAAGCAAAGAAAGGAAACAATTTTGCATTGAAGGAAAAACAGCGCAGCTATCTTGTCATAATCTGTTTCATTTGGATGTGTATTATGTTTGAAGTCATTTATGTATGTGTGTAAATACCTATCTCTCTGTTCCATGATACTTACAGCCTTGTGCTATGGAAAAAAATAGAAGACTTTTGCTAATGATTTCATGGATTTATTGGATCTCTTGTAGCTGGAACACTGTTATGGATCATATCTTCCATTCCCTGTCCATGAATCATGTAATTCAAAGAGACCACGCTGGATTGGTGAGTCACACATGACACCATGAATGTTTGACTGGCTATTTGTTTGGTTACCTATTTTGTTCTTAATACTTTGTCATATCTCAATTTTAGAAGCAAGTTTGCCACCACTTTGCTCATCATAGTAATAGAAACTTGTCAATGAATTGAGTATATTATGAATGGATGCTGAAGGCAGAATTAGGCAAGGAAATGATAATGGAAGAGCGTAGTGGGAGAGAGAACCAGTCAGTTTCTAGTCACCTTCATTCATTTATTCTTATAGGAAACTTTATTACATAAGCAGAACATGTCTACTGTAAAATTTTAGATTTTCAAAGTTTTTCTTCTTTCTTTAAGATTTGTAAGAAACAGTGGCTAACCTAGGTAGAACTAGAAGTGTAGAACGATTAATACTGGTTTCTAGCAGTATTTTATAATTTAGTTATACTACCTTCTTAGCATAAAGTTTAAGTAGGAGGTGTTACGTATGTTATGTGGGCCCAAAACAGATTTCTGTAGCTTCCTTTGAGTGCAGCAAATAAGCATTATTTTTAAACAGGCATTTGTGACTTAGATCAAGGAACTAGTTGTTGGAACATATCACCTTGCTAGTTGTTATGTTGTCTCTGGTAATACCCGGAGTACTAATGTTCCCTAATCACTTCTTTAACTAGATGCTGGTTACAGGGAGCTCCTTCTGATATTGAAGAACAAATGTCTAGGTTTTAAAGGGTTTTTTTAGGTGCAAAGATTCTTTTTTTAGAGCAGATGTTCCTCCAGCTGAGAGAGCTATGTTTCTAAAGGCTGCAAAATGATTTCAAAGGAGATCATGAATGTTATTAGCTCAGTTTCTTTAGGACAGGAGAATGAGTGTTTGTCTGCAAATGAAAATTAATTGATTCTCGTTCCCTCATCTGCTTCTGTCTGGAGGTAAGGGTTGTTCAGAGACAGATGAACTAAAAAGTGCATTGCCCTTCATAGAAGTTAGAAACATCTAATTTGATCACTTATACAGGTATTCAGCATAAAACAAGCAGTGAAATTGTATCCAGTGAGAATGGGAGGTCTTTTTATGAAAGAAAAAGTACTATTTTGTTTGAATATTTCTAGTAATAGTTAGTCAACCTCACTGTGAAGGGGATGGGATAGAGTAGAAAACAGAAAAGTACAGAACTGTAATTTTAGGTGTGAATACTGTTTGCATAATCTGCAACTGAATTTGCTAGGCTTTAATTAAACTACAAACAGGGCGGCAAATTAAAAATATAAAAAGTATAAAAAATAAGTATACCATTTCAGTAGTCTTGCTTTTTCTGTTATGTTTCATTGTGTGTCTGTAGTCCCTGAGATATGAATAGTATAATAGAGGAACATGCCTAAAAGCACATGCTTAAGATTTTGTAGCTTAGGACTTTAATGCAGAGGCTTTGCAGTTAGAATTTTTTTATTGTTGTTATTAATATGCATGTTCTACACAGAACCAGTGGAGCATTCCTGGGATAATGGAGATGGTCCCCCAATTCCTCCAGTGAAGCACTGCACTCCAGAATTCTATCGTGATCACCAGCACTCGGTAAGTATTTGATAGACAAAATCTCCTCAAGATGTGGAGTGTTTGGATACATCAACTGAAACAACACTACTTACTACTTGCGTGGAAACATATGCTTCGCTGGGATATGGATTGGTGTTGTGCCATCTGTGTAACTGAAGTGTTACCAGTCATGTTCCATTTGATGTAGTTCCCATTTATAAGTGTCAAGAAATTTTGAGAAGCACTGTAACTCTATACAAATCTGTGTCTCTGTTTTTTATTCATGAAGAACTCTTTGAGATGTCTTCTGTTTTTTTGCTCTGTGTTTGTAAGCTGCCTATATTATTGCCTTATGTTTGTCTATCTGTATCTACTTTCTCACTTGTTCTTCTGTGTGCTGACACACTCTGCAAATGACTAAGATATTAGGACTGTGTTTCAGCTTGCTATCACAAGCAAGCTGTTTTAACTGCCAGCTGGCTTAGGAAGAGTCTCTCCTTAGACACAAGAACCAGATCAGAATTCTGTGCTGTACCCAGTAGAACAACCTGAATCCTCTTCTGTAGTTGTAGATACTGTGTATATAGTGTAATTATTTTTTGTTTATTCTGTTTGTAATGCGTAGGTTGTGGCGGGTTGGGCATAAGAAAGATGAATCATTTTGTGTAGCAGGGCAGATTCTCCTAGTAGAGATACACAATGTGTTAACATTTAATGCTTCTATCACAGATTATACATGCAGCAAAAGAGATTTTTTTAAATTGTCTGTTGGGGAGACCTAATTGAGGTGCATCAGTATGGGCCCAACTTGCCTATTTTTACATCTGTCTGTGGTTACACCCTATTTCCTATCCTCTTTCAGTATTAAACTTTGTTTCCAATTGAAGGCAATGTTAGTAACCAATTTACTATCAGTTTGCTGTTGTTAGAGTGGAAGGGGCAAGGAGGGAACTGAGTTCAAAGACACCCTCCTTAAGTTAGTTTTTTCTCTGTTAATGTTTTTTGCCAGCCTCCTAACTCTCAGGATCAGTGATTGACAGTCTCTTGCTTTTACAATTGCACGCGTGTTATTTCACGTTTTTACCTGCTCTGAAAGCAATTAAGAAATGTTACCTAAAATTTACGTGATGTCCTAAGGTTGTTGATGGGTATGACCAAAATATGTGGGGTCATGTTGGGAGTGTGTTTGGGGGAAGGGGAGGGAAGGGAAGTTAGCAAGACCTAACAATTTGAAATGTAAAATCGATGTTTCTTTTAAGAGGGGAAATAAGGCAAGCTATTACAATATCTTAATAATGCAACTTTACAGGGACATCAGCTGCAGAGACTTTCAGAGTTGCCTTACGACCCTTTGCAATATAAACATTTGATATATTTAAAAATTTTAAATATTTGATATATTTGATACATTTAAAAAAAACACACACTTACAAAATTTGACCTCTGCTGTTTTTGTGCCTTCTCAAACTAGAAATCTTACATTTTCAGTAATCAAACAGGTATGCAGGGATTGCTATTCTACTCTGAAACTGTATTATTTCCTTGTGCAGGCTAAATTTACCTATATTAAACTGTCTTTGTTCTTCTCAGGCATATAAACTGATATCTGAGCCACGAGGCTTAGCACTTATTCTCAGCAATATGCATTTCAGTAGTGAGAAGGACTTGGAGTACCGCTCAGGGGGAGATGTGGACTGTACTGCACTGGAGATGCTTTTTAAGCATCTTGGGTACCAAGTGACTGTCTTTCATGATCAAACTGCACTGGTAAGTTGGAGATTGCTTACTTTGCAACAAGTATTGTTATGGAACAGATGTCTTTTGTGCTGTTTGTTCCATAACAGGCAGGCCATTTTTATTTATCCTTGTACCTTTACCCATTTTCCCTGTGCAAATCTGGGAAGCATTAAATACTTTTTTTCTCTCTTCTAGGAGATGCAGAATGCATTGCAGAGATTCTCTAAGCTGCCAGATCATCGGGATGTGGATTCCTGCATTATAGCCTTACTTTCCCATGGTGTGGAAGGTGGGGTTTATGGCATTGATGGCAAACTACTACAGGTATATTCCTGTGACCTGATGTGTTCTAGATTCCATTGTTGCTTTCCAAGATGTAAAGAGAAAAAATTAGGAGGGGAAGTAATGGGGAGACTGAGGATCTACTTTTTGAAAAAGGAAAAATAAGAGCGTGTGGGAAGCAAAGTGTGGGAGTGCAGTGAGAGGTCTGTAAGATAAGGAATGGTGTAGAAATAGGGCAGATAGGAAGCAATTAGTTCATTCTCTCTTCCCATACAAGTACTAGTGTGCATCAAATGAAACTAATAGGAGTAAGGTTGAAAATAAACAAAAGAAGATGTTTGTCACACAGTGAATAGTTGACATGGGAAACTTCTTACAAAAAGATGTTAAGAATACAAAATATTTGTATAGGTTCAAGAGGAGACTGGACATCTTTGTATGTGATACTGAAAGTTACGAAATATATAGAAACTGCATCCAACTCAAAAAGTTCCTGAGCTAAAAATTTTTATAGCCTGGGAGGGACAGTGTTAGAGCAATCTGTCAGGTGTAGTTGCCCTGCTTTTATACTCTTTCCGAGGTATTTGTGTATGGCCACTGTCAGACACAGGATACTGAGCTGGATGGACCTGTGGTCTGACCAGTGTGATTGCTTGGAGAGGAATTAAATAAGTGAAACAAAGGGGAAAATATCAAGAGTAGTGAGGTAAAAACCAAAACAGTGAAGTAAAGTGAGCCATTTAGGTTACAGCTCACAGAAGGCTGCAGTGAAGAATATTTACCTTATTTCTTCTCTTAGTTGCAGGAGGCTTTCCGGCTCTTTGATAATGCAAACTGTCCAAACCTCCAGAATAAGCCCAAAATGTTCTTTATTCAGGCCTGCCGGGGAGGTGAGTGCCCAAATACTAAAAGCCATATATTTGGCATGCCATTAAGGCTTATTTGCATACATACACACCCTCACATTCAACTTGCTGTCAACTCTCCTCTTCCAGGAGAAAAGCTTCTCTCAGGTGTAGGTGGAACCCATATTCACCTCCCTCTGCCCTGCTGCTGCCACTGCATCTATTGCTCTGTAAGTGTCTTTCGCTCTGCATGAGGTGTGTGCATTCACTTGCAGACCCCAGAGCACCTTAGTAATGGAAAGCCCTATCATATTCCATATCATATGCTGAAGCTTTCTCTTGCTATGCTTGCAATAGAGGTAGTGAAGCATGTGGCGTTCTAACTACAGCACAGCATGGAGTGGTGCATTAGCACTGAAATCTTGTCTGAGGTGCTGTCTTTCTCTTGATCCTAGATATGTTGCATCTGCTGTGGTGGTCATTCTTGAGTTGGCGCCAAGTCTTCCCCGCCTCCCCCTTCCTGTTCTCTCAACCTTCAGCTGACCTTTCCTTATGCCCTTTTTCACATACTATTGCAGTTACAGAATTCTATCCTTAATTCTCATAGACTTGTGGCTTTTTCCATTCTTCCTGTTCCTGTTTTTTTTTTTTTATCATTTCTACTAATTATTTTGCTCCTTTTGTAACTAAATATGATGTGTAACAAACTAGCTTTCAGATCTGCTAATGACTAAATTTTTCCCTGAAATGTTTGCGCTTTTAGAGCACTGCTGGGAAACTGCAGGTACTCCAAAGAGAAGTTCTGTCTTGGAAAACTTTTTTTTTCCAGAAGCCTGGAATATCCTTTCTAGTGTGTATGCTTTTTCCCCTTCTTTTCCCTTGTCCCTTGCCGTTTCCTCCCTTCTTTTTCATTTTTAGCTGAGCTTTATATTTTGTCCTCCACCAAGTGCACGTTTCATTCAACTGTTATCTACACAAGTTTAATTCTAATGCAGAAAAAATCTAATCTCTACAATAAAAATATTTTAGGTATCAGTAAAAATACTTGATCCTTATAGCATTTGGGAATATTGTAATATGTGTGTTTACGATATCAATTTAATGTGATTGCTTTCCTGATGTTATTTAACTGTCAGATACTCTTGAAGAGAAGTGAATGTACAGTCTCCTATCAGTGTGGAAATAAGCATAATAAGCCAGTTTTGGCAGCTTACCTAATTGTTTATTTGACTGTAATGTTACCACAGTTGTTCTGTCCACATAAACAAAATAGGCTTGGCCTTCCTTTTCCCAAGAAGGTTTCAGTTAGGAAAGAGTAAGAAGCTTTCTATACAAAATGCTGTAGACTGGGATATTGCAGTAGGCAAACGACTGAGACTTGAGCAACTGAAAGGGAAAAATCTTTTAGTTTAAAGAATAAACTTTTATTAACCTTTCTTATAAACTTTCATTAATGGTTGGAAGGTAAAGCTACTTGTGAATTAATTGAGCTGCCAATAAAAACATTTAGTTTCTCTAGTTAGCATTCAAAGGTTAGACTAACCAATACTGCTTTCTTAAAAAGTCATATTTAAAAGACTATAAAAGTAGTCTGAGAGATTTTAGATTAGTTGTGAATATCTCAATCCCATGCACGTTAGCTGGAACCAGTTGAAACAAAATGGAAATGCATAGGTTATTCTTTCTCCCTAAATGTATGTGAAATCCTTGTTTCTCTTGTATTAATAACAGATTCAAAAATGTAGAAAAAGAAGAGTTGGTACAGCCTACTTAATTTCCAAAGAGCCTTCTACCAGAGTCTACTAAAGAATTAAAGTAGTCCACTTACTGTCATAGATCAAAAATTGGTGGCAACAGAAAGCAATGGAAAAAGACAAATAGTCAGATTTCACTTCATTTCAGAGGCTTTAAAGCTGCTTAGCTGCTGGGTTTGATATAGTAGTTAATTTAAAAAAGTGAAGAACTGTGGCAAATGATGGCAGGTGTGCAGTTGACAGTTATTTAAATGAATAAGGGCAAGAAGGGTCTGTGTGAGGAACTTCAGAGAGATACAAACAGGCTGGATCAGTTTGGATGCCAGTTACTGGTGATGTAGATTAGAGGTGAAGCATTCAGAAGAATGACTTGATGTCATTAATTGTTTACATTTTTCAGTTAATGTTGGCAAGTGGACTGGGATGGTGTTTGAAGACAAATCCATGATAACTTCTACTTATTCTGAAGCTTTGATCAAAAACACTTTGACTTTACACTTTATGGGATGATGACAGTGTGGATAATATAGTTTCATTATAAAATTACCTGTGTTGTCTTATCTGAAATAGCATACATTATGAACAATACCCTAAATGTTTAAGAAGACATAGAACTAAAATGGTTTGGAGAAGTGTCAGAAAAATCATGAAAAAAATGTGTGGTGAAAATTCCTTAAAGAGAGGATGAAGGTATTCATTAAATTTTGAGCTGTAGTGCCTTAATTGTAGGCTAAATCTAGCCTGTAAGATAGTTGCGTTGCTCCCACTCCTTTTATTTTGGAGGAAAAGAAGAATGACCTTGCCGCCCTATGAACTAACCATCTCCTGTGCATGATTATGAGCTGCCACCAGCATCACTGCTTATATGTGGGAAGAATGGTTAGAAATGCATTCCTCAGGCATAGCCTAGCAACTAAAACCTAGAGCCATCCTAACCAGAAAGCCTCTGAAGTGGATACTTAACACTTTTTAAACCTAAAATCTGGCCCATGCCATTAGGAAGAAAGGAGAATAAGAGATTTTCATCTTACAACACGAGAAGAAAAGGACAAAATCATATAGAAAGTCTGTAAAAGGTATTCCTAATATAGTTTCATTTTTATTGCAACATACCTGGACTGTTAAAGTTATTGCAACCAAGCAGTTATTCTGGATTAAACAGGAAGCTGTTAACAACCAATTGAGAATATCCAGAATTGTCATCATAAATCTAATGAATCCTGGAAAGGACATTAAATGTTATCCAGGTTTTAAACTAATGTCCACACATGCTAGAGATCTTTCTCTTTAGTGTTTGGGGTCAAATTATTTTGCATTTTCCTATTGCTGAATTTAGGCTTCTAATTGAAGCAAGTGATATAGTCAGGATTTTGAACTAGATGAGTTATTTGGTCCATGTTTTTTGATTTTTCTTGTACGTATACCTTAGAGACTAAATGTATAGTTCTCATTTGAGTCCTGTAATAAGCTGGTAGTTAGCATTACAAACTAGACTAGACATTTTTGCAATTTCTATGATAGCAAAAGTGGGAAAGAGAAGCTTTTAAGGCTAGGCATCATGTCCTTCTATGCTTCATGAAGAATGACCAAAAGCTTTTGCTTTATTGATTACTCCTCAGTCTGCATAGGAAGGGAGGGAAGAAAAATCCAATCAGCATGCAGACTAACAGTCACATCAGGCTGAACAGGTTCAGCACTTGTTGGTATCTGCATTAGTTTGTGCAGAAGAACTTGCAGATAAGTTTTAAAAACAGCTGAAAAAGTAATAGTTCATACAAAAGCTGTCTGCTTTACAACAGTTGTGGGATTGCTGACCAGGACTCAAACATAATGATGGAATACAGGAAAATTGCATCCTAGAATTTAGGATAATTTCTCCCTTTCCTTTTTTCCCCCTCCCTCTCATTGTTTCCCCAGATGAGACAGACCGGGGAGTGGATCAAAGAGATGGGAAAGAACGGTCAGATTCCCCAGGCTGTGAGGAAAGTGATGCAAACAAGGAAGAAAATCTCAAGCTGCGTCTGCCTACACGCTCTGATATGATCTGTGGATATGCTTGTCTGAAAGGTATTAAGGGGCCTAAGGAGGTTGTATTTGTCTGTCTTCCCTCAGGAACTTCATCATATACACTCTTTATTCTCAGGCACTGCTGCCATGCGAAACACCAAGCGTGGATCCTGGTATATCGAGGCTCTCACCTCTGTGTTCGCAGAGGACTCCCGAGACACTCATGTAGCTGACATGTTGGTGAAGGTGAGCTAGAGTATCTTTCCTGTCCCACATTTATTAGGTTTCTGAAGAGCCTTCCATTGCTTCAACTTGCTAGGATTAATCTACTCTTAAAGCAAGTGTTCTTGTCCTGTTCTTTGCAAAATGATTACTTTCTACTCCATTAATATACAGAGAACTTCTTGTCATGGTTATTGCTAGCAATTAGGTAGAATTAAGGATATGGTTCCGCAGCAGTATAATCAAAGTAAAGAATGGTGTGTTTGTTTGACTCCTTCTCTTGTACTTGTGTGAACATCTGGTGAATTTATGAGGAGACTTAATCTGGTTTAAAAGGAATCACTTTTCTTGTATAGCAATAATTTTATTTTTCAGATGAGTTTATTCCCTGAACTGGCTCACCATATAGCTGCACAAGCACTTGGACTAATGCAAAGGAAAGGTTAAGAATATGGGGGGAAGTCAGCAATGTGACCACGATAACCTGATCTGCTATGGAACTGCACCCCAGTTCTGCATCCTTCCTGTAGCTTAGAAAGGCAGTATACAGGAGACTACTTGATAAGTCAAATAAAATAATTTTTGAGTAAGGCAAGTGATGACACTTTCCTCACTTCTGTCTTATTAATTCTTCCAGTAATTTTTTTTCTCTCATGTTTAGGTGAATAGGCAAATCAAACAAAGAGAAGGTTATGCCCCAGGCACAGAATTCCATCGCTGTAAGGAAATGTCAGAATACTGTAGCACACTCTGTCGGGACCTTTACCTGTTTCCTGGCTATCTGGCACAAAGTTAACCCTGCCAGTTCTGTTGGAAGAGTCATACTGCCAAAGCTGAACTCTGAGTATGGATATCTACATTTCTCTTCTTAGGCGCTTTGACGTCAGGCGCCCAAGCAAGGAATGCTGGTTTATGTCTTGCCAGACCAGTTCTTGAAGTCTTTTTCTAAAATTATGTGGCGACTATTGGTAATCTGATTCAATTCAGGGTTTAAAGTTCTAATGTCCTGGCTTATTCCATATGTATAGATGTTGATGCAGAGATCAGAACTGGAACTGGGAAGAAATGACAACATTCTTTGGGAGGAGGCATAAGGGCATTTGTAAGCAACATGAATGCAAAAAAAGAAACTGACTATCCATATAGATTTTTTGAAAAGTCTTTCTGAAATGAAAATTATTCATAAATTGCTATTTATGCTTTCATGTCAACATTTTTAAGTAATTTTTGCCAGGTTCTTCATGCAGCACAGTCAGTTCCTGTGCACATTAGAAAAGGACTCCCTTGTGAAAGAGAATCCTTCTCCTTTCTAAAATGTTACTGTTTCAGTACTTGACACTTCGCAGTTCATCACTTAAAGTCTAGCTTTGCACGTATTCCTTCTGTAGCCAAGTTACCAGAAGAACCACAAGACATCCCAGGTTAGGAAAATAAATGAAGAAACAGGACTTCCAGTATGCAGGAGTGGATCTCCATAAACTGCCCTGGAAATAGTTTTGAATCAAGAAATTCTAGATTAGCTCTCCTTAGTCCCAAATATGAGCAACTGTGTAGAGTATCACTTTGAATTAGTTTGCCGTTGTAGCTACATATTACAATAAATACAGCATTCAGACACTCCACCAACTTCTCAGCAGTCTATAAATTGCACTATATGACTGATACCCCACAACTGTGTACAGAAGGATCTCGTCTTTTATTTGTTTAATTAACAAAATTATTCAAGGCAGCTCTTTACGATCTAAGCATACTGCTTGGATTATTCATCAATGCAGTTTGTTTCCCTTTAATTCAAAAGGGAAGAGTTTCACATTATAATTACCCTTATTCTGTGAATTTTCTTCCTTCAACCATGATCATTTAAAGCTGTTTGTTTAGCTAATGTTGTTTGCAAAGTGTCACTATAACTGGTCAATCAGAAATGCAGTGGCATAATCCATCACTTCTTTTGGAAGTTTCCTATGCATTCTCTTTATACTGTAATTTGCCTTGTGTCCTGTTTCAGTTGCTACCATGTAATGTGATGGGGGACATGGACATTGTTCTGTTTTGTGGTAGCCTAAATCCCAATATACTGGATTACGTACTGACTACAGTCTGTATATTTGAGTCTCTGTCTTCTCTATTCTGTCACAGTAGGTTGACAGTTCCTGCCTTGTTCTTTTTATGTAAGTGTGGCTTTTTTAAATCTGTTTCAAGATAAAATTATGAATAGGAAGCACAAAGGAATGCAGGTTATCTTGCACACAACATGTGATAAGCAGATCTAGGATCATACTTGCCAATGGATGCCTTACTCTAACATTAAGATACCAATTTAGGGGTGTTGTTTCTCTCTGGAATATAAACATTTTCTTCCTGAGTGCTCCCTCTTTGAAATGTTGCAATACTGTACAGATATGTGTATTGATGAAGTACTCCACTCTGATGGATTACCTTTCTGTAGGATTGCATCAATTTGCATTATCACTGCCACTTTCGTATATGCTTTTTGTATACCTATATTTTACTGCCTTGAGATGTCAAAATAAAGAACTCTTCTTTGATTAATCTGTACCGTATCTTCCATTTGGAGAACTATATCTTTGCACAGAAATGGAACTTCTGTATAAGGAGAATTTTGCATAATTTCTTAAGATAGTATCTTCCAGAGTTCATGTTTCTTTCTTTATTTTGTTGCGTAGTTAGTACTTTGAATGTGGCATGCCTATTCTGACAGAACACACACATCCTTGCAGCAGTGCTCAATCAGGAAGGAATGTGTGTTGATGGGTACCCAATACATGGGGTCCTGTAAAATCTTGAATAAATTCAGAATTATTAGTCTGTCTTTGTAGGAGGACTGTGATTAAATCCCAGTTGATTATACTGAGAAAGTAGACATAAAAAGTGTCTTAATTATTCTCTGCTTTCATGTACCTGTTTCTTGAAATTACAAATAATAGAAACATTGCTCTGAATGTATTTTGCTGTCACCATATATCATTACCATAACGAGATGGTATCTTGGTTTTCAAATTCATGCAATGATGTGCTCCCTTGCAGACTCAGGTGGTGCTTCTAGGATGCAAATAAGGAAGCTGAATGAAACCAAGTCCTTACATGAGTAAAGAGTATCTTTACTCCAGATACTAGTCTCTTTTGCTTTTGAGTGAGTGTGAAGAAAAAAACAGGCAAAATACATGTACCCTAGTGTTGTAGGTTGGGGGGGGGGGGGGGTGGAAATCAAATTGTGAACACTACCAGACAGCAGATAATTGTTTTTTTGTGTATGTGTGGGTGAATGTCTGAAACTGAACTTTTGAACTCTCAAGCAGAAGCCTGCTACTTACTAGCTGCAACTGGTTTGGGCTTGTTGTAAATTATTATAACACCTGAACTAAATAAAGGTTAATAAATTGAAAAAGAGATGTGAGACAGAACCACCAATTGGGCGACTGATCATGTGTTGCACTTCTCCACATAGCCTGTTTACATTGGGAAAAGTGGGGGCCTCGTGTTCCAGAAAGAAGAGCTGGTGCTGAAAACAAAGGTTCCTGAAAAAAATAAGGGGTCTCAGAAAGAGGAAGGAAGCCTAGAAAGAAGGTGAAGATTCTGGCTGGAGGAAAGGTCCTGGATGTGGGGAAAGATCCAGGAGGTCAGAGAGCTGCACAGAAATGTATGCAAGTGGATGCCCAGGGACCTTGGCTGGTGATGCCTGAGACAGCTAACTGCAGCCCAGAACCAACACCGCATTCTGTCCCACCTTCACAGATCAGAAGTGATCGCCCTGCTGGGAAGGGAGGGCAAGACCTAGGGAATGTAGCACTGAGAGGGAGCCAAGAGTAAAAGCTCTAATCTTGTTCATTCTTAAATAAACCCCAGTATCCAGATCCACTACAGGTTGTCACTCTGTGTCACCTGTGACACCTAGAAGGCTCTTTCTTCTGAGCTCTGTGTTACAGAAAGAGATGCATCAGTATTTCAGTAATACCAAATGCTAGTACAAAAAAACTAGTAATTGTGTGCAATAGTGGAATCACCAACATCTACCTGTGCAGAAAGTGTTTGTAGTAGTACAGAAGATAAAGTAAACAAGATGTTTTCATTTTTAGAGAAATAAGCTTTAAACTACCAGCATAGTTTAATGAACAACTTAAATAGGTGGGATAGCAAGAAAGTATTGATGAGTTTACATTTTGGCTTAAAAATAAAAAGTAAGAAGAAGAATGTCAAAAGTTTTGTTTTGTTCTATTTTGGTTTTTGGAAAGGGGAGTGAAAACAGTGAATGGAACTGGATTTAGACAAGGTATTTTACAAATCCAAGTTGAATGAAAGTCGCTGTGTTGGTGGAACAATTCAATAAGTGAATATGACTGTGATAATTTCAAATTGGTTTTGTTTCCCCATTTGTCCTTACAAAAAATGATAGATACTTAAAGGATTTGACTTCGTAAAAATAGTCTTTTAAAAAAAAAAAAATAAGATGTACAGAATGGCATTGAAAGAAGGCATGCTTGCAAAAGCATCAAAAGATTTGTTTGACAGTCTATAAAACATCTTGTAAAATAAAACTTGTGCCTGGCTGAGACTCCTACTGTACACTGTTGACATGTTGCAGGCAGCAGTGTATTGTCATATTCTTGTCGTCAGGGTATGACAATTCTTCACTACATCACATCATTAAATTATTAAGCTTAATGAAATACAAGAGAAGAAAATACTGTCTATGTAATGGATCTTCTTTATTACACAGCCATGATGTCAGCAGAGTATATGTGTGAAAAAAAAATGTTTCTTTTAAAGGGAAAGAATGCTACAAGAATCTCTAGAGAAGTTATAATCAACCATTAGGCATTATCAGCCTTGGTCTAGTTTAGCTTCATGAGGAATGCTTGTAATGCTCTTTGGCCTAGTGTTGTGGCTATTGCCAATTAATCTTGTGGTTGCTTCTTGTAAAGTGTCAGTATTCTTCTGTTGCTGTTCATCTGCTTTGGCACCTTGCTTATGGTCACTGTTACATATCACTTAAAGTGTCCTGGCTATTTTTGCATTATTATGCCTGCGTATGCAAATTCTTAAGAAGACACCTGTGTAATTCACTCCATCTTTCAAAGAATTCAGAGTTACATTCACACTTTTCTACCTTCCAGAAAATAACTGGAATCCTTGTTTTTTAGGCTTGACTTTTTTTTTTCTATTATCACTTCTAAAAGTTATTATCTTAAGCTGCAAAATAAGAATTCAACTTAGATAGTAACACTTCTGTAGAAACCATGCTTTGACAAAGATGAATATCTTGCTATATCGTGGAAGTATCTAGATTTTCATCTGTTATATATTCAGGTTGTTAAAAATACACAAACTAGCATGCCGTTGGTACTCAGATGATCCTAAACTGGATGGAGTTTCTTGGAAAGTCTACAAAACAGAAAGAACATAAAGGGTTGGGGGGAAAAGGTCACACTGAGCATAGACTTAACATTTCTAAGTTGAATTCATGTAGAAATAATCCAAACTTATTTGATGAGAGGGAGCAACCTGGGAAGCTAAAATATTGCCCTAAGTAGCTGTCTACTTTGCCTAGATATATAGATTTCCCTGATTGAAAAGCTTTACAGATAACAGAGGGAAAAAACAACAGGTGTGAAAAGAGTTGTAGCCCATATTAACTGCTCTGCTGCCCACAGACCTCTGGGCTTGCTGTTGCCTCAGGTTATAGGAGATGATAGCTACCACTCAGCTGAGGATGTAGCAGTTACCACTGCTGCTCCGTGCTCTATTTCTCAAGGCAGTAGTCCAGAGCAGCACTCTGTCTCCACCGTTTCTCTGTCTCTTTGCCTTCTTAGTTCCTCCTTGCTTTTCTTGCAGCAAAGGAGGCAGGATCCTTATCTTATACCGCTACTGACATTCCACGATCCTCCAAGTCCCCTAATCCCTTCCAGACTATGCTATTAAGCAGTTTTGGACTGGTTTTAGCTATAACAATTTGGGTATCTTTAGCATCATTGTTTTGTTGTTTTCAACTTCCATATTTCAATGTGATCTCTAATCAGATATTTTATATATATATATAAAAGATATGTAACTATGCAAGGAAAATATGAGAACTTTTCACAACAGTTCTAAGGAATGAGAGGACATGTATTTAGATGCTCACTACATGCATTCATTGGGAGGATCTGTATATCACTAAGAATGTTTCAAAACTTAAAATTCACTTCTTCTGAGGATGATGGGGAAAAATTTTAGAAGGAAAATTGAAATAATCTATAAGAGTTGAAACAGATACAGCTTGGCAGAGTGCTGGTTATGCCACTGGATGAAGATTTGGGAAGGTACAAACACTGGGAAGAAGAGGATTTTGCTGTGATGAAATATCGTGCCCAGAGAATCAGAAATAATGGGTATACTTGAGACAAATCATGTTAAATGTGAGGACACCATGTACTTTAAATGAGGAATAGTCTCTGGGGAGAGCTTGCCCTCTCAGGTATTGACACTTCACAAAGTTGTCCCTGAAATAGGTGGTAATAAATAATTCTTCTCAAATTGCAAGAAGGTTCTCTCATCTCTAATTTTGGTCATTCTTGATTTCCGTCCTCTTCATCCCTAGTCTGTCATCAGCCCCCTTTCTCTCTATGGTCCCACTCTTGACCACTTCCAAATGCAGTGAAGAGTCATACTGCCTCAGGAATGAGAGGGAAACCTCACCACCTGTTAATTTACTGAGTTGTCCCAGTGCCAAGGCAGCAGAGAGATATTAAAGCAGGGAAACGGCTGCTGTGTCCACAGATTGAACAGGAGGAGGCAGGGAGTCTCTGGTTACACTCTCCCTCTCCGTCTTTCCCTGGCCCATAACCTTCCCTCTCAGGGTGCTCTGTGGGCTCTTAGCTGAAGCCTTGCGTCTGCTTCACTCCATGATTTTGCAGAGGGGACCAGAAGGGAAGACATTGCCCTGAACGGCCCCTGCTCCACAGGACATTGCTTCTGGAGATATGACTGGGGATGCCTCTCCAACAAAAACATTCCGATACCAACAAACTCTGGTGAGTACAATACCTGCAGGAGGAAAGATCGTTCCTTACAGAACAGCTGTTCCCTTCTCTCCTTAAGGGGCTAAACAACTTCTTTCCTTACAAATATCCTCCCCTAATTTGTTTTGGGAAGAATTTGTGACCATTCTGCCTGAGCAGGTGACCCAGTACTCAAAGACAGTACATTCCTCTCAAAGAGAGAAATTACACCATATTCTCTTTTTCTCAGTATGAAAATGGGAATAGTCCCTAATCCCAAAGGGTAACAATTTTACATCACTTAGTTCACTGGACCAGAAAAAAAAAATTGCTGGGGAGACTCAGGGCTGAGCTGTAAGGATGCCTAGTCTGCAGAGCGGTAAGAAATGCAGTTGCTGGTTGTGAGCTGATTTCCTTTTTCCAGACTACCACAGATAACCTGGATTCCTGTTCTTCCTTTCTTCTTACAGCTGCACTGCCCTCTGTCTCTTAGGCCCTAAAAGCTTTCACTGCCCTTTTTTATGGCTCCCCAAAGAGGTGGTTAAAATTCTGCCATGCTGGGTGTTAATGAGTGCCCTGAGGTCATTACTCTGCCCTGACAGCACAGACTATGCCTATGACATGTTTTGGGCACATTTGAGAGGGGGTCCTGCACTGCTTTGTTTTATAGGAATTTGGATGGAGACTGGTGCCCCACTTTCTGGTTCAAGTACCTTAAGAGATTACTGCCAACTGGGAGAACTAAGATTAATTGCATCTCTTCATGACTCCTCAGACTTCTCTGGACAAGCTGAGGTAGCAGTTTGCACTATATCTCAGAAACCACTTCCTTTGATATTTGAAGTGAGAATTAGCATCATCCCCTTCAGTTTGACTAAGAAATAGCATGAATAGAATCCCGCCCTTTAAAAATGAATGATGGTAGCCTGTTTGTACCTGAGCATGCAAAGTTTTGGTAGCAATGTATGGAGACAAATAAGACTGTGATAGGGCTGATGAGAATGAGATTTTATCTCTATACTATTAACCATAGATTAACCCAAAACTTTTAGTTCTTTAACAGAAAAGATGTGCAATCTGAAAAGCAAAGGTTGAATTTTCAAAGAGTGTGCCTAAAATTGTAGAAAAATACTAATAAGGTTGTCAAGTTATCGCCCGCCTGAAGTCCTGTTTTCTGTTCCTTACTCTAGTGTCTATTTGAATAACCAGTGCTTACATTAGACAGAGTAAGTACTGTCTTTTTTTCTTCTCTCTCCCCAAGACCACAGTACCTCAAATTCCATTCAGTGAAGTAGCATAGCTTCAGGAGCTTGGGCATAGGGAGTGATATCCTCCCCACAGATGCTGATAGCAAAGGCATTCTCCAAGGATATGGGATGGGATTTAAATCCCTTGGGAAAAGCAGGAAATTGAATTCAAGTCACACACATCCCAGATAGGCCTTATGATCAGGAAGCAACTATGCTACCACCTATTTCATTAAAGAGGTGGCTATAAATTTAGACATTCCTTGCAAATGATCATATACTTGAGTCCCTTAGGGATCACAAAGAAGCAGCTAGCTAGTGGATCAATGCTAGCTAGATGCTGAACTGCTAACCTTTACGAAGGATAAAGGATATTCTTCTGCATTTCTCAAAACAAGAAGAAATGAGGAACAGTTATAAGGATTAAGTAGCCAGTGAACAGGGAACTGTAATTCTGGATGTAAGTGCCTCAGGTGGATCTCAGACAGCAGCAGAGGGCAAATGATCACTGCTAACATAATGCTACAAACATTCGTTTTCTTACATAAAGCAGTCACATTCAAATGTCTATCTGAGTCCATATTCATGGACAGCTGACACAGCCACTCTGCTCCTCTCTTCTTTTTTGGAAGTGACATTATTTAGCTTCTGTTGTTTTTGTTGGGTAATATAAGTATTCTATTAGAGGCTTTAATACTGGAAGTTGTCAGTCATGTAGCAATGCAAGTGGATTTTTCCCTTTAAAAATAATTAGAGAGAATGATCTAGTGATAGATCCTGAAAGGAGAGAAAAACTCTCTGGGCATTCTGGCCTGTAAGTCAAAGAGAGAGGGTAAGTCATCTCCTGGCTTCAAAGACTGTAGGAATTATTCATATTTTTCTCTGTTTTAGAAAATTTATGGCAGTGCCACAATCTGATAATTAAGTCACTTATGAATCCTTTATCCCTTGGGATGAAGAGAGATGGTAGATTGGGCAGTTGCTGGCCAGCCTTTTAGGCCATGAATCATCTACATAAGAGTGCTGACAAGTCAGTTGGCCATGTCCTGCCCTTTCAGCCTTTCTGGCCTTAAAGCATCTCTGTTTGTTTCTATAATATGGCCACTTTAATCCATTCCTCTCCTCCTGGCTCATTCTTTTAGCCCTTTTTCTCCCAGTTTCTCTTTTAGCCTTTTCTTTCCCAGGTTCTCACTAACTCTTTGTCACATCCTCTGTTACCATTCTCTTGTTATCCTCCCATAACTTTCTCTCACACTTGTCTTCTGCTGTGTCTCCTCAGTTTGTTTCTCTGCTGTTCTTGCTCTCAGTATATATGAAGCCAAGTATTAGGTTTCACAGCTGTGTTTTTCTCTGAGCCCTCCTCACATCGCTGCCATTGGATTCTGTTCTAAAAATATCCCATGTGACTCTTTCCCTGCGCTGTCCCAAGGCAGTGGGGGGATTCTCCACAGCTCCCCTCCTCTTTTTTTTTTTTTTTTTTTTTTTTGAAGATGTTGTCAGTCATACACAATGTAATGTTAGAAGGGAGACCTGGGGAACTGAGGTCATGGGAAAGATCACTTGTGCAGAATCCTATTGCTAATTCCAAAGCTGGGGAGGACAAAACAGGCAGACAAATATAGGGCCAAGCTCTACAGGGCAAGTAGTAGGCTGCTGACAGTGCCAGTAGAAAAGAGAGAAAGGAAGACTTTAGTTTCTTGCTCTCTGGCTGAAAGTGCAGTCATTTAGGAATATCATCTACTGCTATTAGGGAACAATTTTTACCTTCTCATATTCAGCCTTTGGAAAGGAGTGAGTCATGTCTTGTACACTGGTGGTACTCACAGGGCAGCCTCTACTGAAGATAACAGTGGGGAAAAGAAGAAGTCTATTGCCCCTCTTCTCAAAAATCAGACTGAAATTAATACTTACTGAAGCTAAAGGCACCTCCCCTATTCACTCTGCCCTCTACTTCCTCTTGGTTCAGTATCTACTGCCGCAGTTCTGTAAGCATATCTGAAGGTCTGCATTCTCTTCTCTCCCCATTTCCTACTACCAGGAACACAAGAACTGATACCTTGCCCTGCTAGAAATTCAGTACAAAGATCAGGTCTTGTCTTAGCTACATGGTATAAATACCTGAGGAGTTCAGAGGCATTCCCCTACAATATACATATACCAGTGTTACTCTCCCTGTAACTGTCAGTCAGTGCCTGGGCAAAGAGAACTCCTGTTTTTGTGCTGTGGGACTGTCTAGATTGCTCATAGTCAAGGGAATACCTCAGTTTCAGAATTCCTGCAAGGAGCAGAATGCTTTCAGTGCTACCATGCCTCCCAGGAGAATGGCAGGGGACTGGAAAAATGAGAATAGAATTAGGAACTAGCTTTTTCTCAAAATACTATGGATTTTAAGTTTCTAATAAGGCTGAATACACATGACATCTGTTGATTCTGGATTAAGTGCAGGTTAAAAGGTGATTTGAGTCTAGATTTACTTCTCTACAGCACCAGCCCCTAGAGACAAATCATGTTTATAGCTGTCCTATCTACCATCTTCACAAACAAGTTACATAGGAATTTCTCCCACCAAACGACAAAGCAGTGCTCTGTCCATCACCACATGGGAGAGATGTTCTGAGCTGCCCTACCTGTTTAAACACGGGGATAGGACATTTTCACAAATTTTGCTGTGGCTGTAAGCTTTGCTGTGAGACCTGGCAGCTGCTGGAAGAATTTCTCATTCCCAGTTTATATTGCCAGCAGATCTGCTCTTTCCAATCCCACATGGCCAGCATTCCCTGTTTATATTGCCAGCAGACCTGTTCTTTCCAATCCCACATGGTCCTGCTGGCCGCGGCCTGCACAGCAGTGGTACCACTGCTCCAGGAGGTGGCAGCAGGCTCGTGGGGACAGGCAGAAAAGCATGTTTTCACCCATTTCCAGCCTCACTCAGGAACTGGGTTCTGCCATGAGGAGGACTGGAATTGTCCATTTTAACATGTTATTTCCAAACACTGCAAGGATCCCAGGTACAAATTGGAGATCTCGCACTCCAGGAGCTGGCTAAAGAGCAGCTCGGCTGTCTCTCAGCATTGCAGTTGTCTCTTCTGAAGAAAGCTTTCACAGTAAGAACACCTTGATACTTTAGTGAGATTGCTCAGCTATGTGTTCCTTACTCACAACACCATAAAACTGAAGGTTTTTTGAGAATTGTACAGGCTTCTAGCTCAAGCAAATAAATGGCTCAGGCTGGCAGGACGCTGATCAGTCTTAACTCTTGTCATGGGTCTTGTCCTGGAAAAAGTAAAAAAACTTGCTTGTGGGTAAATGGCAGAAGGGGATATGCCACATCTGTTCGAAATCTAAAGCAGTGTAGCTGAATGTGGCATTATGCCAAGGATCTTTTTGAATGTTCACTAACTTTAGGGAGACCATAAAAGAGCAAGGACTGCAGGTGTAGCATGGCTGCAAGCAATAAGTGTTTATTAGCCTAATTCGCTAAAGCCAGGGAGCTAAATCTTATTCTATGCAAGCTTCAGATTCGCCACTAAATTGCTGCCTTACGGATACCAATCCTTTGCTGCCCCATCAGTCACGGAAGAATCGCAGTGCGGACGTCCCCTTCTCACCAGGTGGGATCCTGTAGTCGGTCCAGGTGTCCAGAGCAGGATCCACATCATGTAGGATGGCATTAATCTTCTGTAGTTCCGCTGTTGCTCCCCTCGAAAGCAGCAGTTTAAACCAATCACAAGCTAAATTGTCTTTATATCCAGTCAGGTTCCGTTGTTCCCTTACAATTTTTGTTTCTATTTCTTATCACTGTATGCCCACAGAGCTCTACCACAGTTGAGCGTTTCTGCAGTGTCATTTTATTTCTTATCACTACCATCCCACACAGCCCTGCAGTATGGTACCTCAGGCTGTAGACACCCCAGGTGATTGCCGACTGATGGGATGCACTAGTGTATCCTGCTGTAGTCAAGGCTGTGCTGTCCATGAGTCCCAGTCTTCCCTACAGGCCAGTGAGAGCTGAATGCTATAAACTTTATGTGGACAAGAAAGTACTTTGTTGCTTTGCAGCTGATACTTGCATGCTAATTTGGCAGTATAGCAAATTAAATTATCAGACAAAGTTTATGGTGGGGAGGGAAAGACCGCTTGTAGTAGTATTCCTGATATTTCAAAAAGTTAGACCTGTTCCTAGTAAGACTGTCGACAATGGTGTAAGAGGAGAAACTGGGATGCAGAGATTACTGCCCAAGCTGTACAGCAGGTGGCGTACAAGGTGTGAGAAACAATGCATCAATATAGAAATAAGCAGCAAATACAAAATTTTCAAGGAACACTCAGTTACTGTTGTGAATCTAGACAAATCACAGCAAACAACCTTGGTGTCCTTGAAAGCTTGATGTAATCACTGCAGAAAAATAAGTTGTTTTGTTAATCTTTCCTTTAGTGAAGTAGCAGGAAGTTGCTGCTGAAGTTGCTGCTGTTAATATTGATAAACACTTCCACATACCTGCATGATAGAATAATATCTTTTGTTAACTCATCTATCGCAGAGGAAGGACAGGCACAGGCTATTAATGTTATAGACTAGCTATTTTATCTGAATCTGCTCACTTGAAGTGTTTTCATTAAATATTAAATGACTTTAGAACTACCTGAGGGAGGTGACCATGTCGCTGGTTCTCTGCAAGAGAGTGTGACTTACGGTGTCATACTACGCCTTTGTACTTGATAATGGTACTGGTCTCTGCACTGAACATATGAATAGCAAAAAAATTGCTCAGGAGTTGTTACTACAACCCACACTTCAACCACTGGATGCTAGTAAGGATACAGCTGAGTTAAAGGATTTGTTCACAGTATTAAAACTGAACCATCTATATCTGTACAACAGATTGCTGCCTCCTGGTGAGGAAGTCAAATCTCATGTGCCCTAAAAGGAAAAAAGTAAAGCTGTTGTGATTGACAGATGTCCGTTTCCATAAAATATTTGTCAAAGGTCAGGGACGAAGCATGCTTGCCTATCAGCTACTGGCACTGAGAGCAGATTCTAAAATTTTGTAAGAATACACAACTACTTCACAGTGTTCATTATCTGCTTACACAAGTGTGCAGGGCACCTTTACCTTTTCAAAGAAATTCATCACCTGCAGCTCCAAAAATCCTGACAAATTACAGGTAGTGTGTTCTTTTGAGGACTGATGATGTATGTAAATTTTGTCATTAGTTATACTGCAGAAACACGGTGTTTAAGGACATTACCTTGTAGACCCTCAAGTCTGTTTCAGACTGAAATTATGCCAAGTAGTCTTAATTGTGCATACTCTAGAATATGTATTCTTTGATCTTGTGTAAACTATTATAGTCTTTATGGATGAGACTTGGAGCTGCCCAAAGATTAAGAAGTATTTCACTGTTGAAAAGAAATTACTTCTTTTAACAGCTGCAAAAAAATGGTGATCCACTCTTTAATCTGGCATCGGTCTAGATACAGATCATGGTCCTGTGGAGAGACTTCACTAAAGTACTCAGAGGAACAGCAATGCAGGTCACATATGGTCAACAGCATTATTGTCTTCTAAATATGACACAGCATGTATTTTTATTTCCTTGTCTCTCAAAAATGATCTTAACTACCTTTATTTTTACAAGACTCACAAAAACTGACATTTACTTCTGTTACAGAAGAGCAAATTAAAACTGTTTGCTTGCATCCAAATTCCAAGAATTTGTGACTTGAATAGAACATGTTGGCCAAGCAATCTAACATCCTGAGTCCCTTCTGCTAACATAATAATGGAGGCAGCACCTTAGACTAAGCCAGGCAGCCCAGTGATCTGTCACTGAGCACTGCCACCAACAAACACCAAAAAAAAAAAAAAAAAAGAAAAGGGGGGGGGCAAGTCTACATTGATAGATACCCCTGCCTGCAGCTTGCTGTGGTTCTGGGTCTTCTTGAATCAGAGGCAATATCTTTTTACTAATGAGTCAGTGAAATTTTCTCATCTGGGTGCTTTTGGTGTGGAAAACCATACAGACTTTATGCATCTGCAACATCCTATGTCAAAGAAGTCCATAGTTTAAATGAATGTTTTCTGACCAACAAACTTTTTTTTGTTCTGAATCCACTACATACCTCCTTAGTTACAGCAGAAGTGTGAACACACCTTCTCAGCTCACTTTCTCTGTACCACTCCTGATTTTCTTCATATCTGTCCTCTGTTGCACTTTCCAGCCTGAAGAATTCTAATCTACTTGGTTGTTCCTCATACAGAAGCTTTTCCGTAATTTTGATCATCCTCTGAAACTCTTCCAGTTCTACTACGTTCTTTTGGAAATTGAGGGAAACAGAACTGCAAATTTTAGTCAATACGTAGATGCACCATGTGTTGAGTTTTTTTCTCCTTTTCCTACTTCTTAACCCACGTTTCTAAAGAAATACTGAGGGACCCATTATCATGAACAATTGATTTAACCCCAAGACCTCATTCATAAATAGTAAGAGTCAGTTTAAATAGTAATACTTAGCCAGTTCTTGTGCATGCAAAGCTAGAACATCTGTTCCCCCAGTCATCACTATACATTTGTCCAGATTGAATTTCATGTGTCAGCCTTTTTAGCTCCTTATCCAGGTCTTCAGTCAGCCCTTTCCCAGATCAGAGAGATCTTTGGTATTACATCCCTGGCATCAAGTTTGTTTTCAGCGGAGGACAGTGCACTGAATGTACACTGCTTTTAGTTCCAGTTCCATATAGAATTAGAGCATGGTGAAAAACTCATTGCAGTTCATTGGAAGTCCACAAATGCTCTAAGCCCATAGAGTAAAAGAATTGCAGGCTCACCTAAGCTTTTCAGGAATGATAAAGGCAAATGCAAGATTAGACACATCTCTGCTATGCAACATAATAGTGATAGAAGAAACAGTCAGGGTGGTAGAAAGATTTTATTCCAGTGGTACATGAACATCTTTCTGTTTGGGAAAGTTAAACAAGGCCTCAGTAGAGATCTCCTCTTGCCTAAGCATGTGTTTTAATGCTTCATTTGAGGGTGTACATTACAGTTGAGATGATCTGTTGACTGCCACATGCAACAGCTTCTTTCTTAACGCTGCTTCCCTGACCTGTGATGAACTCATTCAGAGCACAGCACCAAAAAGTTATGCACATGAAGATATGAATGCTTTTTTCACCCATTTACCTTCCAGAATCCTGAGGCCAGACATACCAGAGCTGGTGAAAGCATGAGAATTTGACTGTCCTTTCTTTATGTTGCTCACAACTGTGAGTCAGCTGTGAAGATTCAGTCCAACGCAGAAAAATCTTGAATTATTGTGTGTTGTCCTCTCTTTAACCCAGCCTCTTCTCTATTTTTCATAAGTGATCTGAACTATTCTTACCCCTATGATCCCTACAAAGTTTTTTTTTTTTTTTCCGACTGCCCTTATACCAAGGGATAAAACACCAGACTTGAGACTTTTTCTGGAAAAGGGGAATAAGTGAGAATAAGAAGTTCAAAGGCTGATACATCACTGGCTTTTGATAAGGCAAGTGTGCAATGTGACAGGTAACCTGTTCTGCTTAGGGCTTTGGTGGAATGAGCTATTCCAGCCTGACTAGCACTCTCCACCCCATGCCCACACAGAGAGAAAGTCAGAGCATCTGCAAGAAGTAGACTTTCCCCACTATATCTGTCACTACCAATTCAGTTCTACCCTTGAGCTACCCCATGTCACCTTTATTCTTTACTGTTACTATTCTGTCATTGGGAAACTCCTCCATTGCTGTGGAGGCTACAGAGCCACCCAAAGGAATAAATGTGTCAAGGAAGAAGGACCCTTAAAGCACAAATCCCAACAGTCTAAACTTGTTAGGCAGTACCAATAACTCTCCAAAGTGCCCCACTGGGTCAGCATTAGTGAGCCTGGCCTCATCCCTTTATCTCAGCACTATCTTGGGGAACAGAGATATGGGTTGATGTGAACCCCAGGGATAGGACAAGTATTGAATTGACCTCTTTGGTTTAAAAGTGCCAGTCCTGGGAAAGAAAGGGAAGGAATTCACATATCCTTAATTGGTAGCAAGAGATTCACTGGGTACAGCTTGCTCATCATTTTTTAATGTGCTGTTTCTTCTGTCCTCATTGATTTTATATGCTATTCAGCCACCTAACTTCTGATCCTTTAGAGAACCTGATATCCTCACAGCGAGCACGTAGTATAGTGTACCCTACACTCTCTTAAAATGAAAACACCCTGAGATATTCTGGCACACTGTTTCCAAGTCCTTTCCCCAGGGTTTTTTGACTCTTTCACAATCTTTATTTGTTTTTACTTCCAACACAATCCCTGTTTGTGAGTCTAGTCTTCTCCCTGCTTCTCACCACCTCCCCAGATCAGTGTGTTTGGATCTGTAGTAAATGGATCTTTTCTAAAGAAAAATGAGCAATTATCAGCTGATGAACATTTTGCTATGGTGTTTGGAGGACTGTGTGATTGACATAGTGATGCAATAACAGTACACCAGCTAACTCTTTATGCTTTTCAGGGTGAAGTTTTAGAATATACCTAATGTGATCTAATGGCAGGTAGCTACTGAAGGGGCTTATTTTCTTCTGTCTGTCTTTGGGCATGCTTAGGCATATTGCCTCTGTCATGTCGAATCTCATGACCATGGAGTTGCATGGTAAATTGGCTCAGACCATTGATCAAGTAGATATCTAACCCATCAAAATAATTAGTTTTCCATCAACCCAGTTTGCTTACCATACATGATTGCTCAATCCCCATGCAAGGAATAGAAAATTATTTGATAATGCAACTTCTTGCCATGGAACGTTGTAAAAAGTGACTTTGAACAGGAAGGATGGGCTTCAGCTACCGAAATCAGGCTGCTGATGCTGAACATCAAGAAAGCTATGAGCACACTTGTGGACTGAAGAGGCTGGGGAAGTTAAATACTCAAATAAGAAATAGAAAACAAATGGAGTGCCATTTAAATAGGGTGCCAAAACAGGAACCAAAGCAGTGGTATACCTGCTTCTATGCAAATGCTAGAAGCATTGAAAGTAACACGCAGGACTAGAGTTCCTGTTCCTGACAGAAGATATTGACGTACCAAACATATTAGAAATTTTGTGGAAGACAATCAGTGGGAGATTGTAATACTGGAATACAAAATGTGCAGAAGGATTAGGTAAATCATACTAGTGACAAAGATGTACTATATGCTAATGAGGACTTAGATCAAACTAACCAGCTCATTATCATAATAGGTTGAAATTCCAGACCTAGAGATTTGTATCACCGCTTTCTGAACCTGGACTGCAACACTGTGATGTGCTGATAGAGATCAGAGAGCCAGCTAGGGCAGGAACAACAGCAGTAACAAAAAACTTCAATGACACGCATATAGACTGGCCAAATTTCACACTGGGATGTGAAGTAGACACAGTCAGTGATTGTGGAACAGCCAGTTAGGATACAACCTACAACCAGACAAGGATCCACAAAATGATATGACTTGATACTGTGCTAACATCCAACTTAATTGAAGTACCATGCTGTAATAGTGACCACAATGTGCTTGGAGTCAATATCCCTGTGGGAGCAACAAGGGTCAAAAAAATCCACTGTAGCAGATCGAACAGAAAACCATGTAGTAGTGAAGAAGTCTTTTACAAATCAGTTCAGAAGAGCTGTGTGGCTAAAAATATGGAACATTTACAGGAGGCTTGGAGGTTACTGAAGGACGCCATATTGGTATCCAAAGAGGAGAGGTCCACATGGAAGCCCTCAACATGTCTCACATCTGCTCCAGATCCATAAGAAGAATGCTCTCCTCTACCAGGATGTAGATAATGTGTTTCCTGGCATCCTCTTTTTCTCCAAGGTGTAGAGGAAATATGTACTGTGATCCATCTCTCAAAGGAGCTGGATAAATGACCAGACAAAAACAACTGGGATGAGCAAATTTCCAAATGCTAGGGCTCATCCCACTTCTCTCAACATTCACTGCAGAAGGATGGCTCACGAAGACAGGCAAGCACCCATTCAACTGCAAAACCTCCTGTTACAGCTGCCCTACTGCCACATCCTTCTGCTGGCAGCTGCCTCCATGTGTAGCCGTGGCAAGAAAGCCAGGTGCACACCCTTCCTATTTTCCACAGCCTTTGGCCTATGGGAAGGATACCTGTCTTCCCACCAGGCCCTGCAATGCCCATGTTGAAATGCCAGTAGGCCAGTGAGAAGTGACAGCAGCCCTCACAGAGAACATCTGTTGTTCTGGGGGATGAGGTTGTTTGGGAAGGACAACAGCCCAGTGTCAGAGACATGGGCCTGTGAAATGTTCCAGTGTGAGATGCAGCTGCTGTGTACCCAGGAGTGCCTGTTCTCTTCCATTTGGAAGTAGGTGAAAGAAATACTGTTGTCTATTGGAGGTGGCAACAGGTATCCATCAGGGAGTGCTGATATCCCATCTCCCTGGCGGTATCTGCCTCTTATTTCCAGTGCAGTCTTGTGGTCCGGGGTAGAAGTGTAAGTCACATCTAGGGCCAGACCTTTCTTTTAACTCCTCCTGCACCTTTCTTTTAACTCCTGTTCTGCCATTTCCTCTAGTACCTTTACATACACACACTCTCACTCACTCTCTGTGCAAAGTAATGTAATGTTTCTGTCACAAATCTGTACAGGATTGCCACTCCAACAGAGATGACCATTAGGTGGCTAATGTAGACCCTGTTCTCCCCCTGCATCAGGCTAAACTTGGCAACTGGATTCATGAAGGTCTCCTGCGAGAACACAGTGAAGAACCCCTCTGCCCGAAGGAAGGGGAGTACCCAGCCCCTGCAGAGACCTACCCTGTTCAAAGCTTACTAAAGTGGCGTGGGGATTGGCTAGGGAATCACAGGCCAAGGCCTGAGAAGGAGCTCCATGGAGCTAGGGGTTGGAGGGGGCTGCCTCCTGTAAGGCTCACCTGAGGTAGGAGAAGGTGGTATGATCTGGGTGTTCTACACTGTGTGCCAGGCAAGCAGTGTGGAGTTGCCCCAGTCCCCTCTCAGCACCAGGCCCATCACCCCCTGACAGAGAATACAGAGGAAGGACTCTATGATGATGGAGCAGCGATGGCTGGAATAGGGCAGCCCTGACTCACTCTCCACCTGAAGCCAACAGGACCCTGTTGAGCTTGAAGGAGCACTCCGTAGCAGCACACAGCTGCTGGACCCCACAAAGCAGCAGTGGAACCTGAATGCCTTCAAGGTCCCTATAAGATAGCCGTTACTCCTGCTGTTAAGCACTTTCTCCTGGTTGGGCGACCAGAAGGAGAAGGAGGGCAAATGACAGAGTGTCCCTATATGGTCCTAGATCAGATAGAGTTTGTGAAAGATGCTCTGGATTGGGATCATGTGGCTGTGGCCTGGGTGTATCACATAAGCCAGCACAGACCTTAGCCACAGTTAGGTGGCTTTTGCTATGATCTGTGCTAAGGAGTGATATTGGGCAGCAGTTCCTCGGTTTGCAGAAGACCCGCTTTTTTTGGCAGGAGAGCTATCATGGCCATCTGGCATGAGAGGCAAAGCTCTTCACTCCTGAGAGGCTCAACCTGGCAGAGCCTGGAGTTTTGTTCCTGGGCATGTGGTGGAGTGTTTCTGAGATCTCAGCCACAGTGAGAAGGAGCTCCAGTGAGTCCCGGTCAGCCGTGCTGACTGCTGGGTACTTTTACTCAGCGCATAGCAAATACAGAAATCAATGTTATCCAAAGAGAAGTGGGCTGCAGAGAAGGCCCTAGTTCTTTCTTTCATCTGCTCTGGATCTACATGAGTAGTGCTATCCTTTTGCCAGGATGCTAGCAATATGTTTTTGTCACCCCCCTTCTTCTCAAGACATGGAAGAAGCAAGTGCCATGATCCATCTCCCAGAGGAGCTGGATCTGCAACCGCACAAAGGTGTCCTGGGCCTGATGTTCTTTCAGGACCTGGAGCTTGCCCAGCTTCATGCAGCACCCACTGAATTGCTGGGAAGCCTGCCTCTCCAGCCGCAGCACATCTTGTTCATTCTGCCATGTCCCTTCACTGGCTCAATGACTTCACGCAGTTGTAGCAAAAGAGCCTGGCCTGCAGCTTCCTACTCTACCTTCTAGCACCGTTGGGCCAAGGGAAAGTCATGCCTCTTCTCTCATCTGTTGATCCAGAACTCCTGAGAGGCTGCTAGAAAGTCCATATTCTCTAACAAGCTGTTGTTAAAATGTAGTAGACCAGCCCCATCCTTTGGGAGGGGCTGAGGAGCCTTCAGACTGGTGTAAGCCCACAGTGCTTGTTGTGCCCCGAGGCCTCCGGATTGGGGCATTTCTATCACTCTTCTGCTTAATAAAGATCCCCAGCACAGTGCAGCCAGTACATTTTGGTCTGACTCCTCCCTTGATGCAAGGGCAAGCAGCTGAGGGAGGTGCATAACCCTTCTGGGGATCTGAGGAAGCTCGTGAATAGCACCCACCTCTAAAGGTTGTTTCATGTTGGGGAATATGTCCTCGGAGCAGCAGGGAAAATCATGGGGTGAGTTTAGGGGTAGGGCTGTTGGTGGCTGTGATACTGAGCTATGGCACCACCCTCACAGGCCCAGGGGGTGGGTGATTGGGGCAGGGCTGGTGACCCTGTGCTGGTAGCTGTGCCTGGTGAGCTCAGCCCCGGCAGTCTCACCGCTGGCAGGTCTTTGGCACATTCCCCAGTTGCTTGTGGAGTTGCAATGCTCTACCTAGTGGGGACAGCCCAGGCACCACTGGTGGCCTCCTGGGATTGGGGCAGTTTCTCCCTCAGTGCCCTGGACATGCGGAGGGAGCCAAAGGCATCCTGGGAGCTGCACTGGGGTCACTAGCATGGAAAGGAGGGGGTTGGTGAGGGAGTAGGAGGAGAGGGCTTCCTGAGGGGAGAGTTTTGTCAACCCCCCATGTGATGGTACCAGTCCCAGGGCCTGTCTTCTCTGAACCAGTGGCCTGTAGAGAGAAAACTTAGGAATTTGCCTCTTATGGCTAGTAGTGATGGCGATCAATAAAAACAGGATCTTAGAATGTGAATTACAACCTGTTTTTCAAGTCAGGCAGAAGAAACCTCTAAACTTAATAACCACAGAAACAATTTTTTTCTCAAACCACCAAGTAAGAAGGTTATGATGGGCCTGTAAACCCACTGAATGACTGATGAGCCGTATAGGCAGAAGAGAGACTCCTCTGCTTGCTCCATTTTCACCTTTATCTATTTCCTCTTCATTTCTCAAAATCATCAGCTGCTTCATGAAGGATCTGTGAAAATTTTGTGAGCAACTTCTGTGCTTTTTTTTTTTTCTGACTGATCCCTATCCAAATGTACTAAAAATTCAATACCACCTGCGGAATAGAATATGATTCTGCTGCAGATGGGTGTCACAGCCTGAAGGGAGTCATTCAGGACGACCTCTGTCCCCTTTGGACCAAACGACCAAGTTCGTGATGCCCTTGGACTGAATTAAGGTGAAACGACACCAGCCAAACAGTTTTAAGATTTATTAACACAAAGATAAGGCATGTGGTCAAATAGGATCAGCTAGCTAGACAAGTCCCATGCCACACGTTTCAAACAGATTCAACAAAGGAGAGGGAAAAAGAGAGGAGAGAGAGAGAGAGAGCGAAAGAAAAGATATCACCACCGGTGGATCCAGCGTTGTCCCGTTGGTCCTCTTCCTTTGGGAGTCTCAGCAGTGCGGGGGGGGGGGCTTCTGTCTGGTGGTAGGTGGGTCCTCTTCACACAGCTCGAGTTGGGTACCTCCGAAGAGGGACCCCAAACAAAGAAATCCCTGGACAATTATACCTTCCAATCTAAGCTCCCCACCCCTCACGCGGTAGTTCAGACCAATAGCAGGTTTTTGGGTCTGGGGTCTCCTGCTCCTTGTTGGATCTCATCGTGGTTCCTAGGCAGGCTGTTTTCCGCTGCAGTTTCTTCCACAGGTGTGTCTCCATTCCTCGGGTTCTGCTATTGTCTCTCAAGGTCCTGACAAAGAGATGGTAACTCCAGCAATTAGCACTGTTTCAGATGCAAATTGCTGGTAACTCCCTTATCGTTCCCGCCTGCACCAGCTCTGGGGCCCTTTCTTACTGAACTAGGGAGTGCGGCCCAAGGCTCCAGCAAATTTAGCCACTCATTCCAAGCAAGTTTCACAGAAGTTGCGCTAAAAAACGGACAATAATTTACAGTCCAGATCCCAAAGTCTCTGCCCGATTGTGGTCTCGTTCAGTGCAGGCTCGGTGTGTCCCGGGCGGTCGCAGGGAGACCATCTCGGGGGGTCGCAGCAGCCCAGTCGTGTTTCTGCCAGGGACAGATGGCTTGTTCGTGGTTATGGCCTGCCTGCACCGCATGCACCAAGAAATGTTTAAGGCAAAAAGATTCATTCATCGGTCTGCCACAATGGGAAAAAGTTGAATTACATCCCAGACCAAGGGCAGTGTCCAAACAAGAGACCACAAGCACCCTCACTGTTTTTAGCTGACTCCACAGACCAACAAAGCACATGACGTGTCAGGCTGTGAGCACAGTAATTAAACATGCAAATATGACATCCAAAAATCAGTCATTTCTCATATCTAAACTGAGTTTAACAGCTTCTAGTGCTTATCTCAGTTGTGAAGTTAAATGAAATTTAGAATGGTTCACATCACAAGATTTGTTTATCCTCTGCACTTTCTTTTTCATTGGTGCATTTTCCTTCCACCACTCCATACCGTAAGCCTATCAACCAGTCAATAGCTTCTAGTGTTGATCTACAGCCACTGCCTGGACTCCTCTTCTAGGTTTAATATTCTCAGATAGTACGGACAGCAGTTGTCAGCCCTGGGACACAATTCCATTTGTAGGGTACTTCCTGCACTTTCTTCTGCCAACCTGCCTTCTCCTGTGCTTGAAATACCAGTACACACACATATCTCTCCCTTTGATATCCAGAGACTGTTGCTCCCTCATGGCCTTGGTGTCCTTTTGGCGCTTTCTTGCCCTTTGTGACAGTCAAAACTGGCTCTTGCTGGTAAGTACGTAGCAGCTTTGGTTTAAAGAGTTCCGCAGAGCAAAGATTTTCTTCAGCCTTCGCACCAAAGTCCAACCCAATACTCCAGTCTGGATGTACTTGCTGTATGTACTTCTTCCTTTCCCCCTACACTTTCCTATTAATCAAAGCAAGGGGCTGATAGGGAGGGAGTCGAGTGAATGCCATGCTATCTCTCGCTATCATCCTTGTATCAGCAGCCAGTGATAGCAGGAAAGGTTATCACCGCAGGGGAACTGCTTTGGCCTTGTTTGTGATGGATTTATTATTCTGGTTAATGAGAGAACTACTTTTTCTCTCTGTTTGTGTTGGGCCTTATCTCTGGTCCTATTACTACTGGGGATTGTGTTATGGGAAACAGGGAAGAGAGCAAGAGACTACAGGATCCCTGGTGTGCAGGAGGATTAGGTGTGCTTGTATATATATTTGTATTTGGATGGGGGAAGGAGAAGGGAAATGGGAAGCTTAGCCAGAACTGTAAAAGATCTACTAGCATAAGCGCTGGTAAATAGGGTTTTTTTAAAAAATCTTTAATGGTGGTGATAACATGTCTGTGCTACTGCTTTCATATTGATTGACGTTATTTATCTCACTTATCTGAGACAGGAGAGAACACACTAATACATTCAGAGCAACTGGTACCTGGCATTCATGGAGTCCCCCCTCGGTAAGGGTTTATAGCATTTGCTCCAGTAATATGATTTAAATGGTGAAACTCTGAAATGTAGGCAAGACCCAAGTGTTACTAAGAAAAGGTTCATAGTTGCTTATGCCTGTGCTGTGGTCAGAAGAGACAGCCCCTCTTCTCATTTATAGGTGTGTTTCTGCTACTGTCCTTCCTAGTATTCACATGGCCATGTGTCAGATGGATCAGAGAGCTGAGCTGGCCAAAAATGAATTTTTTGTTGTTGCTGCATCAAGCTTCTTGATCATTACTTCCAGCATCTAAATTGGATAAGGTGGGACTGCTTGTGATGCTACATTATTCTCCTAGAACATAATCAGGGATCCACTGAGCACACTTCAGACAGTTCATTGAGTGTTTGTTAGTTCTTACTGATTTGAGCTGCATTTGGATGCCTAATAATCAATGAAAAGCTTTCCAGACTGTCAGCAAGAGGCAATCTAATTTTATGCTTTCTCTCTCCTTTGTGCTTTACTTTTTGATACTTGTACACACACTGCACCTGTTTTATTTGTTCTCAGTTTATTCAGAGACAAAGAGGGCAGGGCAGGTCTTACCCCCCCAATAAGACAGTGACAGTCACCTCTTCCTTTGGAGAGCTGTTGAGCGTATGCAAGGAACAGATGATTTAACAGAGACTACAGGGTGCTGTCTGTCGGGTGCTGTCACAGAGGGGACTGAGGGTTGTAATTTAAGAGGAGGGGCAGCTGTAGGGGAGGAGCCATCCAAGCCTTAGAGATGGTGGAAACAATTTCTCAGGCAATGGAAAGTGAATGCAAAATTTTAACAGCTCAGAAGGTCATTGAGTTAATCGCAACCAAGCCGGGCCTGGAAGCAAGAATGCACCCTGCAAGGTTGCAGTGGGTGGACAAGAGTTGTGTGTAAACTACATACTTATTCCTGCACTGCCTGACTTAGACACTTGGAGTTTTCTCTGTTTAAAAAATCAATTGTTCTTGTTTTTATTCTAATAAAGATTGCTCTTCTTTTAGAGTTTAGAAGCCTGTTGATCTTTTCTGGAAAACTCTGAAGGAGATCTAGGCGGATTCATCTTAAAGGTTCTGGACAACATTGAATCACTATAAACCCTGATTTTGCTGTCTGTTCTTTCGTTTAATTTTTTGTGCCTTGCTCTGGCTGCTGGGCTTGTTAAAGTTCTCTCTGCTTGTTCTTTTTGCGCTGAGTTCCAAGCTGTGGCCATACTGCTATGTAAGATAAGACAGCCTCAAATTAACTAATGATCTATCTTAGGTAGTAGCACCAACACAGATATGGCTTTGTTTCATTTTATTTGGGGGTGAATTTGCACAGTGCTCTATGCAGACCGTCAGGGTTGGGTTGTCTCTGGGACCTAAACCTGTTCCTTTAAAGCTCACTTGGTTTTTGCTGCAATCTGTAATACAGAATGTCATATTATGATCTGTTCAAGTTTACTTCTAGGCTCATCTATTCCAACATCTACTTTAATGACTCCTTTGTGTACTTTTTCTCCTATTAGTGTTTCTTTGGTTTCAGTCCTAAGATCTACTTTTTCCCCTTCCATCTCTCTCCTGATAACTTCATAATTTCCCAATTTGAGTTGTGAAAGCTGATGATTCTCTAAATCTGCCCTGTTTCTATCAATTCTCCTCTATTCAATCTAGTAGTAGTGGGTACATGTCCTCTTGAATATCTTCATATTATCTTCTGCTTTCTCCATAATGAGAGCCCTTAAACTTTCTGGACTTTCTTTCTACTCTTCACTGTGAAGTCTACCCATTTTTTAAGCTATCTTTGAGAGTTCTCTGTCGTCATCTCTCTTTATTCAGTTTTGTTCACAATGTCCTGCTGCACAGCTTAAATTTCTCACTATCGCTACTGTTCATACCTTAGTCCATGCTGTATTTCTTTACTCACTATAAAAGCTGTCTCTTCTCCCTGTCTCCTTCCCTCCAACTAACTCTTTCCAAAGCATTCCTTCTCCCCAAACCTCTGATCTCATCCTGTACCTCTTTGAAGCCTTCTTGGGTACCTTGCCTCATAAAATGTTCCATTCAAGCCCCTTGTTCTCACCTACAATATATTGCCTTATGTTATGGCCACTGAAGTCTTTTCCTACCCTCTCATGCTTTTTTGCTCCATCTGTGTCTATTGCATGAGGTAAAGTACACTTGCTGCGGCCTCTTCCTGTGCTGCATCACATCGCCTTCCATGTTCTCATTGTCTGTTATTGCTTCTGTCTTTATCCCTTATTGCTTCTGTTACTGTGAAGTAATCCTCCGTTTGTCACTCTTCTCCTCTTTCTCCTTCAAAACTCCTTTTTTCCCCTTCATTTTTAGAGTTTCTTTTGTCTCACAAGCACTCTTATATATTATCTCTTTCACAACCTTATAGACCTCTTGGACTGAGTTCTCTGAAGCATGGAACGTGATTTGTTCTTTATTTATAAATTATTCCTTTCTGATCTTTATGTGTGGTTCTGAGTAACAATAACTGTGCCTCCACAAATTCAACTCATGTCAGTTTTGGGCAGTAAAGGAATCTGCATCACTATCTCTTATAATTTCTGTGTATGTAGTATTGATGTTGGCTGTTAAATAGATGTTATGTTTCATTCCAGAGAACTCCACAATCTAGTGGTGGGCCATGAGGTTTGTATATAGTATATAGAGGCCATAATGTGCTCTAGATCTTTTAGGATGAGGCTGCTAGAGAAACATAAAAAGCACTAGTATAAACAGAAGGCTTGGAAGTTAGCATGCTGTCTCATAATTGTGTGGGAAGGGCACAGGGAACAACATTAACCTTGTCCCCCTTGATTAACAGCACTGTGATTTCAGGTGATAAATTTCCCTGGTATGGGACTATGAGAGAAATACTGGTGTTCAAGGTCAGATTGTATCTCCCTCTCACTCAATCATTTCTTTATCCCTCCACCCCCTCATACTATCAGAACTTTCACTATATAGGCAGTAGGATGGGAGGCTGGGGACTATATTTCTGCATTCTGAAAGACATTCAGGAGAAGGGAATAGAGGCAGAAAGAGACAGGGAGACAAGGCAAAAGGGTGAGACCTAAGACAAAACTGGGAAAAGGAGGGAGAAATAGATGGCTGACTGGAGAAGAGACCCATCTGGGGTGAGACTTCTAACTTCTATTCCTTTCTTCTTCTCATTTAAGACCCTATTTTGGGCTGTAGCTGTAGTTCCATGCATCATGAAGGTGTCCTGCTTGAAGGAGGCACAGTGGAAACGGCACTTTTGTGTCCCTCTAGGGACTGTAGTATGTGAAGAATGAACTACTATACAAGCAGGTGCAATACCTTTCCTCTTGTGTGCTGTGGGGCAATGTAGAAACTGTCTTACAGAGGCCTTTGCATCTTTTGTTCATTCTTTCAAGAGGTTTAGGTGCACCCGTGGGGTTGTGAGAAGTCATATCTACGGGGAGTCCATGTTTGTGACTAGCACAAAGATGGTTATTACATCTTCCTCTGTCCTTCATGGTAATCTAAAATAAGACTTTTGTGCTGGTCTCCTGAGTCTATTGGTAACCTCCCAAGCAACAGCAATACCACCTTGCTGTGTCCTGCCAGAAGGGTAGTGCTAAGTCTTGGTAGCAGAAAGGAGGCACGGCAGAGAGTAGGATAGATGGGCAACAGAAAAGATGTATAGAGGGAAATAATGGCAGCAAATTACAGAAAACATGAAAGGGGAGGTCTGAAAGCACTTACGCAGCCATAGTGCAGAAAGACAGATCTTTGCGGTTGTACTCAAGATCCTCTGTGCTTTTGGGACTTTGTTGGTCTGAAAACATGGATAAGACAATAGAGCTGGAGCAGTACCTTTCATTAGACTAGCTGGGTCAGCTGGATAAAGAAGACAGGCTGTTGGCCCTACAAGTTCTTCTTTGAGTCTAAAATAGAAGCAGCATAGCTCAAAGCTAAATAAAAGTTGAGAATAGTTGCTTTGAATTTAACTGGATCACTATCAATCAGTAAGACTATCTGTGATGAAGGTTGTTGGTACCTTCTGGAATAGAGAGGATGTTAGCAGCACCAAGAGAGCTGATAAAGTGCTTATCTTTAGGTGAAAGAGAGGAAGGGGTGATTTATAATCTGTGGAATATGATAATATTAGTGTGCGGAAGATAGGCAATAATATGTCATAAAGCAAGTAACTCTACAGATAGCATATATTTTGTCATTCACTGGAATTGTGAATTTCATTTCTCAGTCTTGTCCTTGGAAGACAATGTCTGGGTAGAAACATCAGAGGTGGAGAGACTGTTTGATGAGAAGTACTCTCCCATGGAGAATTAGATAAATGTTAGGTCCTTAGCTGCACGTGTAGGAATGTATACATACACCGCTGTGTGCATAATGATTGTTCAGTTTCATCTGCGTAGTTATCAGTCTACCATTTGGTGCACTGGATGAGGTGTATTACACTACAGAAAGGACAAGTGAGGATACATAGGTTTTGTGGGTTGTCCTTCTCATGATGATAGTAAAGGTTTCTTGTTCCAGTAACATCTAGAGCCAATTGGTGAATGCTGGGCCCTGGGGTCCTTCATGCTCTTAGTGACAATTTGAGTGAGGCTGAGACCTGTTTGGAGGCCGAAAGGGACAGTATTGGAAAATATCTTTCAAGGTAGGATCATCTTATTTTAGGATATAATTATATCATGATTTTCCTTGGGAATTCCAGAATAGGATCATACGTGACAGGCAGTAGTGCTTGGTTAGCTAGCAATAGGAGGTTCTTTTTCTACTGAAGCAATTTCTTATGTGCTATTCATGCGCCTCTTGAAAGATGAGAGCTCGAAGAGTGCCCCTCTGAGTAAAGGTTCTCTTTAGTTTACTGAGGTGGGTGTGATTAGTGTTCTCTTTCAGTATATGTGATAGTGACTGAGAATCTGGTGCTGTATTACAGCTTTGATGTTTGCTGGGGTTAAGAGTGGTTGGTCTTTACGTTTTCCATATAGGGTATACATCTCTATTCTATACACTTTTTTCTATATTATATACACTATATAATATATGCTATACACCATTTTTAATGTAAGCCAGAGTGTCTAGATATGTGACGTTAGTCTTCCAAAAGCATCTTGATAGGTTGGGAATGGTTAATGAATTTATGGTGGACATCATTGAAGGTGTCTGGAATTTCTGTGCAGATAATAAAGACGATATCTGTGTACCTTGGACACAGTTACTTAGAAACTCTTCGTTAAAGTGGTTCATGTCAAGTTTTGCCTACTGACAGGCCACAGTCTTCCTGGAAATATTGCTTATTGAAGCTAAATTAGGTGCTGGTGAAAATGAAACAGATGAGCCTAAATGCTCAGGACCAGCACGGATCTGGCTTTTGTAAGTTTTCAGAGCTTGCCTGACATGCCTTGTGCTGTGGGCTATTAGTGGACAGACTAACAATATCCATAGTGACCATATAGGTATTGGTGGGGAGGTGAGGAGGTGGTTTATGGAGGAAATCAAGTACATCTTCCTCTTGAAGACTTTCCTTGTAGCGTGCACTGGAGGATCAGGCAGAGTGAGAGAAAGCAAGATGCATCTCCAGGAAAGCTGCTGCAGGGTTTTGCCAAATGGAACACTTTGGAGACACTAGGTGCTGTGAGGTTGCTGTGTTAGACCAATGAGAAGATGTTTAGCCTCTTTCTCCCATCCTGCCTATGAATCTCTTCGCTTGCAATGTGAAAGTCTGGGGATCCATAATTCTGGAGAGATGATAGTTTCTGCAAGAGGAAGAAGAGAGTTAGTAGTAGCTCTTTTGTGTTTGTGCCTGAGGCATGTGGGAATCTTACTTTTTTGCAAACAATTCCTAGGATCTTGAACTCACTTCCCTTTGTTGATTAATAGCCACTAAAAGCCATGCAATCACAAGCAGGCCACTGACAGTATGGGAGGTGTCTCTAGGCCATGTTGCTGTAGAATGCTTCTCATTCCTATCACTGTTTGCTAGTTCAATGGCCTTGGCTGAGCTCATTGCTTTTCACCTGGCTGAGAAACAAGTTGCAGATGGAGAGGGGAAACTGTTGAATGCTCTCATCTGTGGAAAAGTGAGCATCAAGAAGAAAAATTTTCTGCATATACCCATAATTGAATGCCCATAGAGTGATCTGGTTGCATCTTCTAAAAGTGTTCATCATAAGGACAAGTGGAAATGCTGGGATTTAGTAGTAATGCCCAGCAATTTAAAGAGGTGATGGAGTTCTTCCTTAGGACTTGCTTTTTTTGTGGACTGTGGACTTGAGACTTAGCAAAGGTGTCTTGGGACACTAGATGTGCACCCTTCTTTTTCTGTCTCGCCATAGCAGCTGGCACTGTCATCTTTATGTGAAGGCTGGTGTCTGGGGAGAGAAAGAGGAAACACACAGAATTTTGTTCCCATTGCATATATGGCTTGCTCAGGACAAGTGAGATGTGCAGGAAGAGATCTCCTGGAGAAGTACTCTTGCTTCCTCCTGTCTGCTTTGTGATTCTATTTCTAGCTCTCTCCTTCTTACTGCCTTCTTTTCTCCCCCTCCCCCTTCCCTCTCCTTCAGGAGTCCCCCATGGCACACACCTGATATTCAATCCTGGTGGAGTTAGTGCCTTTTGCTCAGATCAGATGTGGCACTGGGGAATCGTGTGACAGAGGAAGGTTGCTATAAATATAGTTAAGCCCTGCAATCACTGCCTTTGGGCGGGAAGAGGAGAAAGTGAGAGACACAAGGAGGAGGAGGGGCAGAGAGAAAGGGTGTGCAGGAACAGGACAAGTCGGAGTGGTGTGAGGAGAAAAAGAAAGGAAGGAGGGAGAAGAAGAAAGAGTGCAGAGGCCATGCTCAAGGCCAGACCATGAGTTGGTTCTAGGTAAGGTCTAGAGTAGCAGCTCTGTTACAACTGAGCATGAGGAAGAGAGTAAAGGCATGGAGAGCTCAGAGCACAAGACGCAGGAACCCAGATCGAAATCAGCTTTGTGGGGGGGCACACCGCAGTACGACTATGTCCGCTTTGAGAGATGCACCCATTACGGGATACCTTTGGAGGCAGGACGCGAGGCCAGGGGGACAGGGGACGACCTGCACTATCTGGAGAACTCTCTCAGCCACCCACAGGTAGGGCTGGATAATGGGGACTTTTATGGCAGCACAGGTCTCATTGGGAACGCACAGACTCTTGGGGCTCCTGGGATGGTGCTGTGGAGTGCACAACCCTGTCTATTCCCAACCCTCCCAACTCTTCCCCTCTCTTCTTGGCTCCCAGGTCAGACATTGGCTTTCACAGTCATGCTTACATCCAGGAATACTGCTGGCATTTCAAGTCAGGGGTTATTTCCATCTGCCATGGCTAATAAGAGAGTTAGAATGGGCAAACTGGGATGGGGAATCAACCCATTAATGTACTTATAACATCAAAGAGAAACCGAGGCTGCTTTCAGCTTCACTGTGGTATTAAGTAGAAAAACAGAAGAGTGAACAAAAACAGAGAAAACGGAGCTGTATAGATAGGTATCCATTGGCACAGCTGTGTAGACAAAGTCTTACAGAGCTCCATTCTGACTTTTTCCTGAGCAAAGAGCAGTTTGTGCTCACAGACCCATACATGTATATTGATAGTTCTGGTAGCTTTTTGGGAAGGTTTAACCTTTACACCTAACCCTTACACCTGACCTGACTCTTGCTCTGGTTCACACAAGTAGTGGTTGCAGAAAAAAATGCTTGGGACATAAATGGACTCTGGCTATGGATTTTTTTCCCTTGTCCTCTGTATCTCCTCTACCTCTCCTTTGGGACAGCCTCCTGCAAAGCGCAGGGGTGGGAGGGTGAGTTTGCATCAGAGACTTGGTGTCTTGTTTCTTCGCTCAGACTCTGCCCAGGCTAAACTGACATAAAAGGACATTATAATGATGAAGGAACTAGTCCAGTGACGAGAGAGAGAGAGAGAGAAAATATGTGAATGTGAAATTCAGACAGGGAAAATATGAGTGGAGGTTTCTTGAATCCCCTTCCACAAACATTTAGGTGAACGATTGGGGATGGGGGGTGCATAATCTCTGAAAGAGTCTTGTGATTCGGTGATAGGAACAAAGCATATCTGCCCTAAAGAAAACCTCTTCTAGTAGATAAGCATCCCAATGGGGATCATGTGTGCCACATTGTGTGGATTTGGGAGCCAGCCCTATGGCCATATTCAGGAATTTCTCTTCTGAAACTAGCTAAAACAACCGAGAATTTGCAAATGTCTTCTACACTAAACTGTTCCAAAGCCATTCACTGGCTGATACGGAAGCAGCAGCCAAAACTGAAAGGTGTCTGAAAAGAGGGCTGACTTCAGTAGCTGGCAACGGTTTGGCTGCAGCAGCCGCCCTAAGTGGATGAGTGCTGCAGGATGAGCATGGGTAGGTGACATGATGGAGGGGTGCTGAGGTCCTGCCAGCAAATGGGATATGTTGGAATTCAGTGCTTGAGGAAAAAGCATTTGGAGTGAGCAGAGCAGGGACAGCCGCTGTCACCCAGCTCCTTTAAGAGCACCAGTGTCACCTCTGATGGTTAAAACCAGCAGTGGTGGCCCTCTGCCACCTCTGGCAGTACCCACTGCCACAGGTGGGGCGCCCAGGCTGGGAGATGCAGCCCTGGGGCAGGAGAGGCCCAAGTGAGTGGCTGCTCATGAAGAGGAAGTGTCCCATCTCCATCAGCCATGCCTGAATCCAGAGCTGGCTCTAGGTAGGTGTCACAGCTCTGCTGGGAGGATGGCACATGCCTGGCATGTGGAGTACAAGTGGAGCAATGTCTAGGGCCTGAGGGTTGAGGCGAGATGCACCTTGTGTTACAGGGACCATTAGAGAGTTATATGAAAGGGGGCTGCAGAGTACAAATTGTTTCTCCAGTAAAGCACGTCCATGCACAAAATACCCCAATTTACATATATCCACCCCATCTGATATTCCCAAATGCCTAAGACTGCTCTCACAGGCAGGCACAGATGACATAGTGAGGCAGTACAACCTACCTCCATGCTCTTGCTTCCTGGCACTGGAGTGTCTTTGCATTCAGCTACAGAGGCATGCTGGTCACATGAATGTAGACAATCATCTCCTGCACAAAATAGCGGGCCATCAGATGCACTCCCCATGCATATCTTCAACCAATAATGTCCTCAAACAAGCATTCATATGTGAACATGCTTTGCAGTCTTGAACTGGGACATACACAGATTTACTGAAAACATGCCTCAGAAATATATTTACGTAAACACTTGCATACATATATATGAACATTATGTTTATGTATACAGCCTTGTATGCAGACACATTCCTGCAAAACCAGGCTTGCTGTGCATATATATATATTGTTATGCATTTGTGTACATGCAGCTGAAGTATAAATATGCATGCTAATGTACACATCTTGTACAAACATGCACACTTATGCTATTTACATGGAAAACAACCTGCTGCACGTTTTCATCCATTTCCATGCAGAGTAACTCTTAAGATTTCTTTCCCCGCTGTAATGTGTGAAAATACCTGGCAAGAGAGAGATTTTAGAACCCATATGCTAAAACCACTGCCTGTTGTTCTAACAGCTATTCTGTCATTTTCTTGTGCTAGCTATTGTCTTGTGTTTTACACGTAAGTTGGATCTGTGATTTGACTGGGTTTACGCAGGATCCAGTACAGTGGAATCTTGGTCTTTGACCTTGGATCTTCTAGTAGATCTAGCAGATATTAAATAATAAAATAATAATAATAGTAGATAATAATTACTGACAATTAAGATAATTAATAGATAACAGGGATACAATAGATGGTAAAATATACATCGATAAAATATACAAACTAGTACATGGTAGAATTTGGGATTTTTTTTCTTTCTATATCAGAAGTAACAGCCTTTCCTCAAGCAGCTCCAAGTTGTGAAGTATTTAGGGTTATGTTATGACTGCAGAAAAGGTGTTTATGGCAGTGAGCTCCCTTAGAAATGCACAAGTGTAATGCGAGGGACATGTAATGGGTAATTAAGCAGTGCAGTATTATAGAATAACAGACTCACAGAAAGATTTAGGTGATTAAAGACCTCTGGAGGTCTCTAGCCCTAACACCTGCTCGCAGCAGGGCTGACTCCAAAGCAAGATCAGGTTGCTCAGGAACTCGTCCAGGCAAGTCCTGAATATCTCGAAGAGTGGTGATTCTCCAGCCTCTCTGGGCACCTTGGGAGGGGGAAGATGGGGATATGTTTTCCTTACACATAGTCAGACTTTCCCTTTGTTGTAAGTTGTGCCTGTTTCCTCTTGTCCTGCATTGTGCTCCTCTGAGAAGTCTGGCTCTGTTGTCTTTCTAACCCCACCTTTAGGTAGAGGCAGTTGATATTAGATTCCCGCCCTTTGCCTTCTCTTCTCTAGGGAAAATCATTATTTACTTGCTGTCCCATCGCACCCTAGATCCTCACATGTGCCTCCTTGGATCTATGTCTAAGCAGTTGAACCTAGACTTTCTATATTCTATATTTAAATTTACTTTTGAAGTGTGGTTTTTGGAGGTCTTAACCTTGTGATCAAATATAGCTACTCTTTTGCTACCTGCCCATAAAGAACTAAGAAAAATTATTTCAGGAGTAGCAGCATGGCCGCAAGGCAGGAGTGAGAGAAATGAGCAGTCTATAAAGCCCAAGGCTGCCACAATGGCCAGGAGAACATTAGAAACAGTATGCACTGGCAGTGTTGGAGGGAGGGAATTCAGCACTAGAGTATGCTGAGTAGAATATATTGTTTAGTCTAAATGACATGAGAAATAGCGTGGGCTGAGAGGGGAGAGAAGTTTTATACGGGTGTTGAGCATCACAGCAGCTCCTAGAAAAGTCCTGAGATCATGGTGGTGTGTATATTTTTACCCTGAGGTTCTGCGCAGCTTTTTCCCCCAGTAACTCAAGCAACAAAACTTCCCCATCTTTTTGGGAAGACAAACCCTGCTGTTTTACAGTTCAACATTAATAAATGTTTCCTCCCTGAAAATGAACTTTACCCAAGTTGTGCTTTCTCCCTGGATTGTTTTTTGTTTTTTTCTGTCTCTGAATCTATTTGATCCCAAATTCTCTCTCAGATCTCAGATGCAGCTGCATTATCCCCTTTCTACAGTTGATGTCTGAGATCATGGAAGTCCCAAGGGAACATGAGCAACATCTCCTATGTCACTTAGAAAGGAGATTAAGCAAAGCTGTCAAGTGTAAGCATCTCCTAAACACATGTAGTAATACTTCATATGTCTCAAATGTCTTGTGATTGTCCAGCTGAAGTGTTTAGTTTTGCTGATCTGAGCATCACTTGCTTTCCTCCTACAACCACTCAGAAAATCTTAGAGAAGCAGATTTGTGCTGGGGAGGAAGCAAAGGGTCACATTCTGGCAGCTGTGAAGTGCCAAGACCACAGGTCATGCATCAGATGGGAGCTTTGAACTCCAAGGTATTTCACTGAAGCGCACGTGAAGGGAAGAGGCTTATTCTGAGTTTTTCAAACAAACACCTCCCCCACCTACACCCTGAAGGAGGGAGTTAGGATGGCTGCTCCTCAGGAAATCTGATAAATGAACAAGTGGGCATAGTCAGGATCCTTCAAGCTTCCTTGAGATCCCTTTGTTGAAGAGAAGGCACAGCTGTCAAGTTTACTGCAGATCCATGTGCAAAAATGTCATACATGTTCCTCAGTAAGCTCATGTAGCTACTTGTGAATTGCATGTGACTAAGTGCATTTCAAGATTAATATCTGATGACAATGACTAGATTAGGTAGTTAGTAATTTCAGAGGAGTTGGAGATATGTGGGCACTTAGAAGGATGGTTTGGATAAATAATGGGAGGTAGTGTGCGGTACCCCCGATAACTCTGCGCTGATGCTTCTTCTTTTCCACTGTGTACACCATCCATGGCTGCATGCCTCATTAAGCATTCATTGGCAGGAGGATGAACACTTGCAGGCCATTCCTGCAGCCTGTTTGGTAGCATGATACCTCACTAAACCTTCAGAGATGTTTGACAGTGTTGCCGCAGTATATGAGAAAGCCCTGAGGGTGGCAGCCTCTTGTGAGCTATTTTAACCTTCTGTCTCCAGAGAGCCTGTTTAATCTCTTTCCTTCAGACTCTTTCTGAGGATATTAGAAAGCAATTAGCATTCTGTGATCATATCTTGTACTCCAAAAAAGGAAATGCAAAGATTTAGGAGAGATGGGGAGCAGGACAAATGGAGGAAAACCTAACAAAGCCCCACCCTAGACAATTTTTCAAAAACTAAGAGTTAGCCAGACCCATTCACAAATAGGCTGTAGGTACCTACAGTGGCCATGGTCATCCCCAAGTTCCTAGACCAGCTGCCAGTGGACATTGATCCATTAATAAGTCTATGAGTTTAGTGTCTGTAGAATAAATCAAGTTGTAAGATAAGGTCAGAAGTTCTACACACAGTTGTAATTCCTGCAGTATTCTTTAAGGAGAAAAAATCCTGTGTTCCTTCATTACTGTGCAAGAGCTTATGGCATTAGTGACTGAGTAGCATATGAGGCATCACAGAAATACCAGTGGACATCTGCATCTTTTGAAAGCGGACATACATTTAACTATCAGAAATTTCATGTGCCTTTAGTATATCTGATATTTCAAATTCACCTGTTTCCTTTTTCCTCACTGTGTAGTATCTGACCTTCTTTTAGAGCTCTCAGCTTGCACTGCCAGCTAGAACAAACTAGAGTAGCTAATGACTTGTACAGAAATCATGTCTCCGTGTCAGTGGGTTAGGTACTGGCTGGTCATGCTGATCACGGTGATACTTGAGTGAGACAGGCATGCTCAAAGCAGGGTTGCATTGGATCCCTCAGAGGCAAAGATACTGTTTGAATCCCAAATGAACCTAGTTGAGGAGGAGGATGACAAACAGTTTCACTGTTGCAAGAAGCTACCTCATCTTAGCCTGTGTAATTAAACCCACCTGGCTTTTTCCCCTTCCTCCCCTTTTTTTTTTTGATTGCATGATTAAATTCTGACTAAGGTCCTTTGGCAGTCTGACCCAGAGAGATCTAAGTGGCTTTTTTACAGAGAGAGCTTTCAGAACAGAGCTGCACTCTGTTTCAAGAGAGAATGCAGCTTTAAAGTCATTGTTAAAGTCAGGTACAGAGAAGGTTGGTTTGGTACTGGTACCCTGATATAGAGGGAAGAGAGAGCACACTGCTGAAGATCTTTGCTGCCACAAAAAAATATCCAGATTCTCTCTGGAAATTAACATGTTAGCTGTGCATAACAAAAGGTTGGGAAGCTCAGTCAGATGTTCTGTCCCAGACCTGACTTTGTGTATAGGAGAGCCTAAGGATATTCTCCAGCCACTAGTATTTGTGCTATGTACAATATGCATGCAGAGCAGCAGGTTAGCTGCTATGAGTATGAACAAGACTGTCTTCTTTCACTGTATTAGAACCAGAAAGGAAAAAGAAAGAAAGATGAGTTACCTCTGTCTGAGATTTCCTGTGTCCCTGTGTCCCTGCCTGGATACGTGTGAATCTGTACATCTGACTGTTAGTAGATCTGCCTTATCATCTTTCATGCTGTCTGTGAAGGGGTATTGGCCTTAACTTTTCATTTTGATTTCTCTTGCTTTCTGCTCCTTTAGCTTTATGGCCAATACACAGACCAGATAACTGACTTTGCAGAGAAGGAAGCAGCAAAACTACTGAATAAGAAACAGGTGCAAAAGAACAATGGAAGACCCCTGAAATGTGAGAGTCAAACAGAGATCAAAGAAGAGCACTATTCCAAATGTCAAGGTAGGGACAATTCATCTCCACTTACACTGAGACCAAACATTTGGTAGGCCAGTGAGAGACACGGAGCTTAAACAGAGCAAAAAGACAAGGAAGTTTTGACTGGGGAGAAGTGAAGAAGGAAGGAAAAGGAATCATAGTGGATTGAAAAGACATTTCCAAGTCCTATTTCACGCTAGAAATATCCCAGATCTGTTTGGAAAGAAGTTGCAAGGTAATCTCTCCTTCTACAACAGATCTCTGTAACAGGATGAAAAGAGCTTTCTTGTGTCAGACTTTTGCTGTTTATGTCCAAAAGGTTAAAATCCCCCCCCCCTTTTTTTTTTTTTTTTTTTTTTTTTTTTTTTTTTTGAAACTGCAAAGCACTTTGCAGGACTGTGTAAGGTGGGGGTGAGTGCCAGTCCTTCAACACTATGCCCAGAGTTCTTCCAAATTAATCCTTACTGTTGTCAGTTCTCAGCACAAGAGAGGAGAGACAGACACAGGCTTCATTTGTGTCCCTTCACTGTTTCTGGTTTACTCTCTCCTCAACAGACTGTGCTAGACGCATCCAGAAGTATGTTACCAAGAAACTTGGAGAGGACTGGATTTTCTTGATTCTGCTGGGTCTGGTCATGGCACTGGTGAGCTGGGGAATGGATTATGCCAGCGCAAAGAGCCTACAGGGTGGGTCCCATTCAAATGCTGCAAAAACACATTGTAAATCTAATTAATGTTTTACAAAGCCCAGCGACCAATGTTCCTCCTCCTCTAATGTCAGTGTTCCATCCTCAGTCCTTGCTGCCAGGGAATTTTGAAGTACTTGCAGCACAGTAGAAAGGAGGTTAACTAGGGCATAGCTCTTTAAAGAGATAGTAGGGAAAACCATGGAAGGAAGTGGCCATGGAGCAAAGGATATGTGTGTGAATCAAAGACAAACTATTATTTTGGCTTCCGTTCCCTCCTCCTCCCTAGTAACTGTAGGACCACAGGGAAGTAGCAATCTGGTCCTTCCTATCATACTGGTTCCCATCCTCTTCAGGTTTATGTGTTTATTTTCACATGATTGAGATGGAGGAGAGGGCACTAGCTGTTGATGGACCACTTTATTGTGATCCAGGGCACACATAAGGCCCTCATGCTGCCAAATGAAGATCCCCCATTCGGTGATTCATTCCCACAACTATATGCAATGTATCTCTGCTAATGCCACATCATGATACAGGTATTAATACTGACTGCAAACAGAAGGCTGTTTCTATCCATTCTGTCAGAATGCCTGTTTTATCTGGAAACCTGTACTCCAAGGCATTGCCCTGCTTCCCTTAGAAAACTAGGACCTTAGGATAGCATTTCTCAGGGAGATTTAGTATGGGCAGGTTTTGCAAGCATATGATTCCTTGATGTTTAGCAAACTGTTTGGAGCAGCTGCAGTTACTGACTTCTTTGCTTGTCTGTCAACAGCCTACAAGTGGATGTACAGAGAGCTGCACCCGAATGTTGCTATGCAGTATTTGGCATGGGTCACATACCCACTTGTTCTCATTCTGTTTGCGGCCATTTTCTGCCACCTCGTCTCCCCACAGGCTGTTGGTGAGGGCAGAAGGCATGGAAAGATCTGTTTCTGTCTGTCTCTTTTTCTTGCTCAATTTGCTTGTTGATTGTTTCTTCATTCCCTGTTCTGTTGCTGTTTTCAGGGTCTGGGATTCCAGAGCTGAAGACAATTATGAGGGGAGTGGTCCTCAAGGAATACCTCACTCTCAAAGCTTTTGTGGCCAAAGTTGTGGGCCTTACAGCTGGGCTTGGAAGTGGCATGCCTGTGGGGAAAGAGGTGAATGTTGCTATTTTCATGTGCAGTGGTTGCCAGGGTCTGGGAGGTGGGAGGTGTTATCTGTGGAAGGAGAGTCTGTAAATATTTTCTTTCTTTTGCCACCATTCCTCTTCTCAAGGCTCTGTTCTTTCCAGCAACTCTTATCTCCCATTGGCCATTTTCCTTTCTCTGTGAAAGGCTTGATATAGAAAAGGTCAGGGACTCAAGTCAAGTAGTCTTTGGGAGGAAGAAGAAGAAGAATGAAGGACAGGTTAGAATAGCCAAAGAAGTTGTGAGATCTGCAATGACTAAATGGTCATCAGTGGCAAAGGGTAACCCTCTCTGATTTTCTCCTGTTCTTCTCTTGCAGGGTCCTTTTGTTCATATTGCCAGCATCTGTGCTGCTGTACTCAGCAGGTTCATGTCAATTTTCTGTGGTGTGTATGAGGTAAGACACATCTCTGCATACAGCTCTTCTACACATCAGACTCCTAAGACACACTAGCTGATTCCTCCTGTGGAGGAAGGATAATATGGGTAGGCCACAAGATACAGAGGGAGCCTACTGATTGAATTTCATCATACTGCCATAAAGCTGTAAATTACAAGCCAAAGAAAACGTGGGAGGCCAGATATACAGCCCAGTAACTGTGTAGGACCAGCCAAGTGTATATTACCTACTACATTACACAGAGACTGGTTAGGAATAGGCGTTTGACAAGTTTTCTGTCATCTTGATGTGGAAACCTTTGTACTGCAGTCAATGTCTGTGTAAAAAGATTTCTTAAGTGGCTGTAGATGAAGATCAATTTGCCTTTAAACCAGAATGTGTAGTTCATTGCTAGTTACAGACACAGTCTCCTGTTCTATGACAGTCTGTCATAGAACAGCCTGTGCAGGGAAATCACTATATTGACTAGTTGTACAAAAATATCTATTAACTGTACACGTAGCTATATGTACTAATTGCTTTACATACAGGCTTCTAGCAGAAACGGGCTGTGCAATACAACAGTAGGAGGTGCTGGTTTACTTGAGTGGAACCTGTCTACGCATAATGACCAGTTCTCACTGTTGCAGACCAGATGACTGTACTAAAGACCATACTAAAGTGTGCAGAGGCTGCTATTTAGAATAGCAATGGTTGAGCCTGCTGTTGGCTGTTGCTTTGTTTCAGTGTTCTGGGTCCTAACCCCTTGGCTTTGCTCCCTCTAACCCCGGCATGCCCTTCTCTGGCTGCACTCTCTGTTCCAGAATGTGCACAGGCAGCTCGATCTCCTGGTGGCGGCTTGCGCAGTTGGAGTTGGATGTTGCTTCGGGGCTCCTCTTGGAGGCAAGTGTCTTCCTATATGTGACATTTAACGTACACCTCATTTCACCTCTTGCTGTGAGATCTCCTGCTCTCAGGCAGGTTCTCCACAAATGTCTCTCCAGTTCTGTAGCATCGTGAGGTATTCTTTCCTCATGTAACTAGTGGCAATGGAAGAAAGAGAGAGCTTTGTCCTGCAAAGGCCATAGGAAAAGCAACACCTCTTAAGGTGCTGTTTTCTAATGACAGAGCTTGTTCAGTCCCTGCCTGCCTTCCACGGACATTGTTCAACTTGGAGAGTACCAAGCTCTGTTCACAAAATAATAAAGATTCAGTAGAGAACAGAAGCTAAAAAACACTTCACATAAGGAGTGACATCATTTAAGGGCAGGAGATGACAGCAGTTATGACAGGAAGTGTTTGCATCAATAGTGATCGACTGTACATATACTTTTATCAATGGACTGGAGAACAGATAAATCTGTGTGTAAAGTTTTGGGCTCCCCTGTGTAAGAGAGATGCAGAGGGGTAACAAGACGGTTGGGAGGCTGAAGTAATAATATATGGAGAGAGGCTGAGGGAGCTGGATTTGATCAGCCTGCAGGAGAAAAGGCTAAAGGAGGGGAGTCTATTTGCTATCATCAACCACCTAAAGGGGCATTTTAGAGAAGATGGAGTCATACTCTTCTTAGAGGTAAATAGTGCAAGAGGCAATGCACACACTTTGCAACATGGGAAATTTGGACTATGTATAAAGGAAAAATGTCCCTCTCTCCTGAGGCTGGTTCAGCATTGGCACAGATGCCCAGAGAGGCTGGGGAATCTCCACCATTGGAGATGTTCAGGACTCACCTGGGCAAGATCCTGAGCAACCTAATATAACCTTGGAGTAAGCCTAGCTCTGAGCAAGGAGTTGGAGGAGAGGCCTGCAGAGGCCCCTTCGGACTTTTCTATTAGACATGATCTTACTGTGAGGAGAAATGTGGACATTTATCTCCTCTCCCATTTGTACTAGTCTTCTGAGTCAGGGAATTTTATTAAACAGCACATGTGACAGAGGCACATGATAACTTCTTCATAAAACAGTGAAAATGTATTCATAAATAACTTGTCTTAAAATGTTGTCCTTTCTTTCTTGTGCTTTCATTTCACTTTCTCCCCAACACTTTCTCCCCCTGAATCTCTCTCCTTGGTTATTGTGCCCAGAAGTTTAAAGAGTTTTTGAAATCTGATGTTTTTTCTAAAATGGCTTTATTTCATCCATGCACTACTTTGATGTTAGTCTTGAAATGGATGAATTAGATGCAATGTAGTCTTATCTTGCATTATGATAACAGGATTAGTGATTTTTACACTGGTTTGCTGTGTAAAAACAGGAAGGAAAATAGTTTGTCAGATACAAATTAAAGGTTCCTCAACTATTGACCTGGAAAAAAACATGCCAGGAAGAAAATCAGGTTCAGCAAGAGAGAGGCTGAGAGTTGTGTGGGTGGGCAGTATAGCAAGTTGGAGACAGCCTGAGTTGAAGCCTGATGCTTCAAGGCAAATTTGTAAGTCTGCCAAAAACCTTGAGAGAAAGCAGGCTGAAAACCAAGGAGTAGGCCATGGTCAGTTGGAACCATCAACAGCATGCAGGAGAACAGGTTTCTCTTAATTGTAGAAAAACAACGCAAACCCTTCCCCCTGCTTCCATAACACAGCCTAAAGATTTGCTTCATTCTCTGTATCTGGAATTAATATAGGCTCAGAGATGGCAGGACACATTGCCTGTAACTTACTAGGAGAGGCTAGAGAGTTGGAGAAGAAAAGAAAAAGCTAAAGAAGGAGTGGTCTAATTACTGTCTTCCTATAGATAAAGGAGAGGTTAGAGAGAGGCAATGGAACCAGACTCTTCTCAGAGATCAGTGAAAGAACATGAGACTATGTGCAACATGGGAAATACTGTGTATAAGGTAAAAATTCTCCCCTTCCCACAAAGATGGTTCAGGATGGCACAGATGCCCAGGGAGGCTGGGGAATCTCTACCCTTGGAGATGTTCAGGACTCACCTGGACAAGATCCTGAACAACCTGATCTAGCCCTGGAGTTTGCCTAGCTCTGAGCAAGGAGTTGGAGGAGACACCTCCGGAGTCTGAAGCCTAAAACTTGCTGTGAGTCTGTGATTACATCACAGTAGAGGAATTGGAAGTTATCATAGTTTTCATAGCCCTGGTTGTGTTCCTCTTATGGATTCCCACAAGCTTGTCAAATCTAATTTCCGTTACCTGGGAGACGTAATCTTTAGTTTACCTTAGTCCTGGATATGGCTTGCGAGTTTATATCATATCCTCCATGGTGTATACTTTTTTAGTATTATTGCTGGTGTACACCAGCCTGTGTATTTATGAGGAGTCCTCAATATGTGTTTGAAAAGCCAGTTTAGTCCTTGGAAAGCAAATGGTGTGCAGGTCTGCATTTTCAGAGGGTCCTCTAGTACTCTTTGATTTTTTTGTTTCAGTCTCTCTGGATATTTCTATGCTGCTAGAAGCACCAGAGAACAAGCCAAGCTCATCCTCCATACTGCTTAAGCATGATTCATGGCCTGGTTTTGGCCTGTGCCATTCAGCAGTCTGATACAGTGCCAGGTTATGGTCTGGAGGATGCCATATGCCAGTGACCATTCTCAGTGGCCAGTATGGATAAGAGCATACCATGCTTGGGTCTCTCAATCTTATGTTGTTCTTACACTATCCCATCAGGCTTTGCGCCCTCTACTCTACATATTGCCACACTTCAGGCTATGTAACATGTATCCTCAGTTTCGAACTGTGAATCACCATGCTGGTGAGCTACAGCACAACCCTCACACTACTCCAGACACTTTGAATGGAAGCTCCTGTCATGTCATTCCTTCCCACCCCCCAACAAATGATTATATCACAGAGGCAATACACAGTACCCAGAGGAGACCCAGGACAAAGCTGTAGATTTGGCCAGACTCTTTTGGGTCAGGGAAATGTCCCCGGCCCTTTTTTGTTGGGCTGTGCAGGCATAGCCTTGACACATCTCTTGGCTGAGGCTCCATCAAACACCTGCTCAGGTAAGTCAGACTTCATGGCCTCTGGTCATTAGAGGTCACCTTGGCCATTTTTATTCCCACAATAACACAAACCCCCCTTTCTCAAAACTCCACTCTCATGGGAGATCTAATAGGCTACTTTAGCGCCATGTGATAGCAGGAAGTACCAAGCACACAGGCTTTAACGCTAGTGTTCTTCATATTAGGAATCACCTAAGATAGAGGCAACGCAAAATAAAACCTATCTGCTTCCATTTCCTAAGGCTCCTCACCATTCTCAAGCACTTTGGGGTCCTCAGGTGCTCTTCCAAATCCTGGAGAAAGAGTGGAAGGGGATTTTTCTCCCTTTCAGCAGTTCTAGGTCCTCCCAAACAGTCTCAAGAGAGACTCTACTTTTTATAACATCTATTTCACTTTAGTATCTTGATTGCTTTCACCAAGAGAGTACAATATTTTACTACATGATCTGTTACCCACTTACCTACTCAGGATGACTGAATGTACAGGAGCTGTCCGAGTTCAGTTCTGGATATGCATGCGCCTTGTGCATCCAAATGCAGAGATTTTTTTCTCTGAGGCACTCTCTCACACATGTGCATCCTGAGATTCCCTGCCAAAGTAAAAGAGATGGAGCAAAACAAACATGTGGGCCTCCAGCTTCCCAATGATTTTCCATGAGACATTTCTTCAATAGTGACAGAAATGTGCATGTTTTGATGAAAGATAGGATGCTGCCTTTTCCATGTGTCTTGAAGATGTGACTCCAGGCATATGCCTGTCTTGAGCCAAGTCTTTTGAATATTTTGAAGCCATCCAGGAGGGAGAAGCAAGAGCTAGATGACACTATGTAGCTGTACCTGCTAATTCTGTTACTCACTCTTTCCTTTCTTTCCTTCTTTCTTCTGTTCGTTTGTTTCTCTTTGTCTCTTCCACCAGTAGCAGCCATATTATTACACGGATGTCCTGACTGTGGGTTGTGCTGTTGGGGTCGGCTGCTGCTTTGGGACACCACTTGGAGGCAAGTGGCTGTTCACTTTGCTTTCTTTTTTCTCAGGTAGTTAAATCCTCTCCTGCCTAGTCCTGTTCTCCTTTTCCCCTTTCCTGCACCCTGTTCTTGGTCTGTCACCTACCTTGAAGAAAGAAACTTGCCTTTAATATTTTCAGTCTTCCCAGCTTCTCTGATGCAGTCTTTTCTCCATATGTTGTCAGCCATCTGCAGGCAAGAGGAGAAGGCTCTTTAGAAGCCTGTCTAGGAGCCTCTCTCATGCTTCTGACATTACACTTGTGACAGGATTTTTTTTTCTTTGCCCCCTTTGCAAACTCTCTGGTGTAGACACTATGACCACAGCAGAAAGATGACAGCAGGCTGGGATGTGAAGAGTTCTGGGTTTACTTACAAGTGACTACGTCTCTTTTTTTTCCAGGGGTCCTTTTCAGCATTGAGGTCACTTCCACTTACTTTGCTGTGCGCAATTATTGGAGAGGTTTCTTTGCAGCTACCTTTAGTGCCTTCATTTTCCGAGTCCTTGCTGTCTGGAACAAGGATGCAGGTAAGATAAGAACCATTTCTACTCTCTTTGTGCCAAAGTTGTTCTATTAATTTATTATTTTCCATCTTTCTTAAAGACAAAGTTTGAAACTTCTGTCTTCCCACGTGACTTCCAGCAGTAGAGAAGGAAAGAGAAAGAGAAAGAGAAAGAGAAGCATCTTATGTCACCAGTTGTCTAGCTTATCTGTTCCTAGGTGTATGGGGCGTATGACCCAAAAATGATTGAATATGACTCCTCATCGAATAAGAGGGCCCTTAAGGTGAGATTTTTGCTTCTGGTCAAAAAAAGATCAAGGCTGCAAACCTAGAGGTATCCCATCACAGAGAGGATAATATATACTGCAGTGTATGCTGCTCTGGTGCACCGGAAATGCCGTGGTCAGGTTTGGTCACCTCTTGACCAGAAGCATGAAAAACAAGAAATAGTTTAGGAAACTGAGGTGGTAAAATGATTAGGAGGCCACAAGATTAGTGGGGTCTGAAGAAAAAGAAGACTGAAAGGTCCAAATGTACTTGCTTCATGGTAGCTCTGAAGGAAAAAAATAACTGTCCTCAAATGACTGAAAAAGATGAGTGCAACTTTTGTACAGACAGAAATAGCACAGAACAAACCTGTTCAAGAGAGCATTTCAGATACTGTGGGAATGGAGTTCCAGCTGATGCAAGAGGCTGTCATTTCTTTGTAAACTTCTTGCTTATTATGCCCTTTTTATTCTTCTACTCTTATCTGTTTTATTGATCTGAACTACATGTGGTCCCTTCCCTTACTTAAAAACTGCTATAATTTATGTCTATATTGGCTTCACAAGGTTGGATTTCTCTATGCTAAAACATTTCTATTTCACTTGAATGTGCATTTGAATCCAGATATAGAAAATGACTACATCTTTGCCTGTGGAAACACTGCCTTGTATTGAGGGATATTTAGCCATCAGATCTGTCATAAAAACACATGTTCTGTTCTTTCCAGAGAAAGATACAAGGAATTTGAAGACAAATGCTAAGAGATAATCTCCTACCACTTTGTCTACTGTAGTTTCCTCTCTGATCTCTCAAATCATTAGAAATTAGCTTAATCCTGAAACATTAGACCTATTGTCTCTTTTTCAAAATCATCTGGACAGCCTTAATACCCATATTAATGTCTCCTTACATTTCTGCTTCAGTGACTGAGTTAAGAAGTTTCATGATCCAGCTGTCTATGAAAAATATTTCTCTTTCATAGTTCTGAATTTGCTTTGTCTGTGTCTCCAGTCTCCTTGTCCTTGTATTAAAGAACTAGAAACTTTGCCTAGACTAGTCATTTATTATTTTATGATCTTTTATCATGCCTGTTCTAACTTACCTCTCCTGTCTTTCCTCACTCACCTCCTTTTGAAAGTAACAAGCCCAGTCTTTTCAGTCTTTCTTCATGGAAGAGTTTTTCTTAGGCCCATTCTCTGATGTCTTGACAATTTCCTAAGTCTTGTCTACTCTCAAAAATTATGCACTCTATGGATAAGCTGATGACTTTATGCTAATTTCCTGTGTGGACACTATTATCATATAGTAAGAATACCTTTGTAAGAAGTAAGTTAATGTACTTGAACGTGGAAGAAACTGCTTACCTTAGTGCGCACTATGCACATCTGCTTGTAATGTTCACGCAGAGTATCTAAACTATTGCAAATTCATACATAATCTGTGAAGTAATTTTTCTGCTTAGGCAAGCATTTGTCATCTTCTTCTAGAATATTTTTGAGATAAAATGATCAGAGTTGCAAGCAGATGAGATGAGTACTGATTTATTTGAAGGTATTACAATTTTTTTTGTATTATGAACCCATTTCTTACACAACATTTACACATTTCTAGCAGCTGCAGTTAAAAAAGAGGGAAAAAAAGACCTTTCTATTAGAGCTATCTATACTGAACCAAATCTCTTTCTTGAAATGATATCATTAAATTGGATTTCTTTATCATGTGTCAATAATCTTCCTCCACTGTGTACATTACTTTGCATTCATCAACACAGAACGTTGCCTTTCTTACCCAGCCAGGCTAAACCAATTTAGTAACATGTACATATTTTGCTACCTTCCACAAAAAATTATTAATCATAGAATCATAGAAAGATTTAGGTTGAAAGACACCCCTGGAGGTCTGTAGTCCAAACTGCTGCTTATAGCAGAGCCAGCTTTCCACTGCCTCTCTGGGCATCTGTTTCAGTGCTGAACCACCCTCAAAAGAAGCATTTTTTCCTTATATATAGTTAAAATTTCCTTGCTGCAAGCTGTGCACATTGCCTCTTGTCCTTTCACTGTGTTTCTACAACTTTCCTGTTAGGTACAAGAACACCCCTTTGCCTTCTCATTTCCAAGCTGAATAGAACTAATTAGCCTTTTCATGTATATCGTGTGCTCCATGCCCCTCACCATCCTGGGACCCTTCCCTGGACTCTCTCCAGTTTTGTAATATTTCTTTTATATTGGGGAATCCAAAGATATGCTAGATGTGGCCTCATCACTGCCATATGGAGGGAAATAATTGCCTTCTTTGACTTGCTGATTGTGCTCTCGCTAATGTGGCCAGAAGGGTGAACATTGAACCAGGCCTCCCAGCCTTTTCTGAAGAGCTCTTTCTATTCACTAGCTCCCCAGACTGTACTGATGCACCTGCCATTCCAGGGGCAGGACTAAACATTTGCCTTTGTTGAACGTATGAGGTTCCTAACAGTCCAGTCCTCCAGTTTGTTGAGGCTACTCTGTATTGATGGCTGCCCAGCCCTCCAACTTATTGACCATGCCCCATCCCTCCTCCAGTTTAGTATGGTCAGCAAATTCACTGATCACACTTTCCATCCTATCGTCCAGGACATTGATGAAAATGTTAAACAGAATCAGCTCCCATCTTGACCCCTGAGAAAATTCATTCAACACCACAGATCCCCAAGATAACAATTTGCAGCCCCTATTATGTGTCTGTCGTAACAAACCCACCTTTTTGCCTCTCTGGGCTAGCTTCTGATCCCTGGTAACATTTTCCGTTTTTCCATTTGATCAGTGGACCTCTGCATATGGCTCCACAGCCTCATGTGGGACCTTTCAATAATCTAAATAGGTAACATTCCCTTTAATCTTGTTTTACAGCCTTGTTCAAAAAACTCCAAGTGACAAACTTCCTATTCATTTGAATTTTTTGAGGGTTTTTTTTTTTTTTTTTTGCCTTGGCTTTGAGGTTCAAAACAAGAATTTCCAGGCTTTTACTTGCTTTTAAAATCTATATATATTTTACCAATTTGCCACATACTAATGCAAGACTCCATTTGCACTTCACCACATTGTTCCACAATCTTCTTAAAAACATATGCTTCCCTCCAGTCACAGCAACCTGTAGTGCTCATCAGATAGGCTGACTGTTTTTTTAAATAGTTCACATATCTATTTCCTAATCTGCCTCAGAACACTTCTCAAAGGCATATTCTCCATGATTTTATTGCCTTCTAAGTCATCACCTCATTCTAATGTCTCTTTAATTGTCATTTTTTTTACCTCCAAGCTGCATCATTGCTGCCAGGAAGTTGAAAGTAAGGAAGCAATATCTTTAGAGTAGGCAGATACAAATAAGTTGTGCAGCTTCTGAACAAAATTCTTTTTTTTCTTATACCTACAAAATCCAGGCTTCTGGATGCCGCTGTCTTTGTTAGTTGGCTTTACATCACATCCTCTTCAAATAACATCTGGCCCATTCTGCTTGGCTGCTGCAACTTCTGCCCCTGTTAGCTAATCATGGAAGACTAAAGTTCTGCAATTGTCAAGATTTCTATTTGGCCACATCTTGAGCCTTTGTCTTATTTGTCACAGTGCTTTATGCCTTGCCTTCCTTCTGCTCTTTCTGGTCTCTCCTACACATGGCTTATTGTTATTTCAATATCCACAGATTTTTTAAGTAGACCTTCCCATTTCACAACAGTCTCTTTTGTGATGGAACTTTTCTCTCTTAGCTTTCACCATGTAAGAGTTGGGCAGCTGTTCTAAACTACTTAACTGGCTACCGCTGTAGACAATGGAGAGAGATGGGTGCCTCTAGAAAACAGCTTAACCATTCAGCTTCAGGAGACAAACTGAAGGTTGATGGGCTGAATCCTTCTATGGATGTCTCTTTCTATCTCTTTGGAATATACAAAGAACCTAGACTAAGTGCTGTGACCTGTTTCCCTTCACCCTGGTCACTTTTGCCACCTTGTCAGACCCTTGGAAATTGAGGTCATTATACTTTTGTCACTGTCTGTTTCCTAAAACTAAGATTACCCCTTTCTTGGGCTCATCTACCAAAAAGGGGATGTCCTTCTTTTCACCATCTTCTGCCTTCCCTTGTCCTGAGCCAGTCTTCTGCCCTCGCTTGTGCCATTTCTGCTGGTCAGTGGACCCCTCCATTCAACTCACTACCCTGGCAAAGGACTAATGCAGGAAATAAGATAGGTTTTTTTGATGTATTAATGAGGTGAAAGAACTCAATGAAGACTTTGGAATGTGTCAGAGGAGGCAAGGGGAGGGGCAGAACAGCGCAGCCAGAAGGGGAAGAGGAGGGTGAAGAGTCATTTTGAACAGTAACATGCTGTTAGACAGGTTCATCTGTCTTAGGTAATGTAGCCCACAGAGATCTGATTAAATCACTGCTCTAAACCTGGTCCTGTCTGACCAGTTAAAAAGTAATTAAAGTCTCCCATCAATATCATATTATGCTTGATTTTCACTGCTTCTTTTCTTTTCTTTTCTTTTCTTTTCTTACTGTGCATATAATTCCTTGATCCAAGAAGCCTGTAAAATTGGTCGGGATTCATATCTATACCCATTCAGCTATGTTTCCACCTTGTATTGGCTTGGTATTTTTGACTTCACCTATTGGCATACAGATTTTTACCATTTCCACATAATTAGGCACCTCCATGTAAAAGCAGGGGAGGCTTCACCATTTGAGTCAGTTTTGCAGTGCAACACTACCAGGAGGTGTGAGCTGGAGAAGACCTTAGCTGATCTTTTCTGTCTCTTGTTTCTAAGACTGTTTTATTCTTTTCGTACCACTCATAAAAATTGCACAGATGTAACTTCAGAGAGGATCTGAGCTGTGTTTCCAGAAGGTAATTGCAACTGTGTGTGACAAGAATTCTCCAGGGATGTGAGCACTGCCTGCTTCTGCAAAAAGGTTTTTATAGAGTCTGTGAGCAAAATGGGAAGACCTTTTATATTCTAAAGAAAAGCTAAAAGAAAAAAAAAAGAAAACCCTTTACAAATCTGGGATCGTAGCTAAAAAAGTATACATTCTCTGAACACAGACCTATATCATCTAAACTACTGGGGTCACAAGTGTTCAAAAATAGTCAATACCAAAATCAGAGAAGTCTGCACATCTGTAATACTGTATATGATATCATGCAACCACATATGTATATAACTATTTCCCCTCTCCCTATCCCCAGCTTTATGGCATTTAGCATCTCACCTCATTCTTCCCTTTCCTTCTCTGCCTTTTTCTTCTCTTACACAGTCACCATCACAGCCCTGTTCAGAACTAACTTTCGCATGGATTTCCCCTTTGATCTGCAAGAGCTGCCAGCATTTGCTGTAATAGGGTAAGTCCACAGGGACTTAGCTCCTTGCACAATGAGGGATATCCAGTGAGCTCTGTTAGGAATTCCTTTACAAAACAGAGTCACAGCTCTTTATGGCATTTTGACCATCACTAGTAAGTCCTCTGCTTGCTGGGATTCTGCCTTAAGAAATGCTCATGTAAACAGATGGGTAAAGAAGGAAACAGGGGTAGTATCTAGGTGCTTGTCATTTCCTTTCCATTTACCGTTTTCAGATATTAAGTTCTGGAGAGAAAAATCTAGCTCAGTCTATGTTCTAGGTATAGATTTACTCAATGGTCCTTTAATCATCTGGATGACATTCTCAGATGGCCTTTTTGCTTGACAGCAGTTCTTTTCTTTACTTTGAGTTTATTTGCCAAGATCTTGAGGAGATGAGGGCTGTTGGTGAAGAAGGAGAAGAGAAAGTGGTGTTTCTGAGACTTCTGCTATGGGAAGGCCATCTCCAGGCAGAAATGCTCTGTCAGCCTGGGTTGGAGCATGGGAGGAATGTGTTGGAATAAGTTAAGACTAATTTGCATGTCTATTTTCTACCATGTTGGGGCAGCTCTGCATCAGAAACTAAGGCCAAGTCTTTTCTAGCTTAGATATCTAGAAAGTTACATGCACTTTGTTAAGATCTGGGCAATCAGTACATTCCAACATGATGTTCCAACAGCAAGCAAGGGAAATCAGAGGAAAACAAACTTCAGAGGATCTGGGGGGATGGGACAAAAATTTTAACCATGAAGTTTGACTTTTACAAGGACAGAATGGTTATCCTTTCCAAAAGCGCTATGTACTGTAGAGGAACTAGTAAAAACAGCTGAATAGTAACTGGAGCCAGTGGGAACAATGGCTGAATTGTTATGATCTGTGTCAGTCAGTGTTTATTGAGATATCTGATTTGGTTTCATTCGTGGAGAAAATTTTAGGAAACGAAAGAGTGAATTTGGGAAAAAATGGGAAGACAATTGGGAAATATTGGAGAAAAATCTGAGTTTGGAATTGCTGCTAGGAAAAGTCTTGGGTTAGAGTGGAAAGGCTCCAGGGAAATCACTGCAGAACAGTAGTGAAGGGAATACATTGTAGGAAAAAATACTGGTGTTGGCATGGTGAATGTATTCTGTTCGGGGGCCTGGCTCCACGACCAGAAATATAGTTCAGGTTTTCCAGCTCGTTTTAGGAGGCTGCTCACACATTCATTTACACAGCCTGTAGAACTGAAGGGGGATTTTTAAAGACTTCAAAAATATTTAACATCTATCAATATCCAGGAGTTTTTGCTAATCGTATTTATCTACTTTGTTCTCCTTGTCCTTAAATAGACTTGCATGCTTTCATTTGCTTGCTGAACATGAGGGAATCTGTTTAGATAAGCAAGAAAAAAAAACATCCTTTTGATTTACAACTGATAAAATGCAAAACTTATTGTCACTGTTTTTTGAACCGAATTGGCAGGCCTGTTTTTTGTAGTGCTGCACATAGGCTAGGAGAGCAGTGTAGTGTATGATGGGTATGAAATACTTTCAAAGGCCAGGAAGACCAATGTGGTATTAAAAAAAAAAGAAGTTAGAGACTTGGAATGCTACAAATTCTCTTAAAGTTCAGTCTCTCCTCAAAGCTGAACTCTCTTTCTATCCAGCTTACTTCTTCACTTTCAGGTAGCATGAAAATCTGAGCCAGCCCATGCAGTACAGACAGGTAGATCTTGTCCCTCTGTGCCAGCAGATGTTAATAATTTGCAAAAATTATACAGGAGAAGCACTTCTACTTTTTTTGGCAAATTGATAAGCAGGAATGGAGGGATCTACTTTATTGATGCAAAGTATTATAAAGAGATTCAGTTCACTGTGCAGCTACAGAATGCTTACATTGCCCAAGGGACTGGTCTAGTTCAGCAGTACTGCTGAATAGTGCTGGTTTAAATTATTTAAGAGAAGTTCGTTGCACATATTTTGTTTTCTGTGAATACTATTACGATAGATGTAATTTGTTTCTATGCTACTTTTAAATAGCCAAGCCCATTGCAGGAATTTTTCAAAACGTGGGGTTTTTTTTGTTTTTTTTTTTGGAAGTAAGCTAAAATCATCTTTGAATGAGATTTTTAAAAGCAAAAACCTGTAGAACATATGAAAAAAGAAAAAATATGTTATTTTTAAAAAATAATAGAATGAAAAAGTTGTTTATTTATCCTCAGTATTCTGTGGCTTAATTATATGCCGCATAAAATAATACTTCGTCCTATCAATTTTAAAAGCAGCTCTTTTTTTAACTTCATCTTTGAGTATTAGGCCCTATTTACCCAGGTCTCATTAAGAAAGAGAGTATAAGGACGAAGGGCATTTCTTACAGCCAGCTATACTTTTTTGGACTGATTAGGATTAGAAACATAGGCAGAGTGATTAGGAACATGTACCTGACATAATTAGTTTTTAGCATAAGAAAAGTTACTATCACTTTTTATATATAATATAGAAAAATAATTTTGCTGAATCAAATTCCTTCCTTCCTTTTTTTATTATCCCCTCTTCTAATTTGGTGTTTAAGTTCTGATGAGGCAGGTCTTTGCCCAGTTGCCTTTTTCCAGTCTCCTCTGAGATCTATCAGTCTTTCTTTATAGGTTCTGATACTATTTTCATCACCCAAGTATTTGAACAGTTAAAATTAGGAACAGCCACAGAAATGTATATTCTAGTTTGTTTTCAGTACATTAATTCTGAGTGGGACTATTGACAAACCCTATATTCAACCAAGATGTAGCTGAGATAGATAGAACTGTCGTCACACGATATCTGTCCTGCCAACAGAGTCATAGTTTATTTCTCCACTGGCTGCACATCTGTGTGTGTGTGTGTGCATGCGCGCATTTACAGGAGGCATCTTTGGAAGCCTTGGTAGGCCAAGGCACAGCAAAGAAAAGGAGAGGAACAGGTAGAATTCAGAAGCAGCCTTATTGTGTCCTGGAATTGGACATCACCTCCTGACATGGGATTTCCTCCATTCAAGCAAGTGAAAATTTAAGTAGTAAATTGAGAGTGTGTGCGTCAAGGAGGTCCAAAGTGGTCCCTCCCCTTTCATCAGGAGGCTAGTGTCTTCAAATGAGTTGCTATAGGAGCAACCCTCTAGGCAACATTTAAAAGGCTTCATGAGCAGCTGAAGAGGAAAAACATTACAACTCAGTTTTCTGGTTGATAATTTGTATATTGTGTTTTGTTTTGAATGATTTTATTTCATTTTCTTCACTTTAGGATATGCTCTGGATTCCTTGGAGCATTTTTCGTTTATCTCAATCGCCAAGTGGTCCTATGCATCCGACGTCATACAGCTCTAAGCCAGTTTCTCACCAAACAGTGAGTGCATTTGAGGATACTTTCTTTTAGGGATCAGATTTGATGCCCTGCTGGCACTGGATAGTAACATATGCTTTCTGGAAACTAGTAGAACTATCTGAGATGTGAGATGGTAAAAGTATGAGAATCTGAGGTTTTCTGAGAGTAACATATCTGTATCTGCAAACTTAAATCTGTTCTAAGCTGGATTTTCTTCTTGATCAGCTCCAATAGTTTCACAAAGCTTCTTGATTTTGGAAGGAGACTCTACTGCAATATACATTAAGAGGGCAGGCGAAACAGTTGATTGAACAGGAAATGTTCTTAATTAGAAAATTGATGTTCATGTTTTTTAAGAGGTACTGCTTATTTTTTAGAATACATTAAAGAAAAAAAATCAAAATTCGACCCAGGAATTCAACATTATTTACATTTTAAGAAAATTAGATACAACTGAAATGTAGCTGCATCTTAAAAATCTAAAAGAAAAGGTTTTTTTTAATCAAAATGTATACAAAAATGTAAAGAACCTGCTGCAGCATTCCAATTACTGCATACTTGAGAACCAAAACCTGAAACTGATAGTAACCAAATGATATGAATTGCTGCATGGAAGAAAAATGTGAAACAAAATAAAGAACTTAGCAATAAAGGTTTTACAAAGCACTTAAATGTTTTTGTCCTCTCTAATAAATCCAGAGTTACTGTTAATAACCTGAAGAAGAAAATGGGCCTAATTTTAAATACCTTCAGTCTCTTTACAGAAGAAATGTGATGCTATGAAAATTTTTGAAGTTGAGAGGTGTGGAGGGCCTACATTTGTCAGGAACTTGCAGATCTGAGCAGAAAAAAATCTGTAGTTAAAAGGAAGTTCCAAATAGCTTCATTTATGATATGGAAGAAAAAAATGTCTTTCTTTATTATGTAGGATTACCTGTAGGTACCTGCAGAGCCATCAAAATTGTAACAAAGTAAATACAGAAGTTGAGTGAAGCCTGAAAAGCAAGGCATTTGCTTTAAATTTTTGACTAATATTTCTCAGAATGTTGTAGGTTCTTAGACTGCAATAAGTTAATGTGTTATGTCTTCTTGAATAACATGACATTTCAGCCAGAAACCCCTGTAAAGAACCCAGTAACTTGTCAGGGGAGGCCTGGCAATGCTAATCAAGCATGTGGTGCTAATCAAGCATGTGGAGGCAGCCTAAGTTCACATTGTCTTGGTGCCTGTGAGGGCTTACAGCGTACCCCTGCAGAAACCCCACCTAGGGTTGGACACACTGGTAGCAAAACATGGGTGGCTTCAGCCTGCTGTCCAGCCATGCCCCACATGGCCCAGCACTACCAGACCCCCAAAACTGTGGCAGTCAGCAATTCAAGAGAAACTAAAGCAATTTTTCCCATAAGAATTAATGCAATGGGATAATGCATCCAGAAATCTATGAAATACCCATGTTTAAATATCCATATTTAATAGCCATGTTTAGCCAGCAGGACATAATATATGGCATGGGGAATGGAGAGAAAAAAGTGGAATAATCAGGACAACTGGAGGAGGTGCTAGTTTTTGGGAATGAGTCAGCATGCCATTGTAAATGCACATCATCCTTGTATATTTAATTCTGTGCATTTCATACATCCCTGCATGCACCCATCTCTCCCTCCCTTCCATTACATTATTTGTGACTGAAAAAAAATTGCTTTGCTGTCAGTTAAACTCTCTATGAATGATGATGATCAGTGGAGCTGGGCATTAAATTATCAGCAATAGAACTCCAGAGCAGATGTAGCAGATATCATTCATAGAAATAGCAATCATAGTCCTGAAGTGATAGTGCTACAAGAATGTGAGGTTATATTTTAATAAACTTCTTTTCTTTCTTTTCAGCCGCCTCATGTACCCAGGGGTTATAACCTTCCTTATAGCAACAGTGACATTTCCTCCAGGGTTTGGGCAGTTCATGGCAGGAGAGGTGAGAGTGGGATGTGCATTTGCAATTCGGTGTAATTCTGGGGAACAGTCTCCCCTTCTCCTATGCCCCAAAATGCTTATATCAGGGAAAGGGGAAGGAAGATTTGAGAGCAGTTAGGACTGGAAAGGGACTATATTCTGAGACTTGTGATCTCTGCTATCCCCTTCATATAAAACCTGTAAAATGTGTGCTCTCTTAAGCAAATTAATAAGGAAGATGTTACCTCATGTATATGAAAGATGATAAAGTGGTTGTTATCCTTTCAACAGTTCAGGTAAAGTCCTGTCTCTCTTCCTGAAGATTAAAAATGTCAGTGAAGTCTCATAATCATGACATGTCCAGAAGTAAAAATCTCCTCCACTTTGTAGGAACAGAGGTAAAAAATTACTCCATCTAATGTCATGGCTCATCACTGTTTTCTTGCTGTTTAGTTGATGCCACGGGAAGCCATCAGCTCTCTCTTTGATAACTATACCTGGGCAAAATACACAGGGGACCCCCAGATCCTAGGGAAATCTGCTGCCTGGATCCATCCCAAAGTCAGTGTCTTCATCATCATCCTCCTTTTCTTTCTTATGAAGGTAGGAAACACAGACTACCATAACCTTTCTCCACTCAGGGTGAAAATTCTCAATCCTTTCTAAAATAGTTTGCACACTGCCAGTGAGGAGCTGCTGGGTATTGAATGAAGGGCTACAACTAAAGTGGGGTCTTACATCTTTTGATGTGATGTTTGCCTGCCTTGAATGCAAAATGACCAATATTATTAGGGAAGAGTTTCCTGGCCTTAATTCACTTACCTCCTTCCCTCCTCCCTAGTTCCTCATGGCTCCTACTGAATGATCCTCAGGATCCACTGTGTAGTAGCTGGTAGTGAGGACACAGAGGTCAGGAGGGATTTCTCAAGGTCCAGGAAAATAAGTTACCAAGTAAAAAGTTTTCTGGTATTTTATATTTGGTCTAAGTCTGATACTGTGTGCTTCCTATTCCTGACTACAGACAGGAGACTAATAAAAACATGCAAGCACATTTTATATGTGCATTAGGCTCCAGGATTTGCTAATAGCACTGAAACTTGATGGAGAAATTCAGCTGAGAACAGTTTTGCTCACTTCTGGGAAAGCAACAGCAAATTAAATGTTCTGAGCTGACACAGTCTTAGGAAACTGTGACTATTCAGGCTCTGAAAGGATCAACTGTGTAGAAGACACATGACAGAGAAAGACAAGAGATTTGAAAGAAGAAAACATTATATTCCAGTGTTCAAAATACAAGTAGCAGAAAAAGTTTTCCTAAGAGTAAAAGAATATAGAGAAAAAGGGAAGAATATCTTAGTAATGGTGATTTATTTTGTTATGAAGGAGTGAAAGAGCAAAGGCAGCCTGGCAATATCAATCAAAGGTTTTGGTAGATCAGAAATTAATGTTTGATTGACACAGCTGATTGCACCTAGAGTAAAACACTGTGTCAAATTTCTGACAGGCAGTTGAGGGTTCTGTTTCTATAACTGATTATAGTGTACCAAGTAGATAAGATCTTCTTTATTTGAATGACAGGAGGATGGACTACAGGGTCTGTCTACCCTGAGTTCATCTGTTCTCCATTAGAAGATCTGTACTCTGAAAATCTAGGTTTGTTGGCCTCATCCCATATGTTATTGCCATCACTAGAAAATCACTAATGCTTTGTCAAATGACTAGATAACTGCTCCAAGCCATTTATTTTTTTCTGAATATATCTGAGCTGAGATAGATCATATAAAAAAAGAACCAGCTGTTTTGACTCTGGGCAAAGACTTGGCATGATTCTCCACTGCTCTATAGTCTCAATTCTCAGCTGCATCTGGCCTAGGCTTGGCTAGAAGAAGAGGGAGCTGAGTTAGCAGTGCTCCCCTTTTACAGCTTCCTGGCAGGATTCAGCAGGGCCTCAGCACTACCAGGCCAGATTTTTATCATTATGCCTATCATAGCAAGAGGACAGGAGGCAATGTACACAAGCTGTAATACAGGAAAGTTACTAGTTACTACAGTTGGACATCAAGACAAAAATTTCTCCCCTGAAGGTGGTTCAGCTCTGGCTTAAGTGCCAGGAAAGCTGGGGAATCTCCACCCTTGGAGGTGTTCAGAAGTCACCTGGACAAGGCCCTGAGCAACTTGATCTAAGTTTTGAGTTAGCCCTGCCAGGAGCAGGGAGTTGGAGGACAGAACTCCAGAGGTCCCTTCCCACCTAAATCTTTCTTCAATCTATGAAATTTTGACAACACTGTTCTATTAAAAAAGAAGCTGTTGAGCAGTGGGAAATCCCACCTTCCAAATTCCTAGGCAAAGGAATTCTCCATGTTGATTTATCTCTCTTGTGACTCAGCTTCGCTACCATCATAGTCGTCACCCAGAAGTCCTCTGCCACTGTGCTGGTGTGTTGCTTGAGTTCTTCTAGCTCTCCTTCACTCCCCACAGTACCTTTGCCCTTCACTTTCTCCCTGAGCTGTCATCCCTCAGAATGTATCTCTTTATAGATTGGTAGGCTGGGCAGTAGAGTAGGACTGCAGGAAATACTATCGCTGCTCACTAACAATCACACCCTCCCCCTCTACCCTCTACCTCTGTTCTAGTTCTGGATGTCTGTCATTGCCACCACCATGCCAATCCCATGTGGAGGTTTCATGCCTGTTTTTGTTCTGGGTGAGTTTGAATTTATGTTGCAGGGTATATGTCTAATAGACGGAGTGGGTTAGAGAGGCAGTGTCTATGTACACAGTAGGATTCTTCGAGAGGATGAGTCATCTGGTTACCACTTGGTGTCTGTGCCAATCTCTGTTAACAGTCCAGATGCCTCTGCTTCTGTCCTTTTCCCAGCCCCCCAGGTTCAAATGCTGAGGAGGAAATCCCTATCCTTTTATATAGTGTAATCCAAGCTGTGGGAAGCATGCTGAGTCATGGCCTTCTCATCTCCCTGCCTCTTCACCTACAAAGGAACTCTCATAACAACAATTAGTAATAGTTGCTCCTTTCCCCTCCTGAAGACCAGCTAGAAGGGGACAAGCTCAAAACTATTACCAGCAATGTAATCAACCACTTATTCATTACTTCTGACTGTAATATGTTGATATATGGTGGTTTATTGATTTTTAATTATTTTTAATTCCAAGACCAAAAAGAAAAAGAGATACTGATGCTTCAGTTAAGAAAGAAAGGGTATTTGAGATTAAAGTATAAGAATACAAGCTCATGAAATTCAGTATTAAGCATCCATAACTCAAATGAAATCAAATGTGTTAAGGACCTGTGGGTTCTGTTAGGCAGCAACTGAACATGAGTCAGCAGTGTGTCCTTACATGAAAGCTAAGCATGAAGTGGGCTATATTAGAAAAAGCATAGCCAGCAAGGCAAGGGAAGTGGTTATTCCCCTGTATTCAGCTGTTGGGATATCATTCTGGCATACTGTGCCATTTCAGGTCCCTCAGTACAAGAGCTGTTGACCAAGTGCAGTAGTGAAGTGCCTTTGAGATGGCTGGGGAGCTAAAGCACCTAACAAACAAGGAGAAGCTGAGGGAGCTGGGCTTGTTCAGCATGTAGAAGGGAAGGCCATGAGGGGATCTAACAGCAGTCGTTCACCACCTAATGTGGGGCGAATAGAGAAGATGGACAGACTTTTTTCAGAGACGCACAGTAAATAGAAAAGAGGTAGCAGGCACGAGTTGCAAGGGGGGAAATTCTGATGGGACGTAAGGAAAAAATTCTTTCTCTGGCTGAGGTGCCCAGAAAGCCTGGGGCATCTCCATCCTTGGAGACTTTCAAAGCTTTCATGGACAAAGACCAGAGTGGCCTGATCTCAGACTAGAGACCTCCAGAGGTCCCTTCCCATCTAATGCATTCTTTGAGTCAGTGATTTTAATGTCTGGACATTCATAGACTGAGTGCATGAAGAGCCTCAACTGTGATCTGGATTGACATTACACAGAATATTCCAAAAATTCTAATGTCTTTAAAAAGATACTTCATCCTCCCTGGGATCACAAATATTTCTGTGCCTGGTGTACCTAAGTGGAGGAATAAGGGGTTTACAACTATATTTATACATCTTTTTCTCCTTTTGGAGTGTAGCTTCCCTTGTAACTGAGCACTACTCTTTAGCACCCAGTGTCATTTTAATGTAAGTTTTGCGTTTGCTTGTGTTAGAAAATATGCTAGTGATTGTCCAGCACAGATGCGCAGCACAGACACTGTATTCCTTAGATGCTAATTCCATAATCCCTGGTTATGCTTTCCAGGTGCTGCATTTGGCCGGCTTATTGGGGAAATCATGGCATCACTCTTTCCTAATGGGATTCTCTTTGATGGTATTGTTTACAGAATCTTACCTGGAGGGTATGCTGTCATTGGTGAGTCTCCACATCTTTCTCTTTCTTCGTCTGTTCCTATCCCCGACTCTCCTGGTTGACATGACATTCTGTTTCTATATGACACTCTTTCCTCTTCTCTCCTTATTCCTCTTCCACCATACCTGGGAAAGGCGCAGCAGCTCTGACAGGAGCAGTAAGCCACACTGTCTCCACTGCTGTAATCTGCTTTGAGCTGACAGGTCAGATCTCTCACATCCTCCCCATGATGGTGGCTGTCATTCTTGCCAACATGGTGGCCCAGAGTTTGCAGCCCAGCCTCTATGACAGCATCATCCAGGTGAAGAAATTGCCCTACCTGCCAGACCTGGGCTGGAATCACATAAGGTGCAGTACAACAGAGGTAGAGGTGGGGAGTGGTGGAGAAATAAAACAGAAGAGGGTGATACCATGGGAGAATGAAAGGTCATAAAAAAGGGCTAGGACTAAAAAATAAAAGAAAAAGGCAGAATAGGGCTAGAATGAGAAAAAAACAAGAGGTGGAGTAGAACAAAGCTTCATACACAGAAATGGAGAAAATTCTTTTTCTTTTTTCATTGAAAGGGAAGGTCTGAATCATCTGCAACTTTGTTGACTTTGTGTAAATATTATCAAAATGCTTCAGTTAAAAAAATCAAATGTCTCATTTCCATTGTTTTCTTAATTTGTTTTTTGGATTTTTTTTCCAAAAAAATGTTGGAATATCATTTTATTTGGATAGTTAGCTTAAAAGAAAATTCAGTCTCTGTATTCTCTCTCAGAAAATACATCTCTCTCTATATATATATATTTTATATATATGTGTGTGCATTTTGGGGGGGTCAATGGAATGGAATGTAACTGTAATGAAAATCCAGTTATTGTGCTGATCACATTGCGCAGCCATCTTTGCGTACTTACACAGAAGATTATTTACCAATCTACAGAGAATATTTTTGAATAAATAGTCATTTTATATGTTTCTTTAGGGAATTTGTCTACTGGACACTTTTAATATGCTAACTCTTCTCCTTATTGTCCAAAAAATCACAGCAAGTATAATATCTTTGTCGAGGATATTATGGTCCAAGATGTGAAATTCATCTCCTCCAAATGCAAATACCGAGACTTGCAAACTCTACTCCAAAGCACCACTGTCAAGACTTTGCCTTTGGTGGACTCGCCAGGTAAGCTGTGTGGGGAAACCAGTCATTCCTGAAGACTTAAAGAACCAAGGAAACTAGCTCTCAAATTACATACTTTGAAGGAGGCAGTGTGACCCGCTAGGTAAAAAAAAAAAAAAAAAAAAATCATCCTAAAAATCTCCCTTATGGTCATGTATGACAAAAGGGTGTTTCAGATGGTCAGACAGGTAGGCTGGAGCATGGAAAGTGAAGCAGATACAGAAGGTAGGAGAGGTATGTGAGAAGTTTGTGGACTGAACTTTGGCAACAGGGAGGGATCTTGTATAAGTAAAGAGCCTGCTTTTGATGTGATGCTGAGGAGTGATGGAGCTCAGGAATGGTTAGCTTCTCACAGCCCCACAGTGTACTACTACCAGTAGTTAGCAGGGCTGGTCAATGCCTCTTGTACAGCTTGAGACAGTATGAGCCAGCACACTTTGAAGGGGTTGGAGGGAGGAAGGGGCAGAGTGCAGAAGGGGATTTTCAAAACCTTGAGGGCTGATATGATCTAAAGGGTGCTTAATGTCTTCTCTGGTCTGTCCCTCCAGAGTCCATGATCCTTCTGGGTTCCGTGGAGCGATCAGAACTGCAGGCTCTCCTTCAGAGACATATCAGCCCAAAACGGCGACGACACCTCCACAGAGAGATGCAGCAGAAGCTGGCTGAGGCACCCTACGATGGGCACAGCAAGGGACCATGGTTTGCCCTGCCCAAGATGAAGCATGAATCTTTTGCTTATGTTGATGAGGATGAGGATGACAATGAGAAGGCAGAGGTGAGGGAGAAGAGGAGAGACTGCAACACAGAGACTGCTCAAGAAGCAGTAAGACATTGGGAGAGGTTGAAAAAGAAACAACTCAGGGTAGACCTTATTTTGTTTCTTTTCCTTAACAGTTGCCTCAGCCCCCCAGTCCCACTGCTACTCACCCAGAGGAACCCAATGGCCCGACGAGTCCTCTTAAACAAGTTCCAGAACCATTGGGGCCACAGCAGCCTCCAGGTATGATGACCTCTGGCATGCACCAGCCTTATCACACTAGCCAGCTTGTGGAAACTTTAACACTTACTGTGAGTACGTGCTTGTGTGAGGCGCTGGTATCCCAGAGACTGAAAGAAGAGATTGGTTACTGTCAGCTTTCTCTGCTGTTCCTGTATTAAAGGCACTTTGTTAATGCACCTCAACATCAGAGTAACTAATCTGGAATTATCTTCAGATTGTGATCCCTCGAAGAGTATAGCAAAAGTAGGCCCATCCAAGCTGCTCTGCCCCTGTCAGTACTCCCTACTCTATCCTTTGCAATAATATCTCTTCAGACATGTTCTAGAGATTCTGTGTGGAGGCCTCCCATCTCTTGCCTCCCTTATCCCCCGAACGAATTTTCCTGGGAAGAGTAGCCTGACAGATAACCAGACATAATTTTTATGAGTAGCTTAGACTGTTTCTCAGCCATCTTCCAAAACTGAACAACTCCTCCCTTGGACACACACCTCTTTGATTCAGCTGCATAAACATGGTGGACAAATACTGATGCGTTGTGTTCTCTGTGTGCTACTCCGGCCTATACAAGCTTTGCTTCCAAGACTGTACTCATATCTCATTTCTGATTCCTGTATCATGTACATTTCATGGAGGACTTTTTTTTCCTTGATGTGTCTTGAACTATGCAGAAAGGAAGTGAGCACAGTGGTGTAGCGAAATCTTGAGAGTGAGTATGGAAGACAGGCCTCTGGCTCATGCTTTTAACCACCCAAAGGTAAAGAGGACATGTAATATAGCATGTAGCACAGTCTTGTTCCTTAACAACACTCATGTTTCACCAAGCCTTTATGGCATAGGAAAACCCACTCAGTGCTAGCCATAGAGGTAGAATGGTGGGACGGCCATCCACCTTCCTTACAAATTCCGACAAATAATCACATCAAAACAAGGACGTTGTGTGAGATATTTTAAGTGAGGCTAGCACTGAGTGATCCAGGAGTGACAAGAGCAGATGGAGCAGAGGGTATTCACTGGGCTTTCCCTGCCTTAATTTGGTTCACAGCCGCCATTGTTTGTTTCTGACCCACCTTCCTCCACAACCTTATTCACTTCACAACAGCACCAAATACTACCTCCTCCCTTTTGCTAAGTCCTGTCAGCACTGTCTGAGAGAATAATTCTGCAGTCCTTTTCACTACCACCATTGTGCTGTTGGTACAACCCATGGACTCGTCACCCTTTTGCACCTCTCATATTCAGGCTGTTGATATGCTTAGTCTTTGAAGTCATTCCTAAATCCTCTCCATCCTCATTTCCCAAACCACGTTCTGTTTGTGGGCTGCAGAACCCTCTAGTCACAGCAGTTTCTGTCTGTTTTCCTGTCATTTAATCCATGTTTCAACAAAATCATTTTTCTCATCTATTATTCTGACTTTGTTACCCCCTTTCAAATATTAATTCCCCTCCCTTGTGTTTAATCTTTTGCTCTGCCAGTAGCCTTGTTTCTGTTTTCTTATCAGGGCTATTTTGTAATGGTTTATTTCCTCTTCTTGAGGATCAGATTTTGCATGGGAATATTCTGGCATATCCCAGCCACCATTTCACAAATCAAATGATGTGCCTTGACTGGCTTTACCCTGTCATTTACCATCTAATATGTCCCTCATATCATTTCCCAGTCTGCCATGGACAAGGAGATGGACATGGGGCTTTGTATTTCTGTCTCCTACTTGTTCTGATCCATGTGTTTGTTTTCATCCTTCAGGTAATTTCTGGAGTTTGAGACAACTGATCGAGCAGCTCTTGTGCTATTACAACCGTCCACCTGAAATGGAGAGAACTGTCCAGGTTAGGGATCCAGAAAGCCTAGCAGTACCTTGAAGAGGGAAGGGATGCAATGGAAATAGAACCTGCTACACAGAGCCATTCAGCTTTGGGTCAAAGGGTGGACATGCTTATGGTCCTGAACTCTGTCAAGCTCGTTGGGGAACTCCTTCCAAGGAAAAAGGGTGTGATTAACGTAGAGTATGTAACCTCCTAAAGACAGCCATCTGTTCCCAGGTGTCAAGGCTGCCATCATGACTGAGTCTGGGAATCTTTTTCCTGGCAAAAATCTTAATGCCATTTTGGTTAACCTGGAAAAAAGTGCAGTTCTTTCCCATTTGGCAAATAGTTTTGGACAGATAAAAATGGAAAGATACTTTTGGCTTGTGCCATGTTAGATGCCCTTGTGTGTCTGAGCTATCTGCACAGGGTTGGTGGATATCGTATCAAGCCTATGGGAGACACATCCAGTCTAGGGAAGTGGCTGGACCCCATGTGGGTTGTCCTAGAGGATCTAAAGCAACACTAGATGCCTATGTTTAGGCACCTGAATTGCTCCACAAGTGTTCCGTAGTCCATCTTTGACAAGGGAAGGACAGCAAGTATAAAGTACACCTTATAATGCTTACGTGTAAAGAAAATCTAATCATTCACTAATACACTGTTTGGAACAAAAAGGGGACCACAAGGGTTGAGGAGACAGTGTGCATCTTTCCTTTCTGCACTGCGAAACTGTGGGCTCTGTCTCTGTCCTGAACAGTGTTTTCTCCTGCAGGAGCTGGCAGAAGATGTTGATACAATGAGTCCAGAAGAGGTAAGACTGGATGCACAAAGGGAGTGAGGGCAAGTGGCTGCTTCCTTTGCTCACTCTCCATCATTTGTAATTCTTCCTGTCACACACAAAACTATTTTTTTTTCAGAAAGGGTGGGCAAGCTTCACCAAGCAAGGGAAGAGATTCTTCTGCTGGATAGGCTGAGCAAGGCTATGAGTAACCTGATCTAACTTTGAAGTTAGGCTCGCTGTGAGCAGGGTGTTGGGCTAGAGACATCCACAGGTCCCTCCTCACCTGAATCTTTCAACAGGTCAATGTTGTGCCGTCATTCTTTGCAAAAAGGGACTATTATCTTGCAGTCACAAGGGGAAGGTGCACTCAGTTAAGAAAGTTAAGATGTTCACTCCCCCTTTAAGCAGGAAGGAGCAAAGCTTCATCTTCCCAGATGATTTTTCTGTCTGCTGAGGTACTGGAATTACTGTGTTTTCATAGGGATTTGATATCTGGTAAGGAAAGAACGTGAAACCTGAGGGCAAGGCAGATGCATGCGCTACATAAGAGGGAAGCAGCATTAACAAGGGAATGCTAGGGGTCTGGTTTGGGTCCACAAACTAGGAAGACTGCTGATTACTCTAAGAGTGATTCCTCTCTTTTCTGTGTCAGATAGATGCTTGGGAACAGGAGGAGTTGGACAAGGATGTATGCTTTGACAGCTGCCGCATAGATCCTTCCCCTTTCCAACTGGTGGAGAGAACTTCCCTGCACAAGGTGGGTGCAATGTCCTCCTCAGCCACAGTTTTTTTCCACTGTCTATCGTTGCAAGTCTAGCCTATGACTATTTCTTCTTCTTCACCTTCCACTGGCTCACCTTGTCCACATCCAGTTATATTTCTCATCAAAACTTCCACATCTACATACAGAAATCATTTTGTGCCTGTAACCCTCCGCACATACCTCCAGTCTCCTGGAAAATGAAAGGCTTGTTGATGAGAAGCTTGAGTTCCTTTATTAAAATAGCTTTTGGACACCACATAGGTTTTTCCAGAAGAGTTATATGCCCTGCTTCTGAGGCATTACACTGTGATTTACACTCTGGTTTGTCAGTGTGCAGCACTGGAAAGAGTACTCATTAATTTTTCTGCTTCAGTGTGTGAGAAGAGCTGCATGAAACTGGCCTGAATCATAGGCTCTTCGTTGATCTGAAGCATAAGCAAAGAGAAGGCCAGGTCAGATGACTTTCAGAGTCAGCTCAGGATGACTCTAAAAGACAAACACAGCAGGTAGGGACAAAATTGGAAGAACCAGAGCACAAAATGACTTGCAGCTAGGAGGGGACAACCTAGGGAAAAAGCAGTCATTATTTAAGTACTTGAGGAATAAGAAATGATTGGGCATTTACTCAATGGAGAGGGAAAGCTGCCCACTGAAGCAAAAAGGTATAATGCTTTTCTTTCATCAATAGCTTTTCTTTCATCAATATGCCTCCCACAAAATGAATTAATTACTGTTACCAAATGGGTAACATCTCAGCCTTGGCCAAAAAAGAACAAGTTAGCATATATGTAAGATAAGTTTGAAGTTTTCTAAAGGACTGGCTGTAATCTGAAAATGAGCTAGCAGTTATGTTTGAGAATATAGGGTGATAAGAAATGTGTGAAGATCACAGGTGGGGAAAGTTCATACCTCTTTCTAAAAAGGGAAAATTAGAAGCTCTGAAATAACAGACAAATCAGCCTAACTTGTATGTGCAAAAAATGCTGGAATAAATAATCAAATTATTTGAGGCTTGCATGGTTGGAGCTAACTGTGTGATAGTACTGGCAATGGAAAGAGTAGCCCAGCTTATCAAGATCAAATTGTATCTAAGCAGTCTGACTTTCTTGCATGTTAGGGTAAAATGTCTTCTGCCTGAAAATTGAGATTATCCTTGGTTTACACTTGAACATAACATTTAACATCTCATGGGAGGTTAAAAAAAAAAAAAAGGCAAGCATCAGCTCTGAAAGAATCACTTCATGTAAGGCCACAGGTAGAGTCCAGCTGGTGTGCTGCTTCAAAGAAGATATAAACCAGTTAGAAATGATCCATAGGTGACCACTGAGAATGCTGAAAGTTTTTGAAAGCCTGATCTACAAAGAAAGAGTAAAAGAATAGGGTACATTTAGGCTGAAGAAGCAAAGACTGATGATCAGCATGATAATCTGTCTTTTTAAGAAGGCTTTCTAAGAGAAAGGGAATAACTTGTCCTCAGGGTTCCCACTGCACTGGATAAGGAGTAAAAGGCTTAAATTTTAATGGGAAACATTCTGGAACAGAAAAAAGAGAGTCTTTTACTGGTAAGGAAAGCACTGGAATAAATAGCCTAAGAAGGTTCTGAAATCAGGAATAGATTAGTCCAAAAATGGCAAGAATAATGTGGGCATGGTTAATATTGCCTTGGCTGAGCAGATGGATGGAAGTTCCTGGGATGAGTGGGAAGATCCCCAGAAGTTTCTTTCAGACTCCTTTTTTTCTGATTCTGTGATCATTATATCTAGAAAATAGATATGTATATTAATATATATATAAAATTATCTGATAGTCTTATTTCCAGCACCAAAATGAAGTAGGATCTGCACAAGTCTCCAAATGCACAGCTAGTTGCATGTTAATCTCTTGTTTGCCAGATGAAGGATGGGAATGACCTTGAGAATGTTCCCTGTATCATCAACACACTCGCAACTATGGGTACACAGCAGAAGGACAAGTATTTGCTAGTTATGAAAAAGGAATGGAAGAGGTAGCTTTTTACTGGGATGACTGCAGAGCTGTATGCCTTTGGGAGTCCCATTTCTAAATCCTGTGTCCTAGGTCTACTGCAAGGTATCACATTATCAGCCTCCAAAGTTCTGAAACAGTCTTTTGTATTTTTGCTCACAGACACATACGTTGTTCTCATTACTGGGCCTCAGCCATGCCTATGTAACCAGTATGGGGAAGCTGAGGGGAGTGTTGGCTTTGGAAGAGGTAAGTAAAGATCCTCCCATCTCCTCCTACTCATCAGCAAACATTCTGTGGATCATTGCAAAACATTTACACCTGCTGGGGATAGAGCTTGGAATATAAATGGCTGTGATTGCTACATTTTCAACCCAGTCTTGAATTCTGAGTCAACCCTTTGGTAGCCATGTAGAGAAACTGGATGAATGTATTTTAGAGGAGGCAGCAGATGTTGTTTACACAGATGTTAGATGGTTGGTCCTTTTCATGAAAGTAGGGCTCTTAACTAAGTGCCTATTACAGACTCTGAAAGTGCCATGGAATTTGTCATTTACTGTGGAAAGAAAAATCACCAGTGTAAAATATGATCTCCTCAGGCCTGGGAGGTAGATTTGTGATTCTCTCTGTGTGTGAGCCCTTTACTCTGAAGAGTAGCTGAACTGCTGGGTATGGCTGGGTCAGCTTCCCTTTTATCCATTTTTTTCTCTGATCTTTTTCTCTTCCAATAGCTTCAGAAGGCAATAGAGGGCTCCACACGCTCCGGTGTTCGCCTCCGCCCACCCCTTGCCAGTTTCCGTGATACCAACCGAGCTTCAGTCAGCAGTGAGAAGGTCAGCCAGGCCACTCAGGCCTGGAACCAGCAGAACAACTGCATGGTGGCATCACAGCAAGCAGCAGACTTGGGGGCAGAGAGCCCATTGCCTCCCTATTCCCATTCCCCCCAGCCCTCACACTTGTGTGATGAGGGGGAAGGCCTGTGCTCCATCTCTGCCACTGATACTGACCTGGAAGAGATGGAGCTGACAGGGCCAGTTGCTGAAAACATCTCAGACATCCTCAAGGACCTAAGCCTACGCTCCACTGACCTAGATGAAGATGAGGATGAGGATGTCCCCTTATAGCTGGTGTGAGGGGAGCAGTCTATTGCACTCTTCAGCTGAGCCAGCCTTGTTGAGCACACTCTTCAAAGAGAAGCATGTGGATACTCTCTTTAAATCCCACAAAGGATTGATTCGGCTGGGAGAAGGGGCATAACACTGACCCTTCTTTCTGCTGCTTTCTGTGCCAAGACTGTTGGGCTGTCTGGACTATACGAGTATGTGTAGGAGTGAGATGTGGACTGTAAGGTGGCTAAGAGCAAGTTCATAACAATTAAGGCCTCTGCTTTCATTCGTGGTGAGCCAGTGTATACATGATGTGGCAGAAGGAACCATAACAACACATGGATACTACTGGACACAAGCAGGATGCTCTGGGTCTATCTGCCGTGTGGAAAGTAGGAGACCAGCTCTTGTCATTCTCCGTTGGTGTCATTCTTCCAGTCTCTCCTGACCTATACGCACTGCTGTAAACATAGCTAGACCTTCAGCCTAGAAGCATATTGCTGCTTCTGCCTGCAATCCCACCCTTGTAACTGCAGTTCCTTTTGACTAGCTCTTATCTTGCACCCCCAGAAACATTCCCATGTTGAACATTTTGCCTCTTTCTCAATTTTTACTCTCAGATTTTCTTGGGTAGGGAGGGCAATTAGGAGCTCATCCTCTGTCCTTTAGCTGAGCTGTCCCCTGAAAATAGGTGGAAGGAAAAGTATTTGGTCCATATCTCATGTCCTGAATAAAGCTAGGGCTTTAAGAAAAGCATTGGAAGGGAGGAAAGCCTTTTTGGTTTTCCATCATCTATGGCATTTTCAAACAGAATGGGAAAAGCTTAAGCAGGGAGATCCTCAGTGTTGGAAGGAGAGGAGTAAAATAGCATGTATGTATCTATATTTCAAATATCTGTGTTTGTCTCTCTGAATCACTGTTCACAATTTTTACAAACTTACAGTCTTAAAATATAAGAACTCCAAAAAATGAATTAGGGTGTTAACAGCCCACCAAGTAATACAGCACAGAAGCCACATTTTCCGCACTTTTGTAAGGTTTCTTTCTAAAACTCCTGCTCTCTTTCCTGATAATTCTGTACTGCCTACTTTCCACATATTTTTGCGTACCTCTGATCTGAGAAATCCAGCTCTCATTTTTCCCAGCTTGTTTTGGTTGTGACTAAGCAGAGACCTCCACCCTTATCTGCAGCATCTGTATTCCAGTTCTAGATCTGGAGCATATCTTGATCTGTATCTTGACAAAACACGTCTCATCAGTTCATGTCATGCATGTGAAACCTTGACATCCAAAGATAAGATACCGTTTTGTTTAACACACTGTCCTTGTGAGTTTGTCAGTAAATAGGCAAAATCAAATTCTGTGTATTCTGCAACTTTCCACTATTCTACATCTCTTTCTACCATAGCTTTTGTGTGTCTAGATGCTCAGATGCAGTCCCAAGCAGTTTGTTGGGTGTGCTTCTATTTATCGGCATCAGGAGAGCAATCCAGGCACTAAGAATGTGTTCTTAATATTCCCCTGGTTGTTGGACCACATGCCCTTTGCTGATATTTGTAAAGCATCATCTGAATTAGAGTGGCCAGTTTCATCTTAACAGGTGGTTTTCCATAAACTCTCTTAGAAGCAAGTCAAAAATATGGTTGCCTCTAACCTGGTCTTGCTAGGAAAATTCCGTCCAGGCTTTAATTCCAAGGATTGACTTTGTACCAAATCCTCTCTGGTGATTTTCATGGATGGAGGGAGTCTGTGGCAAGCTGATGGTAGGGGGAAATCTCCCCAGCTATTTTCTTGGAGAGGGTGATATTTGCTTTCGTTCCCTGGATTTCACTGGCCTACTCTATATTCTCTTTAACACATGATTCCTTTGTTTAAGCTAACAGGGGACAATCTTTACCTGTTTTCCAAAGTGATCTTCACTCATCTGAGGGTCACCCTGTCCTTGTGAGAAGACAGTAGCACTCCGGAGGCAAGTATCTCATTCACGCCAGGTGCCTCCCGCTACCACAGAGCTGTGTTATATTCCTGCCTGCCAGGCAGTAGGACACAAACAGCCTCCCTGTTACCTTTGTGTCGCCTTCCCCTCTGCTTGTGGAGAAGAGACCGAATCACTGCTATTTTTACTCAAGTAACTGTGATATGCCTTTGTGTAGGAAGGGGAGAAAGGGCATTGTTTTTTAAATATACATAAATGCATAGTGTATTCCAGTCAGTGGCAACACTGTGAAACCAAACTGATCTGGCCACACACATTCACAGAGGGCCAAGTTTCTCCAAGTGTCTCTGCTCCTACCTTATTAGTAGCATGTATGGACTTAGTTCCACCACATTTTTCAGCTTAGCCAAATGGTTGCACTGAGACACATGAGACAGGGAGAAGCTCTGAGGCTGGAGCCAATACACATCCCCCACCCCCACCTGAGTACAGAGATGTGCTGTGCTCCAGTACTGCATTTCTCCTATGGTGTGTTACAGAACTGGATGAGACTGGATGAGAAAGCAGATGGAGTCTAAATCAAAGACAGAGAGCGTGTGAGTCATGACAGACAGACTGTGAGCTGAGGGAAATGAAATGAGGCCCACAGAGGGGTTGGGGAAGCTCAGACTAAGATAAAAGATACATCTGCCCTGGGGTAGAGGAAAATTTCATGAGGTTGGTCATCTGCGGGTACAAGGGCACACATATGCATGCCCACACAAATGCACACACATGTGCCTGTACCTGCCCCAGAGTTATCATGAAGAACTGAACTGCTCTCTATGGTGAAGCAGAAAATCAGGATCTTGAGTAACACCCCCCTGCTCTTTGGAGGGGTTATTCCAGATTCATTCCATGTGTGCCCCACCCTTGGAGTAGAAACAGCATTCATCTGCACCAGTTTCCTCACCTGGAAGAAAGCATGCATACATAAATGTGTGTAGGAAGCCAGGAGGAGACAAAAAACATACTGCAAAGATGGTTTGGGATGCCTAATGATGTTTCTGCTTCCATTTTTATTAATAAAATCTGCATTGAGCTGATGCCACACACTTTAGTAGGTGTGAATTGTGCAGTAATGAAGATACTGAACCTTCGTCAAGAAAACTCTAAGCCTGCACCCTGTCAGGCGATCCTGAGATGCCCCCTCAAAGTTTAAACTTGAAACCTTTGTCCTACAAACAAGGTGACATTGAACTGCCACTCTAAAACATACATCTCTCAAACTATCCAAGCAGCACAGACTTGGCTACCTATAGGCAAAAAAATGTTTTTTGTCAAACTAAAAGCTTCCCAGAATTTACAGCATCACTAAGACCTTGAGGTTCCTCTAGAAAGTGAAATCTCAGATCTGCCTGCAAAAACCCAAATACAAGTCTTTGAAAAACAAGCTCTAAGGATGTTTTGAAACACAGAGGCTTGCTTTCCTCCTAAATAGCCTGTGGAGTTGGTTGGAATCGGTTGTCTTGGGCAGAGATTCATGTTACACCAGGCCTGTCAGCTGCCACTCAAAGCAGTGAAATAGAGCTCATTTTAGTCAGTGTTCTCAACTCTGAGCACCTGCTGAATCACATTTGGTACCTGACATATAAGGAAATACTCTGAGAAGAACAGGGTAGTTAAAAATCTCCATCAGAGTACAAAATTTTGGGAACTCACCACCACCATCACCACAAAAGAAATAAAATCCTTTACCTTGTATCTTCAAGTGAAACTTAGTCTTAATCTCATCTAATTGCCAGTTTACTGATATTCACTTAATGAAGGCAGGAAGTTATCTATAAAATTTTAATCTAGCAAAAAGATGAACTCTCCCTTTTACATGATATTTAAATGTGAAAGCAGAAGTCTCATTTTTAGACTAGTGAATATAAAGAAGTGAAAAAAATAGGGAAGAGTTGAGATGATTGACAAGTCTAAGGATAGAGTTTTGGGAGGTTGTGATATGGCTCAGAGGCTTAGTCATGATTTGGCTAGGAGGATAAAACACTTGGAGATAGATTGCTGGATAACAAAAAATGCCTGAAAAAACAATGTAACTTTTTTTGATTGGCAAATTCTTTCAGACTAAAAATTTGCAGATTGCTAACCCTATAGACAAAATCAATTAATACAAGTGATTTGAAGTAGAGAGACACACTGAATCAAGCATTCACAAAATTAACCTTCCTTCCCTCCACTGACCCAAATATACAAACACTATATACACTATACTGCTTGTTTTGTGGTCAAAGAGTACAAGCAATGGAAATAACTAGCTGATCCAGTAAAGATCCCTCTTTGCCAAATTAGTCCAATACTAATAAGGGTATAATTAAGAACATATTATTAAAAATACTGTCACAACAAGCACTAAGTCATCCATGACCACATAAATCTGGGCACAGCTATCATAACAATTTCGTCCACACTGGAGACCAATAATTAATATTTCTGGATAAAAACAACACCTGAGCATTAGTATTCTCAAGTAGAGAAGAACATTTTTTATCTTAATCCATGTAATGCAAAATTTTTTGTGGCTTTATCTGTGGGAGGCAACTGATCTTGACCATAAACCACAGACTCTCATTGTGCCTTCCCCCAAATAGGGCAGACAAACCTGGGCACGTACACACACACACACACACACACACACACACACACACACACACACACACACACACACTCACTCACTCAATCACTCAGGACCTTTGTTAAATTACAGATTTGCCAAGTGTTTAGTAGATAGCTCTGCAATTGGATTGCATTTGTTTTGAGCCACATCTCCCCTCCCTCAGCTTTCTGGGAGTCAGTAAACTCTGATCTAGCCTCACAGTGCTAAAGACAATACAGCGGACTCTGCTAGAAGTAGCGCACTAGCTCATGAAGCCAGTCGCAGCCACACCTGCTACTGATTTGAGCACTGGACTTTCAGATGAGCATTTGCTCACATCTCAGCAGTTTTGGAGTGCTGGTTGTGCAAACATCCTGAGCTCTGCAGTAAAACCAGTTATTGAAATGTATCCAGCCAACTTGAAGGATTGCATCTGATTTGGAGGACAAAATATTGTAAGAAAATTCCAATAGCAAATTTATAAAGGAAATGGAATGTAGAGAAATGAAAGTGCGAATTGCCCATCTTATATGAACAGCCATCTAAAAACTGCTAATATCTGGCTATTCACTAAATGGCTGAACTCTGAAGATCAAATGGCAAAAAAACAAGACCTACTAAGATGGTGTTCAGAATTAAAGTCACACAAACTCAGGTTACAAGGTTTTCAGTTTTTCCCCCACAGAAACAAGTGCAAAGGACAGTAATGGAAGGTTTATGAGGAATATCCTTGCCAAAAAAAAAAATCGGCTTTTTTTTTCCCCTCAAACTTCTATAGTGCACTTAAGCAAAATGGGCTGTGAAAAGAAATGGGAGTTGTGAGATGGTTGGATTATGACCAAACATGTCACAGAATCTTATGCTCAAATTGAAACTGCAGTTTCTCTGGCATAGCGGCTGCCTGAAGGATTGTATAAAAAATACCCTTGCAACTGGCAGAGTATGGAGACAGTGAGATGTCAGAGAGAATTGTCTTTAGCCCTTTCTATTTACTGTTTTCATTAATCACTTGAAAAAGAAGGTAACATAGGAGAGTTTATAGGAAAGCAACATGAGGGAAACATCTGATAGACTTGCCATCTAGTCTAAACAGAAAAATAAGAAGGCAGCGCAGATCAGAGACTGAGGCAGATAGCACAGAATGAGGTTCATGTTGGGGCTATGCAGCTAATTTATCTAGGGGAAAAAATCCAGAGGAGACATATTTAACCAAGGGATAAATCTAGACTAGTATGAAGGTAAAGGAAATCTGTAGGTGAAGCACTCAGCAGCTGAACAGCATCTTTGTAGCATAATGTGAATTAAGAAAAAAAGACATTTTTTACTATCCCAAGTTATTACTTCAGGGCTCAGAGACATGTTCTTTTCCCAGAGGCTCAAGTCTTAAACATATGTGGAGTAACTTATTCCATCCAGGACACTACATTTCAAGAAAAATAGTGACAAACTAGAGGCTATTTGGAGAAAAAACGGGAACAACTATTAGGGGACTTGCAGGACTAAAGAAAAAGGAAAAAATACCTGAAGGAGTTAAATATGTAAGTCACAACTGAATTATATGAACATAATTATGCAGACACATGTACTAAAGGATGGCTGGGAAACTATTCAATAGTGAAGGAACATAAACCGGGAGGAATCAGATCAGCTTCTAATAGAACATGGAGAGTACAGATCAGCTAAATATCCCTGACTGTGAAATACGTCTTAAGCAGGACAAGTGACACTGCTTAGTCCCTGTACAAACTAGCACAGAAAAGAGCAAGCAAGTACCTTCACAAGGAAATAGGTATCTTTCATGTCTAGAACTTAAAATTCTCACATGATAAAGCACTGCTGGATCTGGCCTAGTGACCTCAGTTCTTTTAGGAACAAGCAGATGATACAAAAATGTTCCAAGTGCCAGAGGTACCCCTTTTCCTCTGGACCAGCCAACTCCCCAACCTACTATGAGGACTGGGAAGCACTGATTTAAAAATGAAATGTGAAGCCAAAGTCTTGTTACTTATGGTTAGTGCCTGTGCCACCACAGTATCAGCTTCTTTTTGGTGTCCTGTCCGAACCTGCTGTTGTGAAACTTCTGGTAGACCCTGTATCAAAGGTGTCTGCGTGTCACCAATACCTGAATGACTTTTATATGTATCATCTGTAAAATGCTGTTTCAGCATAACAGGAAAACCCATTCTGTCCTAAACTGGAAGATCCCACTAATATGATACTGCCTATCATCAAATCTGTCACAATGGCCTGGAATTTGTGGCATGGTAGCCCCAGGCATTTACAAGATTTTATCCCTGTATAGCGGAACATGAGATGTTCTTATCTTCTCAATGAGAAACACTGCATCATATATTTCCTACTCTGGGATGCTTCTCCAAACCACCACAGATTTTTTGCAAGGTCCCCCATCAGGCTTTGATCCTATCTCATTGAGACCCACCCCTCTTCCTAGCATCCTCCTTCCTCAGACGCAACTCCCCTTGAACCAGTCCCACAGAAATAAAACACTTCCACCAGCCAGGATGGCAAGACCACATTCTGTTTAATAACAACTCCGTAAAGGACTGTACATGCTATTTTGAACTACCTCCCCTTCTTTACTGTGGTTGCTGCCACATACAGGCATGGAGGTGTATAGTGTCATATAGTTTCCTAAGTCTATATGTAGTGTGTGTACATGTATGTATGTGTTTGTATGTGTGTGTATTTATATATATCTTTGTAGAAGTGTTATCTCATAAGTCACATTATCAAAACATGCGAAGAATATCCAACAAAAATTTTCAGGCAAATGTGTTTTGGAGCTGGAAGACCAAAGGCAAATCAGACTCATTTTAATTATTAAGGGCTCATGTGGGACAAGGTAGGGATGAAAGCTTACAACAGTGGGCCCCTTTCTCTTTCTATTTTACTTCCATTACTACATTTACTTCCATTCACTACTTTCCCCCCAAACATTAATTCACATCTGTAAACACTAGCTTGAAAGAATGCAAATAATCACCAATGAGCCTCCCCCTACAGAAAATGTGTACAGATGAGGGAAAGGCTCTTTAAATTGCACAGCTGCAAACTCCATTGTCCCATACCCTGATGCTAAAGCAGTTTCAAACATTGAAAATGCAACATTTGAAGCCCCAAACCTTTAGTTACTTTTAAACATGCTTCAGGAATTCATTCTCTGTTCCACCCATGAGACCCCCATCCACCACCCTTGTAACTCCCAAGCTCTCAGTTTGTACCCTCCCATCTGTGGAATGAGCCGAAACAAAAGAAATCCTGTTCCCTGTAAAATTATTTTTGAATCCCAACTCTACAGTCTAGGGGTTTTTCAAAGACCTCCAATCAGGCACAATGCCCACAAACCGGAGAAGAAAAACTGAAGCCAAGCAAGAATATGTACCTGCAAAAGAGCTTTTGGCTTGCCACATTGCTCACACATACAGTACCTGAAAAGAAGGGAAGCCCGCCTGTACTTGCCTCATGAAAGGTCAGCAGAGCTCTAGAACAGGGGTTTTGATCTTTTGACCTCCAATTCATGACTGGATTTCCATGCCCAATGAAAATCAGTCCAACAGCCAAGTGAACTCGGACTGAATGCTTTTATCTCACTAGAAGTAACACTTGGTGCATGATCTCGTCTTCATGGTGGAGAAAAATGTTTTTGTCTGACTAGCATGGACATTTGTTTCCTTAGGGAAGAGCAGAAACAGGACTGGGTTTCAGACGGCATTTAAAATGGGCCTGATCAAAAGAGGACAGGAGGATGCTTAGTAATAGTCTTTTCATAGAACACAGCAAACCTTCTTTTCCTAGAAGACAGCAGCTATCTTTCATCATCAGGCAAGTCCCTTGATGACTGCACCAAAAAAAATCTTACTTGAACTAGATTTCATAATTTTAAGAAAAAAGTCCCTACAAGTTTTAGTAAAAATACCATTTCTCAGAGAGCCTTGGCCTGACTGTAACGTTTACTCTTCCAACAATGTGTATCTGTTTCGGCAAAATACATTGCATAGTCTCTTCTGGACCATATTACACATGTGCAGACCAACACTGAGGTTCATAGAGCTTTTCTTGATTTCCAAGAAAAGGACTACACTTTGTCATGCCTACGCTGGGAAAAAAGCCAGTGCAAGGGCATAAATAGACCCTAATGTTCTAAGTGCAGGTCTTCCATGTTTGTTTGCTAAAATAGTAGCCATTTGGTTTTTATCCCTATCCAGCAAACTTATAAAACTGGTCGTGCTGCTGAGAGCACAGTGTCCCCAACAGCCTTGTCCAGGCTCTGTGACATGTTCTGAGATGAAGAGAGACACTGATCTGGCACAGATGTCGAACTGGTTTCTTCTGCTGCTATGCAGATTCACTACTATTTAGTCTGTGAAAAGCCTCTGATATAAAAGAGGCAACTGATGTTGACTTTACAGCTTGCATTCTTTTTTGAGACTGTGCTTTAATGACTGTAGGCTATGCTCCACATATATTTAGTTTTAATAGGCACTGTTTTCCTCACATTTTCCCTGTTTATTTTTCCTTTCCCTGAGCCACAGTATAGCAATTTTTCCCTGTCAGATTGCGATGGGGGGGGGACCCAATTCTCAATGAAACTGTTGCTTATTTATGCTTTTTTAGATGTAAGGGCACTAGCTGTGATAATCTCTATATTGGAATGAATTTCTTTTTTCTTTCCTTTCTTTGCCTTTCTTTTGGTTAAGCAGCTAGTTTAAGGGAAATGACAGATTGTTTTGAATTGTCTGAATAAGGGAAATTTGATCTGGGAGAAATTAAGAGGAAGCGTTTTAGACTGCAAGAGAGCAGGGGCTTTGGCAAACTGAATAGATTGATATGACACTGATCAGGGTTACAAAAAACTAATGCCAGCCTTGCCCTGACTCCAGAAGTTTAGAGGTGGCTTTATTTTATTTATCCTTTTCTTTCCCTTTCTAGGCAATTACTATTGTAATAGTTAAGGCAAACTGAGCTAAATTTAGAGATTTGGGGTTCCCACTGAAGACAGAATTCACATTAACTTCATTTGGACAAGGACTGAGTTCTTCTTTGGGGGTATTTTTTATATGAATCCCCTAAAGCAGCAGAATTTAGTATGCAGTGAGCTGTTTTTTAAAGCCAGTAGCTGCCCAAATTCAGAGGGATCTCTGTCCTATCATTCGGTCTTACAGAAACAAGTATGGCTTGGACTAAGGAGTATCAAGAGCTGTGCCAGTCCTGAAGCTGTAGCTTGTACAGCAATTATCTGCCTGATCCCATTCTTCCTAGAGTCTTCCAGGAAGCCTTCTAACTGTGTAAATATACAGCTTCAAGCTTTTCTTGGTCTCTTCCCCCAAGCTTTTCCCTCAGTGTGTCTCCCTCTCTAGCCACACTACCCCTCACTATTGCATGGAGCATACACAGCTGTCCACAAGCCTGTCCTGTTGTACCCTGCCTCACCCCATTACCATACCTCTGTCAAATGAAGAGAGCAGTTTTCTTCTATCCAGTCATCTTTCCATGGCCTGTAACTAAATTTTATGTTTCAAACACAGTTTATCACATGGACTCTGCCTAGGTGTGAAGAGCCATTCTGAATCTCACACTAGCTTGGGACTGGTTTAAAGACATGGATAAGCCTCACCTCCAAGAACTGCCCTCCTCCAAAATCCCATTGTGTCTCTCACTCCTTCATATGGCTCTGCCTCTTGCAATTGCAGAAGAAGATCCATCAGTATCTTCATCTGCTGTGGAGTGTAATCACTGGGTGCATGACAGACTTGTGCATGTTAATTTTATGAATTCCAGATGCATGTCAAGTTACCCATCTCCTCCTGCCTGATTGCAAGGGGTTAACTCAGAGGACCCTGTGGAAGGGGAGGGAACAATGAGGGAAATTACACAGTGTTAAATAACAGCAAAGAGCAATTCAAATGAGGGAATACTAGAAATTCTAAAGAAAACAGGAGAGAAGGTACTAGGGGATGGATACATCCTCCATGGTAGCTCAGGTGGGTTTATTATTCTCAGCCAGAAATTTCATGATTAGTTTAAGCCATTTTAAGCTGCATCTGCAACCAAAGAAATATCCTTTGACATGATGTTTCACCTGTCCTCAGTGATGCTTGCCTAGCCAAGTGAACCAACACAAGGAGCTGATCCCACTGAAACCTCTTTTTTGGTAGAGGACGGGATTAGTTTTCAATGGGACCAGTTCCTGGATAGATAAACGAATGTTAGTACTGGTGCTACTTAGGCAGCAGAAATATCCAGCTGGTGGTGAGGGAGGGGAGGAGAAAGGACAGCCCCTTTCAGCAGCTTAAACTCATCATGAAGATGCCATTTCAAAGTGCAGTTTCACAATTTACCTAATCTGATATAAAGGCCAGCTGCTGCTGAAAACATTGCACGCGCGAGCATGTGCACTCGCACGCATGCTCTCTCTCTCTCTCTCTCTCGGGCGCGCTCTCTCTCGCATCAGAGCTCTTCCCTCTTCACTTTTACAACAGGGTTCACGTCTACCATTCTGACTTTCTGCTTCGGCTTGCTGTGGGGTCAGTTGTGCATCAGCATCTGCACAAGGACTGTGAGAAGTGAGCACAGCCAGGGCAGACTGCCTCTTTCACAGCAACTTGCCATCTGATCAGCTCAGAGGTATAGCTGAACTCTTCTCTTTGCTGCAAGCCTACCATGAAAGGTGATGTTAAAGTCTTAGTGTGGTAAAGAAAAAAGGTGAAGGGGAAGGCGAGTGGCTTGTCAGCAGCTTCCCAGAAGAAGACGCTGATTTAGAGTCACAGAAACTGAAAGAGGCAGATTGACTTCTCCATCCCAGAGCCTGAGGTAATGGGGTTGAAGAGAACTCACAAGGCTTGTAAAGAAAGCTTTAGATTTATATAAATAAAAGCTTATGTAAGCTTCCCTTGTACGATCGTTGACTTTGAGTTTTAGAATGTACAAGCAAAATGCTGGGTAGTTTCAAAGATTATCCAAGTCATTTTAATCCCAGGTTCCTGAAGGGAGCAGGGAGCAGGGCCTGTAGCCCTCATGTGACTGAAGCACAGGAAGGGTGCCTGAACATGGAAGACATGGATAAAGAAAGTGAGATGTGACCTCCCCCTGTGTTGCACAACCATAAGAATAAAAGCATTAACTCTACTTCCTTCCCCACACCGCCACTGGAAAAAGGGTGGGGGGGGTCAGTTAATCAATTTCAGATTCATCAAATCATATACAGTCATATAGGGAAGTGTTACAGCTACTGCTACATAGGAAGAGGCCTAAACCAGTGACATAGGAGGGTGCCTCAGTTCCCAAGCCACCTTTTTTTATCAAGGTCTTTAGGATAAAATCTTCCATGTACCATTGAGCACCTTAACTCTCCCAGTTGTCAACATATGGGAAACGTGGAAGCTATACCTTAGAAATGAAAGATCTCCATCTCCTACGCTTTGTTTGCTCTGAGGCAGTCACTTCCCATGCTTTATTAGGATATATTGAAAGTGCTGGCTCCAATTCTTAATATAATAATCCTGCTGAGACTTTTTCAACCCTGTGTCCCCATTCCTCCCTCAATTCACTTTCTAGGTTTAAATGCAGTAGTGTAACTGATCAGATATAAGCAACCGGTGGAAAGGAACATGAGAGAATTTTCTTACAGTGCAATCTGCAGTCTTTTTCAAATAGGGTCACTTGTGTTTAAGCATTCATTCATATTCAGCACAATAACAGCAGCAGCTCCTGTTGAAGACAAAGGCTCTAGGGTGGAAAGGAAAAAAAAAAAGGGAATCTTCTACCTCTGCTGCAATTTCCCAAATTTTTATGTAGTGTAGCTGTGTTCTACAAAGGGTATGTATAAACAAACAGCAGAGCTCAGTTTCTTAGTAACTCTAGATCAAGCATATTCAGCTTACCTTTCCTGCTTATTGCCAGCCTCACAAATTCAGTTTGGGCTCTGAGTATTTGGCTGGACTCTCTCCAAATCATCCATCCTCACCAGGATAAAGGAATTGCAGGCCAAATTTTGCTTACAGAACACTTGTGCCTTCCATATGCTTGAGAAGGTACAGGTATATAATAAAGGCTTTTCTGGGAAATGTACAGTAGGTTCCAGGCCCCTCCCTCTGATATTGGATACACACAGGCAGCAGGCGTATTACATAAGAAAAAGCCTGATTATACAAATCATTTTTCTATTTTCAGAGAGATTCAAATTGCCTTTCCAGTTCAACTCAGGATGCTCACACAGGTAGCAAGTGGTGATACACAGCACTGCTCTCTCCAGTCAAGCTCCTGGCAACTGGAGAGGTAGATACATTTCTCTTTTGGATGGTGGAGAGGTCATGAAAAATAGCTTTTCCCTTTTTCAAAAAAAAAAAAAAGGAAGGAATTTTATTCACGGAAAGGGAAGACCTTTATGAAAAAGTCTTATAGAATTTAGTAAGCTTGAAATTAATAAGTTTATATAGAGATTATTTTTCAAACCAGACAGATTTCACAGAGAATGAAAGACTATCTACAGGTTTCTAGAGATCAGGTTATGGAATTACACAGAAGGATGTAATTCTCAACCCATTCCACAGAGTTTAGAAAACCCTACAGAAAGGTTGCTATTCCATTCTGTAGAACTATCTGTGAGGTCGGGGGCAGGGGAGAGGGGAGGTTCAGGCTTTTTCCCACATAGTATAATGTTTCCCCATCACTCCCTTGCTTGGAGAAAATGTACATCTTTTATACATTGATCATATATCTCAGTAAATGTACCACACACTAAAAGAAAAAGAAGCCCTGGACAAGGTGACCCACTCATCCCAATCCTATAGAGGATATGCAGGGAGCAAGATTGAAGCTACACTGAAAGTTACCATAAACATCCAGATTGGTCATGGAGAGGCACATGGGGACAAAATAGTTCAGACAAAAAAGTAACATGCCACTCAAACCTTCTCCCACAAAGGAACATACCAGACCATTTTTGGTTCCCTGAAGGTTTTAAAAAAAATACAGTAAGAAAAAGTTAACACTTACTCATTTGTTACATGCTGAGGTGCCCTTGGCACTTGCCCCATCTCCCCTTTCTGGCTAGTTGATTTCCTAAGCCCTGCTCCATGGCTAGACCCAAACCAGTTCAGGACACTGAGCTAGCACTGCCCCTGCAAGAACTGTAGGAGATCATCTTCATCAAATTCTCCTGCCTGGAGGAGGTTAGCACCTGAACGTGTAAACATCTTTAAAGAGATATTGAAAGGTCATCATTCAGGAGAAGAGCTACCTCCTAAGAAAGATGTAGGCAAGCCCAAGGAAATGGAGGCAAAAAAGGTCTCACAAAAGCTTTTATCTCTTACCTACCCCAAATTATCAGTCTTACTTAAGTCTCCCAAAGGTGTTTTCCTTTCAGGTGCAATGGAGAGGAAAGACAGATCCACTCGAAGTGAAGCTGGCTGGCAAGACTTGGGAGTTCCTGAAGGAGTTCCCTCTTCATGCTGCTGCATGTGTAAGTGGCAGAAAGCTGAGTGGGCTAAAATCCTATCTGAGAGTCCCATTCACACTTCTCATAGTTCCTGGACATAATCTGCTTTGCTTGCCAGGAGCTGTCTGAACTCTGAGCCTTGATGATATTACTTTGGTCACATTTTATTCTCCTCAGATTTTCTTCCTGCAAATATGCTGGGGTCTAAACCTGAATCAAGAAAGGAGCATGTATCACTTTCTTGTCATCCAAGCAATGTATCAAGCCTGAAGAGGAGGCAAAGAAGAGACAAATGTATCATGAACTGAACAGAGTAGATATGAGTTGGGAGTAAGTGAGAAAGAGGTGCCCCGGGATAGTGTGGCAGTGTCCAGGCAACTTCCTTTCTCTAGCTCATCTCTGGCATCAGATATAAACCCATGCTTTGCTGAGGCTTCCTTGCAAGTGGTATTGCAATTAAAACAATGCTTGTGTAATCTCTGCTGGTTCTGTTCAGTCCTCCAGCAAAATCAATAGCCTTATACTTTTTTTTGGTTTGGTTTGATTTTGCTCCCATTTATTTTCTGATGAAAACTTGAGTGGAGATGGTTTGTTCAATTTCCTTTCAAAGCCCCTTCCCCCAAAAAGAATGTCTGCAGAAACATAGCAAGGAATTGTGAGAGACCAGACTCCCATTACTCAATAAACCATAAGCTTTCTTAACAAACAAACAAAAAAAATTGAACCCATATAAATAGTGAAACTGAAACCAGCTTTCTCCACTCCTAAAGAAGAAATGGGAGGGAAAAAGAAATGGACCAAGCACTGAGGATTATTTACATTGTTTGGGGGGAGAAAAAAAAGAAAATATAGGCAGGAATGACAAAGAAATAGGAGAAGAAAATTTTCTCTCTCACCCCTTTTCCTCCATTTACATTTGGCACTGCAGAAGGAGTGGCAGAAATGGGAAAGGTGCAGTATTTCTGATCAGTGATGGCTGGAGCACAGGCCTTTCCCAATATTATCTGCTTTGTTAAGAACACTTACCCAGAAGTATAAAAATGTAGGGAAAAAAAGAAAAAAAAAAAGAAACGCACAAAACTTCCAAGGCAAACTGGAAATTTGTGATCTTATAGCTGTACACACTGTTCTTGGATCTGCTGTCTACTCTCTGGGTCTTAGTACTGGCAAAGGAAAAGACAGAAGGATACAGCAGCAGTACCAAGATGGATATATTCTGAAGCCCCCTGCAAGAGTCAGCTTTTTATGACTGCCTCTGTAGCTGAAAATGTCCTTTCCACTGGCATTCAGTGCCCAGCACTGAAAGGACACACCAGTCTTGCCAGCTCCTGGGCAGGTAGAAATGTCAAAGGGAGAAACAAACAAACAAAAGATTTGAAAGAGACCAAAGCAAGAGTATCCTAAAGCAGGGTTAGATTCGCATCCATATCCATTCCTCCATGCCACAGTAGAGCCATGCCTACAGAGCCACAATATCTGTACTGCAGCACAGCCTGTGTCCATGGAGTGCAGCCTGTATCCATTGAGCCTACAATTCCATATCAAGGTGCTATTGAGGATCTGGTTACAGAGCCAGTCCTTCATCTCAGTACAGTCGGTATTGAATACAGCCTTATCCTCTGCATCAGCCATGATCACTACACTAGTGCAATCTATATTTGTAACGCCATATCTTCAGTTTTAAACAGTCTATATTCACATATTCTATCAAAGGGGACTGCATCCACGAAGCAACATTCATTCTGCCAAGACGGATCCTAGCCACATAGCCACTCCCCATATCAAGCCTGTCTCATCAGCCACATCCCCAGTACCAGAGGAGTTTGTATCCAGAGCCAAAGCTTTGTATTAAAAAGATTTAGAAATAATTTACCAATCCAGATTTCTCCAAGCACCTCATGTGTATTGCCCAGAGCAATGAAACTTGGAAATATATGTCCATGGTGAAGGGGAAGAAGAGGTCTTCATCTGTCAATCACTTTCAGATTTTCCTCTTATTTAAAAAATAATTAAATGTCAGGAATGGAAGGTGTGTCTGCTTGGAAGTCCGGGAAGCTGGAGAGAAGAATCCCCATCATTTCATTCCTTGCCACCCCTTTCTTTGTTTAGCAGTGATGAGAACTTCACAGAAAGCATCAGTTGTTTGTTTCTCCCTCTTCCTCATCAAAGGACTGCACCCCAGAAGAGGTGACATCTGAGACTTTGCGGCTTAGTGCAGCATGCTCCAGCTCCTCCCTAGGAGATAGTGATTCTAGGTCCCGGCACACTGCATCATCCTCCTCTGGAGAGGGCTTCTTATTTAGGAGAGGAGCCTTCTCCAGCCGTGGGTTCCCTTCATCCTCAACATGGTCCTCCATATAGGTGCTGGACTCAGCCCCATCCCCACCCTGAGCAGTCTGCAGGGGCCACACGTGGACCAGCCCTGAGCTCTGGATGAAGTTCTGCTGCTGTTGCTGTTGCTGCAGCTGTTGCTGCTGGATGATGCTGCTCTGAACCAAAATGCTTTCCTGAAGGTTTGTCTGGGAGTCATCAAAATTCTGGCCTAAATAGGAGCCAGTTGCTGGGGAAGCAATGAGGGACTGGTCACTGGTCTCCCAGGCATCAGATGAACCTAAGCAATACATGCCCTGTGAGACATAGGAATGAGGCCAGCTATCATACTGTGTCTGGGCCATGTGCTCTGTAAGAAAAGGAGAGAAACAACAAACAGTTAGACACTGTCTCTAGGCCAAGCCTTCTCAGTCAGAGATCGCTTGGGTGTCTATTCATGGTGCTGTATTGTACAGGGAAGGTAAATACTCTAGGGAGCAGAAGAGTAAAGAGGAAAGGCAGCTCTACGTAGTAGATACCATACCCACTGCTGACTGTGAGAGCTGGTGGCTCTCCTCAGTTGTGTCTAAGCAGCCAAGGGAACTGGACTTTAGAGCCTCTCTGTTAAGGTCAGATTCCTTGATCAGCTCCACAAATAGATGATGCATCTGCTAGATCTCAATCATAAAAATAAAGGCTACAGTATAAGACAAGGGTGGAAGTGTGAAGAGCAATGTGACAACAAGAGCAGGACAGAGCTGTTTCAAGATTAATGAGGTGCTGGGGCTCACCTTGGCTCTCCATTAGCTCCTGATAGTTCTCAGAGTAGTTGCCTGCTGGATTATCCTGATTTGAGTTTACACTCACATCTTCACCATCCATTGAGGACCAGGCCATGAGAGTCGCCTCAGAAATAGCGAATTGCTCCATTACTCCTGTGCCAAAGGAGACAGGGAGAGGAAGCAAGGCTATGAGAAGGTCCCCACTTCTTGACACCCTCCTTAACCTCATCTGCTGGTCACACTGTCCTACCCGAGTCTCAGCAACACCCATCACCCACTATCATCCTCTCTACTTTGCATTCCATTGGCAATATTCCAACCACAATCTCTCATCTCTTTTTGCCATTTGAACCACCCTCAGGCTCTCTGGAGTATGTTTTTTCAAGTTTTCAGCACTTAGGTCTCTCAAGGATTCTGCTCTGGGACATCCCAAACCAACCCAATCCACATGCAGAAAAGTCAGAGCTACCTGCAAGGAACCGGGCCTCCTTTTCACCGTCACTCAGGTCTGAGTAGGCATCAGCATCTTTGCGTGCTGTCTCATGAGTGTGCTGCTGCTGCTGGCTGTTAGCTTTACCCCAGCCTTGCCATTCAATCATGTGAGCCACACGGCCTTGGCCCATAGCCGTTGGCTTTGTGACATGGTCCTTCATGCTGCGGGATATCCCTAAGGGGCCAGACATTAGAAAACAAGGAGGGGCTATTACACAGCTCCAGGGTTGTCTGTCACTCTGCTCACCCCTCTTCAGAAATGGTATTCTCCCCTCCTTTCCTGCCAGGATTCAGGCTTTGGGTTGGATGTCTCCTGCCTTTCACTGTATCACTCTCCAGGGGAGTTTCTCCATCTTTCCTTGGACTGGCTCTCAGGAGAAAACCAAATGTGAAAGACCTGGAGAATTCATTTTCTTCCTTGCCTACAATCCATGTAGGACAAAGTTGGGCATGAATGGTGAAACCTGGAATTGGACGAACTACGAAATAGAAAATGGGGTTAATTCAAGGACAGTTTGAGGGGAAGCAGTTGAAGACATCTCAGCTGCAGTGCACAGTGAAAAGCCAACAGGCATAAGACAAATCTGTTCTTTGGAGGTGCAACAGCTAAGAGATGTCTGCATCTAGAACATGTTGGTGTGGGTTGCTCTAAGACCTAGAGACGGCAAGAGTCAGAATGAAGCAATTAGGAGACCAACAGAAGGAGTAATGGGGAGAGGCACAAACGCATGTGGAGGGAAGCTGCATAGGATATACCCAAGTTTTGAGGACCTCACCAGAGAAAGATGATTTAGCCAAAGCCCCAATCCCATAAGCATTGGAGTTGCGTTTCAGCTTGGGGAGGATGGAGGTTGTATCTTCCATGGAGAGCTGAAAAGAGAGAGAATATGAAGAAATTTTATATGAAAGAGGGAAGGGATGGATGGAAAAGCTAATGGGAGATAAAGAAGAAGAGAATGAAAAAAGGAAGGGAATGGAAGTAAGAGATCAGTTTAAGGATTCCAGAAGGTAGGTGGTATATGAGGAGCAGAAGCAAGCAACAAGAAAAAGAACAAAATAGGGGAAGGAAAAAGTAGAGACAATTTAACCGGGACTGGATATTGTGCAGCTGTGGGACTGAGTGAGGCAAGGTTAGAGGGAGAGGCAGAGGCAGGCTGAGAAAAGCCTCCCTTTCACCCCCACAAATCCTCAATGGACATGCTGCACTGTTCCCAATTCTTTCTTAGAGACACAAGACATGGCTGATGGACAATTAAGGGAGCTTAGAATGGGGAGTTGACAATATGATAAGCAAGACACAGTAAAATGAATTATACTATGATATTAATTTGTTACATATATATAACTTTTGGTGTTCATTTTCTCTCACATTTTTAAAGTCTTAATAAAAATGAGCATGACTGTATCAGTGATAAGTCCTGTTTTATTCACACACCTACAGCTATGAATAAAGAAATGAGGTCCACAGTTCTGCTGAATTCCCTTTATTCTCTTCCCTGTGTTCAGTTTCAGTTTCCCTGAATAACAAGGACAGGGAACTACTAGGAGAGGTAGCAGTCAGAAACATCATCATAAAAACACAGTCCCTCAAGACAAATTCCTTGGGCTTCAGAGATGCCAGGCATTGCATTTTAGGCTTCATTTTCACAAGCGTTAAACAAGCATTGCTTCTGCTTTTCATTTCAACCTCTCTGAAAATCAAGTCCAGCATGTTTCACACTGGGCTTCAAAAACAAAGATACTCAAAAGCAGTGACCATAACCCTGGAAATTTTAAACCCTAATAGGAAGCAAGTATTTGGTCTACAGGCACAAACCTCATGAAAGCTGAGAGGAGAAGTAATTAGGCAGTGAAACAGCCGGAGGTAAAGGAAGCCATTACAAAGATATTGAATTGCAAATAATCCCAGTCAGTTGTTTCACTATGAGAAGACAGTTTCTCTGAAAGCTGAGTGTAAATACAGTGGCTGAGGCAGTGTATTACTTTGGAGCCAGAAATGTCTGTGTGTAAAAAGTGAGCTGAAGCAATCAGAAATCAGGAGAAATATAGCAGAAGGTGAAAGATATAGCTAGGAACACAGTCCTCATTCCATGGCAAGCTTCCTTTGGTGATGAAGCTGGTTAACGAAGGTCCATCCATGCCACCATAGGTCATTGCTGCCTAGGCACTGCTGTTCAGCATCTATGCATTTGTTTCAAGACAGTCTGGGGGCTGTGCTGTGAGCCACCTCATGGAAATGACTCAGAACAGAAAGCAATCTGCAAGAAGGCTGTACCACTATGGGGGTAGAGGTCTATGGTATGAAGGCAGGAATGAATAGGAAGAGAAGGAAATTCATAAGCCGGTTTTGATACCAAATAAGTTATATGAAATTACACTAAGAAAAAGCCACATTGAGAAAGAGCAGTATGGATCCAGAATGGGTTGGAAAACGAGAAACTGCAAGTAAGGAAACTGTCTTCTACTATGTTTAAGGACATAGGTCTTTGTCTACCTTACTTTCACAGAACTGCAGTGAGAAAAAAACCTGACAAATTTCCCCTACGCAGTAGCTGCATGCATTGTAATTTTCCTGCGCAATTTGTTTCTCTAACTGAGCCTAGGTACAAGATTCCAAGCTGTATGAGATGTCAGCCATACGAAGGTTAATGAAAAATATAAGTCCCACTGATAGTCTGTGGCCCAAGTGCTATGCACTGAGAGAGGACCAGAAAAAGTGACACTCGTTTAAAAGTTTTGAAAGTAGCTGGAATTTGAAAATGTTTATACCTCCAAAAATGCAGCCTCTGATCTTGCCTTTCAAAGTGGACAAAACTATCCTCTAGTAATTTATATGAACTGAGCATTGTTGAAGAAAAAGCAAGGTGATGATTAGCATCAAATGAATTTAAGCAAACACACTTTTTAAGCTTCCAGAGCAAAAAAATAGTTTGGCAGTACTAATATGTAGTGTTCCCTTTTCAGGATGCTGGTTTTTGCTATTAAACAAAAAATAAAAACTTTTTTTATGGCATAGGTATTAAGAGCAACTAGGAACACGTTTTATTAAAACATTTGCTTGCTTCCTCCACTCGTTAACTAAAGTTAACTGGTGCTGAGCATTCTCTGAGAGACGTTAAAACTCCTTTACTTCTCTACACCTGAATATGAGGGATACATCTCTTCCTAACTGCTAAAGAAGATCAAATGATGCATTGGTCAAAGACTACTTATTGCTTAAAAATGATGGAGAGATACATTTTTCATCTAGCAGTACCAAGAAATCTCAAAAAGAGAGCATCAGAAATGACACCCATTTGCCCCATAAGGGCCAAAGGCAACTTAATAGCCACCTACAGATTTAAATCACCACAAAACAGCCAAACACAGAGGCAAACAAAAATTCATCAGCATCTCCTGAATCCTAGACAATTAAGAGAATTTCAGTGGCACTAAAAGCTTTCAGTCATATTTCCATTCTCATCTCCATTATATCCAATGGCAGAAAAATCCTGGGCTTCTGATGGCTAGAAATTTGAACAGTAGCATGGTGTACACTCACATTAATACCATCCCAGGAAAAATCTGTCCGTGTTTGCTAAAGAAAGAAAAAAACAACATCATGTTAGTGTAACAAATAAACAAGCTGCATACTGCCATGAATGTCTCTAGTTGTTAATCATAATCAACAGCCATTTATTTAGCTGATAAATTAAAAAGTCTGTCTTTCAAGATGAGAAATCTGGCTTCCTTCTCTGCTGTTCACTGTGGTGTTTGTAGGTATCATGGTATTGTAGGTATGTAAGGGAATAGGATGATACGGAGAACAAGAGTGAGGGAGAAACACAAACACCTTTTGGTAGGAATCCTCTTCACTTATTAACAGCTCTTCTTTGCTAAATACTACCACACTAGCATGCCTGCGCAGGAGGTGCATCTTCTGGGGTTAACACAAGGAGGAGCTAGACTACCTGTGTTTTTTGAACATAGAGGGTTCAGTAACAAGCTATGGAAAGATTTTCTCCTGGAACGATTTTCTCCTGCAGTGTTTCAGCTTGTCCACTCTGACTCACTTTCCCTTTGCAAACCAGATCCGATTTCCACACCAGCCAGTACACTACCAATTCAGTGTGCATCTCCTTCAGCTAGGAGGACTCACCTCTCAACCCCTTGGTTTTGGGATGTGGACACTCAAGAAAATTAAGATGGCTCAATTACAGGTACAGTATCCATTCACATAAATCAAAAGGGTATTAAGCCCCAATATGAGTGCTTTCATTCAGGACTAAAGAGGCTTTAGATTATTGTACCTTAATCCTCTGACAGCACCCGTACATTACAGTGAGGTAGAGTTTATGTTCATTGACTTTTAGGTCTGTATTTGATTCAACTGAATTTTCCATGCAAGGCTGGGCCCCACGATTTCTCCCAGGATTCCGTGAAACTCCAAGCATTACAAGCCAGAAACATGTTATAAGGAAATAAAATACCTATATATTAATACTTTGTACAGTTATGTAAATTGTGTGTTATTTGTGAATGTTATTTGTGAGTTGTTCAGGAACTTCATTTGTGTTTCCCAAAAAGTTATTGGTTTAAAATATCTTTGATCTTTTTCCCAATCATGACTGCATACCCTGAAACTTGCAGAGATGAAAATTCAGGTATCTAAGACTACAGAAGCTGCAATAATTCAAAACAGGAAATGAATCAGCCTTTGAGATGCTGCGTGGTAAATCAATCGGCAGTGAGTTAATAGTGAATGGATCCCTAAAAACCAAAATGGAGACAAATGTGTTTCTTCAGAAGATTGTAAGACTGTGCTGCAGAAGCTGGAAGAGCCATAGTGCTGGACATTTCAATGAATCCAATATTCAAGGAACACAGACCAAACGGCTTCTCAGAATTGCCCCATTTTTTCCATGTTCTGGTCTACCCCACTTGTGAGAGGTTGTAAGTAAGAGGGTTTTTGCAAACTGTTACTCAATTTGAATATGTTGAAGTGAGTGACTCCATCCTATTCAACAGAAGCCAACTTTCCAAATACGAAAGTCTCATCTTTGGGTACGCACTGACTTTCTGATCTTCTCCCAGATGATGCCCCAGTGATGCATAATGCTCATTTCTGAATTCAGAAAGAATCAAAACTTTCCAATTTCCCTGTGTAAGTGAGTACAGGACAGGTACTCACCTCAGTGGAAGGTCGATGGAAGCTGCTGCCATGCAGTGAACTGGTGCTGTCCATATTGATTTGGTCCACATCTTTCAGTCCTTTCCAGTCTACTGCAATGACCTCGTTTCCTATAGAAACATACCTAGTCACATTTCTCAATGCCACTACAATGTGTTTTACCAGTCTTAAGCCAGGTCAGCTCAGCATATTGGAGAATCACAGAGTTTAAGGCCACAATGGCCAGCTGGAACATTTAATCACACCTTCTCTATATCATCAGCTATTACTTTTCATCCTGTTATCTTCATGTCAAGACCAGTCATCTGTGTTCTTCTCAAGCATAATGCATGCTTGGCCAAAGCATAACTCCCAGAAGAAAAGCATCTAGTCATCATATGTGATTCAGAAACAATCGCTTCTTTTGATATCCTGTTCCAATATTAAATCATCATCACTTAAAAAGGCATTTCTCCTTTCTAATTTGAATTGGTCTGGCATCAACTTACAGCTGCTGGTCCTTGCTTTGCCTTTCTCAGCAAGATTAAAGAGCTTTTTAATACCTGTCATTACATTTCAGGAAAGTTATTCATACACTTGCTTTTCTTCTTGACAAACTAAATAGACTGAGATCTTTAGGGTTCTCACTGTAGAACATTTTCCTACTTCCCTTAATAAATCTATGTGTCTTTTTAAAAGGCATCTCAAATTTGTCAGTTCTATAAAATGCGGATGTAAGAATGTACATGGCAGAACTGCTCTCACCCATTCTGTCAATAAAGTTAAAAATCACTTACTGCTTCTGATCGCATCAACCCATGCTGGTATAACCTTGCAGTATATGCTCGCATTCAGCTGTTTGTTAACTGTGATTCCCTAAGCACTTTGCACAGCTTTCTGGGATTGTCACCCATTCAAAAGCAGCCTGTGCTGTTTGGTTTTAGATGCATTTTAATAAAGAGCAAAGGGTCAAATAAAATTAAATACTAGTAACATAAAATAAAAGTGAAAAAAATGAATGAATAAAAATTGAAAAATATTACATAAGAATAAATTTTAAAACAAGTAGAACTAACCGCAAAGTAACAGTCTTTTAATAAAGTCAGCCAAGTAATAGGGACTCCCCTGTATGACTGCTCTGTCCGGATAACTATTTACTATGCCTTTAGCCCTTGTGTCACGCTCAGAATCTGTTAAAAGTGGTTTTATTCCTACTTCCATGTCATGGAGAAAAAGGTTGTATTGTACCTAAAACTGAGCCTCTTGGAATCTGGTAAGAAATTCAGTACCAGTGATGATCACCTATTAACAAGTAATTCCTGGGATCAAATAAGCAATCTCCAGTCCATTTGATATACATGCTATTGAATGTGTATGGTGCTATCTTCATCAGCTTTTTGCTTTTTTATTTGTTCTTTATAGGAAATTCCATCTCCCTAAACATTTGGAAATCCTCTTGCTCGTTCTAGCAATTTTGGCACACACATACCTGCTCATCACTACACTTTCAGTGGAGATGTTCTGACAGGCAAAAGATGCTGCACAACACTCAGCCCTACAGAGACCAGCGGGAGACACATAGGGGTGGCAATTCTGAGGCACTCATCAGCTAGAATTCAAAAAGCGGAAAACCAGTTTGATGTTAAAAAGGCTAAAGATGGTGAGCTGAAAGCCAGCAGAAAGCAAATGCTATCTGATTTGATGTCCATCACACCTCCCCTTCTCCTCATTCTCTGATGCAAAAACATCTCACTTTCTGGAAGAATCAGGACATATTTTCCCCTTCACACTTGAAATATGCTTTCTTTTCATCAGGATAATTGGAACTCAGTGTTTTAACAGCATTCCCCATATGCTTCTGACTAAGCTGAATAAAGCAGAAGCAATTCAGAGATCTTCAAAAGAAAAAGGAGATTCCTGTATTGTATGACACTATTAAGGTACACATTAGAAATCAGATACAGTCAGGCTACAGGAGGAGACAGGGCTAGACTGTGATGAGCATGATTAAGACCACCTCTCAAGGTTGTGATCCTCCTGGCTAGCTTTGAGCTCAATTAATTATTGCAAATTGTGATTATTATTAACTGTGGTCAATTCACAAACTCCAGTGTAGAGCCGAATTTGTGTTAAACTCTGATCAGGTGATCTGGCTCCCATCTGCAGGCAACCCTCTTTGCAAGGCTTAAGGGTGCTTCAAGTTATGCACAGGAACTTCCCAATAAGCCTGGAGGCATCTCCACTCTTAAGGCCATGCCAGCAAGTTCCCAGGGATGGGAGAGAATTGTCAAAGTTTTCTCTAAATCCTCATGCAGAATTTATAGACATGGATGGGACCATTCCCTCATTTCCTCTGACTGGTAAGCACAGCTGCAATTAGCCCACCTTGAGCAAACACTCCTTTTATTATTATTGTATTTGATATTACCCTGCAACATCATCGATACCTTCTACCCAGCCTTAGATTATGTTTTGGCCTCCCCAGTTGGCAGCAATTCCATTTCTTTTTTTCCTTTTTTATTTTGTTTTGTAAAGCTGTGCACGACTGCATGACTACCTTTCAAGCTGGCAATCCTGAAACCAGCAAAGTGAGAGAGGGAGGTTTGGGATGTGCTTGGAGCCAAGAACTCTCAGTTGTTTCTGAGCGCAGTGGTGTGGCCCTCCCTAGACATCCAGGTGAGACACCGAGGCATCCAGGCATGTTCAGCATGCAGTGCAAAACTGGCTGCAGCACTGCTCTGCAAACACACTCCAAAGACCCAGAGAGTGAGAGGTGGACATCAGGGAATTTGGTGCTCAGTGTGTGCAACCAAAGTTCGCAGAATGATACTCAGTCTTTGCTATCAATATGGCTAGTGCAGTGACAATTTCCAAGAAGTGTTAGCCGGTGCAAAATATAAATATTCTGGCAGATGGTAGCCTCAAATAGCTGAAGCAAACATTAACATCAAACTCTTATTTGTCTCAAAGTCCATACCTGTTCCATAATAACAGAACTAAAGGTCTATAAAATGCATTTATTACTATTTTTCCCCAGCTGAAATGTTTCATGTACTAGGCAAGGGAAGAGAACCAGTAATGTATGATCTTTCATGCACTATAAAGACCAACTAATTATTTAAAAGTCTTGCTCTAAACAGTTTCACAGGTAGTGAGGAATAAGAAATACATTGGGAGAAAAATACATGTTTAATATCTGTTATTTAAATACTTTTAAATGCAAAAATACATGCTGAACAGTTACAACGTCATACACTATGGCTGAAAAGGAAATCTCTGGGCTCTAATTGGCATTGGTCTTGGCACGATGTTACTTCCTCTTACTGAAAGGTGGAAACAGGTTAGGATTTTTTTTTCTATTCTGCTAGAAATTGCCAGAGCAATATCAAACCACAGACATGAAAGACCAAGTTCTGCTCTGGCAGATGGAAGGAAAAGCACAAGAAAATTCAGAAAGAAACATGGACAGTAAAGTGGGAAAAGAGGAGCTGAAAGTAGTACACTGTATTTTAGTATTGTATTCATCCAGCACCTTGTCAAAAATTCAACTGCTATTTCCCTTGGCATTACCTCTGTGCAATCTCTTCATTCTCCATTCTCTCTTCTTAAGCATTTGAGCTGTATTCATCTCTTTCTCCCTTCCATCAGTATGCTTTTGCCTTTTTGATATTACCTTTCTTCTCCAATATATTTTCCTTTCTCTTATCCATGTTCCATCCCAGCTTCTGCTAGCCATTATATCTATATCATTTGTAAATCTATCATCAATCACCTTTCACAGAACAGGATTTGCTCCTCTATGTATAGAGCTGAAGAGAGCATTCTAAAGCATGAGTGGGCCATAAAGATAATTATAAAGTGGGATTTTTGCAAATATATGCAACTCCATTTCTTACTGAAATGTTCTGAAATGAGATAATGAAAGGAAAATTGAGTTTCTGATTTTCTTGCCATTGTTTCTGTGTGGTGTGTATAGAAAGGATGTAAAGGGCTTTCTTTTTCTTTGCACTTCAAGAGGATTGATTTTTTTTAATCTCATTATTTGTTTATGGTTTTGGTTTTTTAATATCAGAAATTCCATCCTTGCTCTGAAAGACTCAGTGGATGACTGAAGAACAAGTGGGAAGTTAATTACAAAAAGCAGTGAAATAAAACCAAGGGAATTGAAATATATAAATACATTAAGCCACATTGTTTGCAGATTGTGGTTGCTTTATATTTTCAGTACAAATTTGACTAAAAAAACTCTGACAAACTCATCAGAAAAAGAGCTCTATGTTAACTTCCAATCACAACCAGCAACTGAAGTAATATTCCATCCCAAGTCCTCTGAGCCTTTGGGGGAAAAATATTGTCTCTCTTACTGTCACAGTATTGTTGAGGTAAAAATAAAGGCTTTTTTTTTTTACTCAGCCCTTTCTAAATCATAAAGAAGAAATCATTTAAAGAGAAAAAAGGGGGGAGAAAGAGTGTGTCAAAACCCTTTATTCTCCAGGGGTTTTTTTTTGAGCATCCATAACTATGGACTCCCAAAAATTAGAAAATTTACGTATTAAGATTCCTAAGCAATATGAAATAATGCCTTTTTTTCATGAATGCACTGGGCACATTCAAGTTTCAATGAGTTATCTCACTGTGTTGATTTAATACTACTACTTTTTCTCTATTACAGTAGCTCAGATTTCCACATACTTTGTATCATGTCCTTACATTCTTCTGGAAAAATACATAGAATTTCTTAGTTGCACATATTTTCTGGTTTTATTAATTCATTTTATCTTTTCATTTCTGTGGTCCTAAGAAAATCACCTTATTTATTCACCTTATATCTTCTCTTATTTGTCTTCTCTATTTTGTTCGACACAAAATAGAACAATACAGTTTGAGAATCTTAAATTTTCAATTTTCCTTCCAATTGGAAATGTCATGAGGCTGACATGATGCTGTGAAAACGTGGAACATATACCTAACATGTATCTGTGTCAAGTACTTTGTGATGCGTCATGTCAACTACTACAAGAAGAAACTTACAGTGAATTTCCAGCACTGCTGTTATTCACTATTAGTGAACTTTCTTTCATTTCTCAAGCTTTACTTTCCAGCAGGGAGCAGAAACATCATCGTTTGATATTGGTAGCCAATGTTAATGTTGGTGAAAATCAATATTTAGAGTAAATGGCTCAATTATTCTTTTCCATTCCCTTCTCCTTTTCCTTGAACAACTAAGAAAAGAAGAAAAGTAATTATGGTAATTATGATCAGTCTTTAAATAGTTCTTTCCCTAATATCCTTTTTCATGATACTTGTGGGAGTTTAGTATCTTTGTCAAATGTAACATCATAATATCTTGTCAAATATTGTTGAAATCAAAGAAGTAGAAAAAGCTACTGAGGACTGACAGAGAGATTCAAATTCTCCCAGGAAAAGCTGAGAAATGAACCTGAATTATCCATATACTGTGTCAGTTCTCTAGCTTGAACTGCATGAACAAATATAGAAACTAGATACCTGCTGTTGACTTTTTCAGAGTGTACCTAACAATTGAACCACCTGCAGAAGATAAACAGAAAAATGCCTGTTCTTCATAGATGAAGTAGGGCTGAGCAGTTTGGTGCTCATCAAAGCAGAGAAGCATTTTGGTCTGCATGAAACAGATGCCTTGGAGATCTTCAGTCAAAAATGAAAACATCTACAGATCTGAGGTATATGCAGAATTAGGCATCGGATGAGCAGTTCTCAGGATGTCTGCTTTGGATCTGGGCAATTTAAATTCCGCCTCAGTCCACTCTACCTCTTTCTGCAGACAGGTCCCTTTTTTGTCCATATCAATGGTTTTAACTTGTAAATGCGATAGAGCTGTTTAGGAAATAAAATTAATGAACAAAGCTCCAAGAACAACAATTTCCTTCTTGACTGGAAACTTTCAAACTAATTCTAAAGGCTACTGCATACCATGTCTTAGCAACTGAGAGGAGACAAACACAGAGCCTAGTGCTGGACACAGGCAGTGCTGTTCTGAGAAGCAATCACGTCATTTAAGCTAAGGAGGTACTGCAAAGAGAAACGCATCCAATTAACACAATAAAAAAAAAATCTCAAAGCCCTGTCTCATCTGCAGAGCATTAGCCAGTGTGAACAGCAGAGATGGGTTTATCCTCATTCTTCACTGCTTCTCTGAAGTGCAGAGAATGTGTCCCCAGGGGCTCCATTCAGCACAGTAAGTATGAACACATCAATACGAACCAAGGCAGCATCCCTCTTTTGCTGGCCTACAGCCAACATTACGGAAGTAATGTGCAGCAGGCAATTTCATATGTTGCTCTACCTATGTGTTTAAATTTTAATCTCTGTGGCTGGATGTCACGTGGGCACTGTCTTAGAGCATAAGAATAACATTAATTCTGCCATCTATATTCTGTAGATTCATCTTTACCAGCAGGAAAGAAACACCATCCAAACGGCTCCCTAAGAGTCAACAGGCAGATTGCAACACAGCCTTCTCCCTGAGCTCCCCTCCCTGCACCCTGGAGCAGGAAGAGAAAGCTGTCACTACCCAGTGTTACCACCAGAATTATTGCCACCACTTTGCTGCTGACACCTCCATCTCCACTAACAGTTGGAATGTAATCCTGCACCATCCCACACAGCAGGAGCCAAAGGTCTCTTAGGGCCCTGGCTGGTCCCCATGTCCACTTAGTGAAATAGGGCCCACATTACCTCCTGTGGTTCCCAAGTCCTGCAACACACAGAAGGCCTCAGGGAGGGGACAAAATGGAGCCCCCCCTTTCATGCACCTTACTGCTACCTTTCTCCCCTCCTTTATCCTTTTCCTCCCTCTTCCTGCTGTTATATATACATATACAAACACACATAGTCCTCCACCCTTCCTTTTCCCATAGGGTCTCCTGTTCAGACCATTCCCCTCTCCAGGATCTCTTCTCTTCCTGAGCCCCTGCATACCTTTTCCATGCTCCCTTTTTTCTGCCCCTGCCCCTTCCTGTCTCCAGTCCAGCCCTGCTCCAATCCCTTGCAGCCTCATCCACTGCAGCCTGTGAAGCCCATGCCTTTTCCCCTCACTCAGCCCTCTCCTTCCTTCCCCTCTTTCAGCCCTCTGCACCCTCCTATTGGAAGCTCTCCCAAACATTATCACAGACAAATATTCACAAAACATCCCAGACACGCATTCCCATTGCCCTGCCTGTATGGAGAAGCTGAGACAGACTGAAAAAGGAGGGTCCCTGACCCAAGGGACATTCTCAGTCCCTCTCTTCCCCATAACCCATGGAGTGGGCTGCATGACTGCCAAGATGATGTCAAGAGGCCAAGGTGGGACTCCACTGCCAGCAGAACTGTCAGCAATCACTGTCAGCAGAATGGGTCAGGAGAAGAAGAACAAGAGCCCTGCTCCAAAACATCAGCATATGGGGGCAGCTGCAGCCTAACTATCAGTTTCAGGCTCCCCTCTCCTTACTTGTCCCCCCGCCAGCTTTGGAGTATGGCTCTTGCAGCCCCAAAGTGTACAGCCAGGTGGTTTTGATCTTGCCCAACACAGCCATCACATACTTGGCCATGGTATCCATCTGCCACCACCTTGTGGAACAGCAGCAATGGTCAAAGCCTCTTCCTTCTACAGCCAGGAGGCACAGAGCCTGCTGCCTTCCAGTCATCACCCTCCCCAAGGAGTCATCACCCCAAATCGAAAGTGTGGGAGTTGCCAGAGGCAGTGAGGCTCTGGGCCATGACAGTTGTCTCCAAGCCTTAGCAGATTTCTTCCGGGCAACACAGACCACCATCTGGGACGCAACAAGAAAGGAACTCTCACTGGGCGTTTTTCCATCCTCCTCAAGCCAATGCAGGACAAGTGTATTCAGGTGGCACTAACTTCTGTTTTGCAACCCTTCACAGTGCTTCTCTCCTAATCATCCTCCCCTTGTTTGACCTGGAGAAGCTGGTATTCCCCATCAGCCGTCTCCTGCAGGGCTGGCAACGATGCCTCCCTTGATCATGTGCTCCCCCTCTGCCATTGAAGCCCCATCCTGTGCTGCTGGCATCACAGGGCATGGGGAGCTGCAAGGTCCTTTATTATTCCACATCAGGAATCTTCTTGTCTATCCCCAGGTCCCCAGGGGATATTTGAAGCTTTCCTGATGCTCCCCCTTAGCACTATCTGGCTCCCACCTGGGTTGCCAGGGTGACTTCAGAAAACCCTCTCCTCCTACTCCCTCACCAACCCCCTCCTTTCCATGCTAGTGACTCCAGTGCAGCTCCCAGGATGCCTTTGGCTCCCTCCGCATGTCCAGGGCACTGAGGGAGAAACTGCCCCAATCCCAGGAGGCCACCAGTGGTGCCTGGGCTGTCCCCACTAGGTAGAGCATTGCAACTCCACAAGCAACTGGGGAATGTGCCAAAGACCTGCCAGCGGTGAGACTGCCGGGGCTGAGCTCACCAGGCACAGCTACCAGCACAGGGTCACCAGCCCTGCCCCAATCACCCACCCCCTGGGCCTGTGAGGGTGGTGCCATAGCTCAGTATCACAGCCACCAACAGCCCTACCCCTAAACTCACCCCATGATTTTCCCTGCTGCTCCGAGGACATATTCCCCAACATGAAACAACCTTTAGAGGTGGGTGCTATTCACGAGCTTCCTCAGATCCCCAGAAGGGTTATGCACCTCCCTCAGCTGCTTGCCCTTGCATCAAGGGAGGAGTCAGACCAAAATGTACTGGCTGCACTGTGCTGGGGATCTTTATTAAGCAGAAGAGTGATAGAAATGCCCCAATCCGGAGGCCTCGGGGCACAACAAGCACTGTGGGCTTACACCAGTCTGAAGGCTCCTCAGCCCCTCCCAAAGGATGGGGCTGGTCTACTACATTTTAACAACAGCTTGTTAGAGAATATGGACTTTCTAGCAGCCTCTCAGGAGTTCTGGATCAACAGATGAGAGAAGAGGCATGACTTTCCCTTGGCCCAACGGTGCTAGAAGGTAGAGTAGGAAGCTGCAGGCCAGGCTCTTTTGCTACAACTGCGTGAAGTCATCGAGCCAGTGAAGGGACATGGCAGAATGAACAAGATGTGCTGCGGCTGGAGAGGCAGGCTTCCCAGCAATTCAGTGGGTGCTGCATGAAGCTGGGCAAGCTCCAGGTCCTGAAAGAACATCAGGCCCAGGACACCTTTGTGCGGTTGCAGATCCAGCTCCTCTGGGAGATGGATCATGGCACTTGCTTCTTCCATGTCTTGAGAAGAAGGGGGGTGACAAAAACATATTGCTAGCATCCTGGCAAAAGGATAGCACTACTCATGTAGATCCAGAGCAGATGAAAGAAAGAACTAGGGCCTTCTCTGCAGCCCACTTCTCTTTGGATAACATTGATTTCTGTATTTGCTATGCGCTGAGTAAAAGTACCCAGCAGTCAGCACGGCTGACCGGGACTCACTGGAGCTCCTTCTCACTGTGGCTGAGATCTCAGAAACACTCCACCACATGCCCAGGAACAAAACTCCAGGCTCTGCCAGGTTGAGCCTCTCAGGAGTGAAGAGCTTTGCCTCTCATGCCAGATGGCCATGATAGCTCTCCTGCCAAAAAAAGCGGGTCTTCTGCAAACCGAGGAACTGCTGCCCAATATCACTCCTTAGCACAGATCATAGCAAAAGCCACCTAACTGTGGCTAAGGTCTGTGCTGGCTTATGTGATACACCCAGGCCACAGCCACATGATCCCAATCCAGAGCATCTTTCACAAACTCTATCTGATCTAGGACCATATAGGGACACTCTGTCATTTGCCCTCCTTCTCCTTCTGGTCGCCCAACCAGGAGAAAGTGCTTAACAGCAGGAGTAACGGCTATCTTATAGGGACCTTGAAGGCATTCAGGTTCCACTGCTGCTTTGTGGGGTCCAGCAGCTGTGTACTGCTACGGAGTGCTCCTTCAAGCTCAACAGGGTCCTGTTGGCTTCAGGTGGAGAGTGAGTCAGGGCTGCCCTATTCCAGCCATCGCTGCTCCATCATCATAGAGTCCTTCCTCTGTATTCTCTGTCAGGGGGTGATGGGCCTGGTGCTGAGAGGGGACTGGGGCAACTCCACACTGCTTACCTGGCACACAGTGTAGAACACCCAGATCATACCACCATCTCCTACCTCAGGTGAGCCTTACAGGAGGCAGCCCCCTCCAACCCCTAGCTCCATGGAGCTCCTTCTCAGGCCTTGGCCTGTGATTCCCTAGCCAATCCCCACGCCACTTTAGTAAGCTTTGAACAGGGTAGGTCTCTGCAGGGGCTGGGTACTCCCCTTCCTTCGGGCAGAGGGGTTCTTCACTGTGTTCTCGCAGGAGACCTTCATGAATCCAGTTGCCAAGTTTAGCCTGATGCAGGGGGAAAACAGGGTCTACATTAGCCACCTAATGGTCATCTCTGTTGGAGTGGCAATCCTGTACAGATTTGTGACAGAAACATTACATTACTTTGCACAGAGAGTGAGTGAGAGTGTGTGTATGTAAAGGTACTAGAGGAAATGGCAGAACAGGAGTTAAAAGAAAGGTGCAGGAGGAGTTAAAAGAAAGGTCTGGCCCTAGATGTGACTTACACTTCTACCCCAGACCACAAGACTGCACTGGAAATAAGAGGCAGATACCGCCAGGGAGATGGGATATCAGCACTCCCTGATGGATACCTGTTGCCACCTCCAATAGACAACAGTATTTCTTTCACCTACTTCCAAATGGAAGAGAACAGGCACTCCTGGGTACACAGCAGCTGCATCTCACACTGGAACATTTCACAGGCCCATGTCTCTGACACTGGGCTGTTGTCCTTCCCAAACAACCTCATCCCCCAGAACAACAGATGTTCTCTGTGAGGGCTGCTGTCACTTCTCACTGGCCTACTGGCATTTCAACATGGGCATTGCAGGGCCTGGTGGGAAGACAGGTATCCTTCCCATAGGCCAAAGGCTGTGGAAAATAGGAAGGGTGTGCACCTGGCTTTCTTGCCACGGCTACACATGGAGGCAGCTGCCAGCAGAAGGATGTGGCAGTAGGGCAGCTGTAACAGGAGGTTTTGCAGTTGAATGGGTGCTTGCCTGTCTTCGTGAGCCATCCTTCTGCAGTGAATGTTGAGAGAAGTGGGATGAGCCCTAGCATTTGGAAATTTGCTCATCCCAGTTGTTTTTGTCTGGTCATTTATCCAGCTCCTTTGAGAGATGGATCACAGTACATATTTCCTCTACACCTTGGAGAAAAAGAGGATGCCAGGAAACACATTATCTACATCCTGGTAGAGGAGAGCATTCTTCTTATGGATCTGGAGCAGATGTGAGACATGTTGAGGGCTTCCATGTGGACCTCTCCTCTTTGGATACCAATATGGCGTCCTTCAGTAACCTGCAAGCCTCCTGTAAATGTTCCATATTTTTAGCCACACAGCTCTTCTGAACTGATTTGTAAAAGACTTCTTCACTACTACATGGTTTTCTGTTCGATCTGCTACAGTGGATTTTTTTGACCCTTGTTGCTCCCACAGGGATATTGACTCCAAGCACATTGTGGTCACTATTACAGCATGGTACTTCAATTAAGTTGGATGTTAGCACAGTATCAAGTCATATCATTTTGTGGATCCTTGTCTGGTTGTAGGTTGTATCCTAACTGGCTGTTCCACAATCACTGACTGTGTCTACTTCACATCCCAGTGTGAAATTTGGCCAGTCTATATGCGTGTCATTGAAGTTTTTTGTTACTACTGTTGTTCCTGCCCTAGCTGGCTCTCTGATCTCTATCAGCACATCACAGTGTTGCAGTCCAGGTTCAGAAAGCGGTGATACAAATCTCTAGGTCTGGAATTTCAACCTATTATGATAATGAGCTGGTTAGTTTGATCTAAGTCCTCATTAGCATATAGTACATCTTTGTCACTAGTATGATTTACCTAATCCTTCTGCACATTTTGTATTCTAGTATTACAATCTCCCACTGATTGTCTTCCACAAAATTTCTAATATGTTTGGTACGTCAATATCTTCTGTCAGGAACAGGAACTCTAGTCCTGCGTGTTACTTTCAATGCTTCTAGCATTTGCATAGAAGCAGGTATACCACTGCTTTGGTTCCTGTTTTGGCACCCTATTTAAATGGCACTCCATTTGTTTTCTATTTCTTATTTGAGTATTTAACTTCCCCAGCCTCTTCAGTCCACAAGTGTGCTCGTAGCTTTCTTGATGTTCAGCATCAGCAGCCTGATTTCGGTAGCTGAAGCCCATCCTTCCTGTTCAAAGTCACTTTTTACAACGTTCCATGGCAAGAAGTTGCATTATCAAATAATTTTCTATTCCTTGCATGGGGATTGAGCAATCATGTATGGTAATCATGTAATCATGTATGTCCTCCTCACTGCACAAGGACATGCCAAGAGTCACTCACCCATCTTTTATGGGCTCCTTGACTGGCTCCTGAAGTAAACACTTAATCTTTGAACGTGACACTTAGCCACTTAACATATAGGGTTAACTGAAGTCTCCTGTTACTACTGAGTTTCCTGCCTTCACAGCCTCTCTGATCTTCCCGTGCGTGTCACAGTTTCCTGTCACCATCCTGGCCAGTGTCAGCAGTATAATCCCTAAAACTGTTTTTCCCTATTTAGGTCTGGAATTTCAATTCACACACTAGCCATCTGGATCACTGAACTATTTTTCTCCAGTTAATACGGGTTTCTCCATAAACCAGATCTGATCAGGCTCTATGGATACAACCACATCTTCCCAGAATGTTTCGATTCCTGTACTTGAAAACTTGTGGCTTAGACTCACAGAAAAAAAAAATCTGATTGTCTAATCTAAACTCCTTACTATAAGAGGGGCCAAAGTTACTCCCTTTGTTAATTATAATTTCAGTTGCTATGCTTAACTACAGGGCATCTTTTAAAAAAGAATCTTGATTTTTACATATTCAGTAATTACATATTCAGTAATACATATTCACTACAGCTCTTGGTAAATTATTCCAATAGTTAAGTATTTTTACCTTTGTGCTGTATTTCTAGTCTGAATGTATCTGCTATCCATCCATCATGTCTTAACTGTTTTCTGCTAGGTTGTAGAGTCAGATGGTTTTGAGCTTCTTTCCTCCACTCAAATACTTAAAGATTGTCATCAGATCACCCCTGTAAGTTTCTGCTCATGGTTTACACGTTTCTTTTCTGACCATTCTTCAGTTTTGTAGCACTTTTCAAAGTGAGAATAGTAGAATTAGAAAAGGATTGCAACAATTTTTTCACAAATACCAAATGCAGAGAAAATATAACCTTCTCTTCTCCTGTTCAATACTCAGCTCTATAGATCAAAGAATCACATTAGCTTCTTTGGCTGCAGCACCACAATAGAGGCTTTTGCTCTACTGATTGTCTGCTCAGATCTGCTCAGACTTTTCCCATGTAACTGCTTTCCAGAGTAGAGTTCCTGTCCTGTAAATATTGTCCAACTCTTCGTCACTAGATGTATGAACATGTATTTGGCCAGACTGAAACGCATATTGTTTGTCAAGATCCAGTACTCCAAATAAATCAAACTGTTCCATGTCAGTGACCTATACTTTTTATTTTCATTTTCATTTTTAACAGTTTCCTTAATATTTGAGCAATTTGTTAAATCACAGGCACTGACAATTATATTCAGAAATGTGGAATCACATAAGCAATGTGAGCTTTTCAACAATGATTCTTTCTTTGTTGTTATTTTGATACTGAATTTTGAAGCACTTAATATGTGACATATTCATATATTATTAGTCAGAAACTCATGTGGTACTAAGTTGGTTGCTAACTGATTGGTGTTTTCTGTCTTTTACCAATGTAGCATTTTAGATCCATAACCTTTATTGGCTTGTCTGGAAGAAATTTCATAAAAGAAAAGGCATGAAATGAAGTTAGCTTGACAGGTTCTGTTTTGCATAAATGCATTCTGATTGGCATATCATTCTTCTTTAAGCTTCATTAATAAAGTTCTGAATGAACCATTTTGGTATTTTATTGGGAATTATATCAGATCAACAAAATGAAGTACCTAGGTCATCCTACAGAACTTTTAAAGATATTATACAACTTCAGCATTTCATCTCTAGATCTTCATCACTATTTCAAAACTTACCAAAAAATAAAACTACAGCTTTGATTCTTTATCCAACTGTTTAAAAACCCTTGAGTGCAAGTTATCTTGACTTCACTGTTTTAAGTATCAGTCTAGCATCATCACTGTTTGTTGTTGGAGCAGAGAGTATATCCTGAAATGAACTGAAAAATACTTTTCTCCTACTACCCCCCAAGAAAACAGATTTAAATAACTATTGATTGGTTCTCATTTTTTGTGTCAATACACATCGAACTATAGCAGAATCATTGGCTCACAGCTCTGTTATGCCAATGAAAATAGTATGCATTAGTTCAATTTTCCCTTTTTTGTAATTTCTCTCATAATTCTTTCGTAATACTCCTTGTAAGAGTTCACAAAGCCAGTATACTGACCTTCAGTTCTGTTTCTCAAAATGACATCTGGTGTATTTCCCCCCACACAAAAAAAGAACTTAGGTCAATCAGTAACATGCAGAAGACTATTGTCTTATACTAATGACAGTTGCTGATATTCTCATCTTACACATGGTTTTAGGTATACAGTTTCCTTAGAAAACCGGGTTATGCAATTGCACTATTTGTTAGCCCTCTCCCTGCAACAACTTTGAAATCGCCAGCCAATAACCTGAAAAGGGATATAGCAGTCTCAAAAATCAGTTTGCACACATTTCATGACAACTGGTTTCTAGGTCACGGAGAGCTTCTGTTCAAGTCCTCACTGGCAGAAATAAGCTCTTATCCCAGAGCTCTTTAGATGAGTTTTTAAAACGATCAGATTGAGAACTCTCAAAAGAAGGAAGGCCAGACTGGGAAGAAGTAGGAATAGTGACATCAAACACAAAGCAGGCTGACCTGGTGGAAAAGGTACTCCTTTATACCTTGGCTCTGTTCTCTCCCCCAGGTATGAGAGGAGCAAGACGCCCTGATGACCTTCATTTATTCCCACTCTTTTTCCCACGTTGTCTATGTAAGGGAAGTTACTACCCAGAGCCCTGTGCTTTCCTCCTTCTGCTCATGTGCATGTAAGTAAATGATTATTCCCTGATGCCCTGACTCAGCTTTCTTCTGTTTTGCCTTTTCCTCTCCTACCCTCTTCCCTCTCTTTCTGTCTCTTCACTGGCTCACATATATGTTGAGGGTGAAGGAGGGAAGAAGAGAACACTGGGGCCCCTTGGTCTGTATGTATGTAGAGTGTGTCTCACCTTTCCATACTCCAACTGCATAGACTATGCTTACTATGCCAGATGTGACCTCAGACATCTTCAGATCTATTGGGGGATGAGTGGGGAGAAAAGTGAAGGGGATATTCACTTATTCCTCCAGCTGCTTAGCCCTCTCCTGCTAGTCTCTTATGCTGCTCCCACTTTGCTGAATCTAAAATGGCTGGAAGAGAAACGCACAGTCTTTGGTTCCATTTCTCCTACTGAGCCATTCATTTACACTTAGCATAGCACAGCCAGTGAGGGAGCCCACAAAAAGCAGGTGATTCTCTAACCTACTGGCTTCTACAGTGGTTTCTCCCTCTGCCAGTCCATTGGGCATTTGTTGCAGAATGGAGTCCAGCAAACTAGCCAGCTGGCTTTGGCAGGTCCAATTTGACCCAGAGACTGTTAAATAAAAAGCATGGCCTTTTCTGTCTGCACAGCCACCCATGATAGCCTGACAGTGATATCAGCCTAAGCCAGCTATCGCCTGGGCTGTTTCTTGCTCAGCTGTGGGGAGGACTTCGGATGATAGCTGGGTTATTTGTGGAGAGGGTGTCTGTGGCACAGTCTAATGTAAGAAGTTAAAGAAAAGTGGTAATGGGAGGAAGGTATGATAGGCATGTACTAAGGATGTGCAGAGGACCTGTGGCCCTCTGGCAGCACAGTGCCTTACCAATCACATGACTGAACCACTGGGTCAAAGCTGACTCAGAGAGTCAACCACTGCAGGTTTTATGTCATAGGATAACTGAGGCTGGAAGGGACCTCCGGAGGTCATCTAGTCCAGCCTCTTGCTCAAAGTAGAGTCAGCTATGAGGTCAGACCAGGTTACTCAGAGCCTCATCCAAACTGGTCTTGAAAATCTCCAAGGATGGACACTACACAGGCTCTGTTGAAAACCTGTCCCAATGCTCAACTGTCCTCACTGTCAAAAAGGTTCTCCTTATATCCAGTATGAGCATTTCTAGTTTCTCTTCCCCCTCACCACCAAATACTATTTGGTTGTAATTTCTTTGAATATTTTGCAACCATGTGATGTCACTTCACAAAACACATTTGCTACAGGCTTCTATGAAAAGACATCAGAGAAATCAGAGCCACCACTGGAAAAACTGAGAGCATGCATGAGCATAATAAGTTTGAGCTTTCCATTCATTTAAATACATTCAAGGAATTAGAGAAATCTTGCCACACCAGTCAGATCAACCCATATTAGGATACGTCTAAATTGTAGTCAAAGGTACAATTGCAATGCATTCAGACTGGAATTACAATGCATTCAGACATACAGGCAGGCCTGAACTATCTTAAAATCGGTTAACTCAATTACTGACAATAATCATTGTTGATCATTGCACATAGTTGGCACTCAAATATCTGCTAAGATCCCACCTGTATTTTACAGACTGTACTGTCCAGCAACCTCAGTCAAAACCTCCTTTACAATCATTGAAGCTGAGTCCCAACAGACCTGACTGCTAGCTGTTGTCAGTGGCAGAAGCCAGTTGCAATGCTCATGAGGTCTCTGGTTTGTTGCATACCTGCTATCATGCTATGTAACACAAAGCACACCACACTACAGTGGGTGCATGTGCAGAGAATGTAACTGGGTATCATCTTCGTCTTCTAAGATAACTTTTCAGCTTTTCTCATACCCTAGGAAATCCAAACCTGATCATCACCATTGTGATTTCTGATGTCCTCTCTCAGACTGAAAGATGTTACATGACTCCATTTTGATCTTATGAATATGGAGCTACTTTGTTATGACCCTCTCAATTACTTTTTCCCAGGGAGGGAATAACTAGAAAAATCATATTTAGGAAATAAATCTGACATCTAACTAGACAAACTCTGACATCTAACTAGATCATAGCAAAATGTCCCTGCAGAAGATGGATAAATCATGTGGTTTGCTTAAAATTGGAATGGAAAAAGCCCCGCAGCAAGCTCAGGGCACAATCCTGCATTGGCCTTTGTGTGGTGAATAAACTAAATGTGACAAATTAGGAGCTTTCTAGTACTAATTTCTTCAAGTTAAAGAACCCAAATTCTGAGTTCAAGTTAAAGAACCCAATATCTGCTACATGTAAGTTCAGAGGTAAAACCAACAGAAGTGTACCATTCTTCTTTTATCTCTAGAACCTGCTCGGTCTTGGAAAGGCAATACAGAGCCCATAAATTAGACTAATTCTGCAAAAATCTAATGAGATGTACCATACGGCAAGAACACAAAGTTCTACATCATGTTTGGGATTTAGTTTCCAACCACATGCTAGAGGTCAGACCTAGCACTTAAAAGCACTCTTTTCCTAAAATAGGCCTGAAGAATCCTCCCAATAACTCCCAGAAAGCTGGAGTACATATTCTATGCTATCCAACAAGAATTGTTCTGAACAAACCTACCTATGTGAAGGAGCCCAAGTAAAACCTGACATCAGTCAGTCCAATCTCTAGGACTCTAAACACGTGAAGCCCCCACTAAAGCAAAACAGTGTACAAGTTTCACTTCAGGCACCATTCCTACATTCAGATTTGACTGACACAGAGATTAGAATCATTGTCTTACAATTCCCCTAAAACAAACCTCCATAACATGAGCTCAAGGAAAATTCCTCAATTAACTGTATAAATAGGTCCCTTATGTCCACTGTGCTCTCAGTATCCAAAATGAGTACCTCTTGTAGAAACAAAAAGTCAATATAGTATGAAAAGTCCAGTATCTCTAACATTAAGGGCCATATTTTAAGAGTACAATTTGTGCACAGAAGGTGAATTTTCCATCATCACTATCCCATCATTATTTTAATACATAGATGCTCTTTTATATTTTTATGTATGTGCACACATCTGCATAGTATTTATATATGCACATGATACTTACAACAGCTCAATTGCACAGGCTTTTTGGCAACTCAAATTCCAGGTCACAGATCGTAAAAATGCTGCCATGCATAGGAACAAATATCTGGATGGCTAAGTATGAAAACTGTGTGTCATTCTGCACAATGGAGAGTGGGTGTTTCTAGATGTGGTTGTTATTTTTTTGTGGGGAAAGGGATTGGACATTAATGCTACTAGTTCAGACATTCATTGATAAAGGCGGTACAGATAATTTGCTAGCTAACAGGATAATGATGTCCTTGGCAGTTGGTCCAGCCTAACATGTATGTATGTATGGAGCATTTGGTAAAGGCAGGAGAGGGAGGCAATACATGTTTTCACATGCTACAGACACATAGATCGAGACTCTCCAGATAAGTATGAAGAATCTTAAGGGAAATAATGCAGTTAGCTGTGCCACGTGGCCATTACGGAAGGCACAGGAAACTTCTTTAGGCCATGAAGACAGCAGAAACTGGCAAGAGACATTGGCTAGATGTGGGAATTAAATCTTAAGGTAGAAACTGGAGTCTCTAGTTTAAAGTTTGCTGCTACAGGAGTACAGGGTTCCTGGAAGTGCTCACCATCAGCAAAGGGCTTTCCTACTGAGACAAGATGGGGTGTCACAGCATCAGGCTTTAGCACCATCCCTCAGATTTAGTCTGGGTAGGTGGTTCGATCCCCCTTGCCTTCAAAGGTTTCATTTCCTTACAGATGACACAGGGCCTGTGTGCTTGGTGGAAAGGCATAAGAGAGGGAGGTGTTCTATCAAATGAGCTGTGCTTTTCTCTTGGGGCTGTTTTGGTGTCTTGAATGCCACATGCCCATATAACTCATGTCTGTGCATGTGGTTTGCACAGAAGGAAAGTCTCCTGTGGGGAGGAAAGTGTGCCACAAGATGCTGTTTTTCCCTGTAGAGACCTGTGCTCGGTGATCAAGGGATCTTTTGGAATCTGCATATGTGTAGGAGGGGAGAGCTAGGTTACACAGTCTAAAGGCTTGGGATCCTCTGCTGAAAAATATATGTGGCCCAGTGAAAAGACGCTATTCTGCCCACTGTGTCCGCTTGCAATGTCTCTGTGAGGGGGGAGGGATTCAATTTTATTTGCTGTTCTTCACTGAAGTCTGGGTAGAGGGAAGGGGGAATGGAGAAGACGTGCAGATTATTGCAGTGTTATGGGTACACTCGGATAACAGTAAGCCCACTACTGAGCAAAAGAGGGAGCCGCTCCCCTGATCCTGCTTGGGGAGGCACGCCCCGCACCTCACACCCCCTTCCCCGGCGGCACTGCACTGACCCACATGTTCTCTGACCTTCCGCCACGGGTGATACGGGGAGATGTCCCCCCCACGCCGGGCACGCTCCGGAGCCCTGCGCACCGCTCGCCCCGTCCCGTTTGCCAGCACCTAGGCCAGCGGCCGGCGACTCGCCCGTGCCCCGCGGCCGCCCGCGCTGCCCGCCCCACCGCGCCGCGGGAGCCGGGGCCGGGGAAGCGGGGAGCCGCCGCGCAGCTAACGGCGCTGTACGGGCCCTCGGCACCGAGCAGGCGGGCTACGAGGGGCGACGCGCGCCCCGCCGGTGGGGGGCCGCCGCGCGACCAGCCAGCGGCTGCGACTGCCCGAGCATCCGCTAGCGCCCTCCCTGCCAACGCCTTACCCACGGTCCGGGATCCGATGCAGCCCATCACTCCGGCAGGTCTCCGGGGAGAGGCGACGGCCTCAGCAGCGAGGAGGAAGAGGAAGGGAGCGGGGCAGGTCGGCAAGGAGCCAGTCCCTTCAGCGGGAGACGCCGGGGTGGCCCAGCCGGGACCGGCTCGGGTTCATGGTCAGGTACGAGCGTGGGTCTCTCCCGCCGGGGAGACGCAGCCGGGAGGGAAGCCCGCGGGCCAGGCTGTCATCGGCCCCCGCGCCGCGCCTCGGCGCTTTGTTCCGCTCCCCGCGCGGCTCCGCGCCGCGGCCGCCTCCCCTCCGCGGCCGTGCCTCTCCCTCTGCCCGCTCCCCGCCTCGGCGGCGCCCCGACGGGGAGGCGGACTGAGACCGGGTAAACAGCTCCGGCCCGGCAGCGCCGCTCCGATTGGCTGCCGGCCCTCGGTGCCCGGAGAGGCCGCGCCGCGCCGCGCCGCGCCGCGCCGCGCCGCCCTCGGGGAGCGTCGCACTGGCAGCGGCAGCGGGCCGGGCGGCGAGGAGGCGGGGGCCCACCGGGCAGGCGGACCGGTGCGGGCAGCGGGAGCCGGGCGGGCTCCGCGGGGGGAGCCGGCGCAGGCAACCTGCGGGCGATGCTGCACTGGCGGGCGGCGCGGGAGGCTGGGCGGGCGGGCGGGCAGGTGGGGACGGGGGACGACAGGAGGGGCGGGAAGGGAGGGCTAGGCGGGCGGGGGGAGGGCGTCCCCGGAAGAAGAAGAAGCGAGGGGCGCAGAGATGCTCGAGATGGAGGCGGCAGGACGGGCGGGCGGAGGGCGGCGTTTTGCGAGGGTTTCTCGGTAACTACACTTCCAAACTCGATTCAATTAAAAGAAGATCCCCTCTAGTGGCCAGCGGCAGCAGTGGCAGCTGGATCCCTTGGGATGGGCCTGGTTCGCTCAAAGACACCCGCTCCTGACTGAGCCGAGGTATCCTTCTCGAGGGATTCCAGCCCGGGCGCAACCCTGTGGGGACTGCGGGAGCCGCGGAGGGGCAGACAGCTGCGGGTCGCAGAGTGACCCTAGCGACAGGCGGCTCCGAGGGAGCCGTGACCCACTGCTTGATGTGCCTCTTCCAGAGCCCTGGGGGGGTTGGGCTTCCTGGAGGACTCTGGATGTGCAGGATGCAGACTTGCAGCATCAGCCTCATCCCATCGCTGTGCAAAACAGAAGAAACAAGTCCAGCCCTCTGGAAAAGCGTTCAGACCTTTCCTTTGTCCTCACTCACATGGAGGTGGAGAGGGATGTCTCCAAATGGAGAACATGCTGTAAGTCTGTCCCTTCACAGCCCAAATTCTTTCTCAGCTGATAGCAGCTGCAACAAGCAGTGTCCTCCTGCTGTTTACTCAGCACCACTGACTCTTCCCAGTCTCCTTCTTCCAGCTTCACTCTCTGAAATACTCCTGATTTCTCCCAGACCCTTTTTGCTTCCTTCACCCCAAAAGCCTCACTGATCTCACCATCTGCCTTCCACCAACCTCTCCTAACAACAAGTCGAATTTTGCTGTTGATCCCAAATGAGTTATTTTGTTCTCATCCTTTGGCCTGGAAAATTCAGGTTTTGTGCACATAGCTGAGAATTCACTCAAGACAGCCCCACAGCCCTGATTATCAGCACTAATGGGGAAATGAAAAATTCATTCTTCCTCCCACTCACAATTTACAATGACCCTATGCAAGAAAAGAAAAAAAAAGGCTTTCCATAGAGAGGAACACATTTTGCTTGGAGCCTCTGAGACAATAGGCAGGAAGTCTACTCACACAAAGTCCATTTCCAAACTAAAAGTTAGGTAGGGAGAACATGTGCAGACAAAAAGGTGGCAGTGTCTGAATATAAGCAGCCATTATATCTTTTCCTCTTCTTTGTAGTATTAGAGATTTACTAGGTATTGTGAATGTGGCACTTCTGAAGTGTAAGAGATCACAGTCTCCTCTTGTCTGGGTCACTGAGGCCAATGAGAGTGTGCTCTGGCACTATAATACTTATCACTGGATGCAGCACGTTATATCTCTGTTGAGGATGAAGTTTTTTCTCTTCCTCCTCTCCTTCCCCACATATTTCCAAACTTAGCAGTTTTCATCCAGCCTTTCTGATCACTCACTAAAGACATTTTTCTCCACGTGCCTGCATTCCTGGAACCTAAGTTTTAAAAATGCTAGGAGACCATAGGTCTGGAGGAAAATCACATTAACCAGAGGTGTTTCAGCATCTCTGAAAAGCGGATCCTATATTGACTTCTAATTTTAAATGCAAGGGAAGGGGAGAAGAAAACAAATTCATACAGAGAAAGGGGTATAAAAAGGGATAGGGCCTGGCTCAGAGGAATGTTTTGTAAGTTAGTGGCTGCCCAGCCAACTGTTGCACTCTACTTTACAGAGTCATGCAGATAGATTGATCAGAAGAGCTGTCCTCAGGAGTTTCCCTGCAAGTCCCACCAAACAGCATTTGTATCTTATCCTAGCCTGAGCAGATATGGTACTGACACAGCTATGGGTATTTTTTTTGTCTTTCGTAGTCCTTTCCTCCATTCAGAGCAATTCTGTTTTCATTTTAATCCTCTCCCACAATGACCACCACCAATCTAAAACTCTTAATTCTATAAGCCTCCTTTCTTTACTCTGAGTCATACCGGCTCTGATTCCCTTTTCAGTGAAAATTTCAAATGTGGGCCGATAAGTTGCACTGACTCTCCTAATTTTATTCCGTGTGCTTGACCCTTTGGCTTGTCTATCGTTTTGTCTCAAGCTCACAGTCATACTCCAGGTCTTAGCAAGGGCACATTTGGCTTTCCTTTCCTTCATTAAGCTACATCATCTACATTAGTCTGTTGTGACTTCTGCCTCAGGGTGTCATTCCACAGTCAGGCAAGCAATGCTAGAGCTTAGCTTGCTGGAAAAGCTGCTTTGCAGTTCTTGATGGGTTTGTCTTTTGCTGCTTTAGTGAGGTAGTAGTTTACACAAGGATCTGGCAAGCACTTGTGCTGTCACAAGGTAAGTGTCAGGCATAGCTGAGAGAGAGAGCTGGAAAGAAGTTCTGCATCCCAGGGGGGTGAACTGTCCATCATTCTTATGAAATTATACCTAAGTGTCTGTTCATTCACTCCATAGAACTATTACCCCACCTCATAGATGTTCCACATGTCCTGATGCCACAGGGTCTCTTATTTTTAATTTGAAATCAATATCACCCAGTTGCTGGAAAAATCTTGTACACTGTCTTGATATCTACAGCCTCACTTTGTCTGCCGTTTTTGAATATCATCAATGTAATCAAAGGATAGACTCGCAACTGTCTTTTGTTTCTTACTGGTACATTTATTCATTACGGACCTTATGCACATAAACCTACATTTTAAAAATAAATTTCATTCTCATTAGAAGTTGATAAGATTCCATAGATGATCAGTATTTCTGAAACAGCTGGTTGGTTCTTCCATACAGTAGGTTTGTAGGTAGCTCACTATCAGTGTACAGTTTCTACTGTTTAGTAAGCTAATACCTAACTTTTACTTCCTGAAATCAGTTAAAATACAGTATGTATCATACAGTGGCATAAAAACAGTACTTATTTTACATTCTGAAGAAATACAGCAGCATCTGGGGTATCAGATATGAGTGTTAACTGTTCTTAAATACTGACTTTTAACATATACCATTGTAAGACAATAGCCTACAACAGTCATATGCTGTGTGTGAGAGAGATTTTTTTCTGTTCCTTCTGACTGTTGAGTCAAATGAAGATCATATCAAAATGGTCACCAGCAGGATTCTGGTTTTGCTCTCAAATGCAGCAAGATGCAATTGTACCCAATTCCAGCCATGTCTGTTGATATCCTTCAATGCCGTGTTCCCCACACAAGGCAATTTGTTTTCCTGAGTATTATCCTGTACAAAGGGGCTAACAGGACTGAATCTTTGAACAAAGGACTAGAACAGAGTCTAAAGCTAACTGTCCCTCCGCAGTGTCTGTTCTTGCTTTCCCTGAGCAGCGTTATTCCTGCTGCAGGCACAGGAAGTGAATGAAAACAAATAAATTGTCTTGTTTTATTTTGAAGTGTACTTTTTGACAAGCTCTGAACATTTTCTGTAAGCATTGCAAGTACTTTCTTAAATATCAAGGATGTAATTTCATGTAGGAAAGTGTGTACAAAATATATATTGTACAGTGCTGATTTAAATGCTGGTCTGAAAGATCTTCATAAAGGTAAGTCCCTGTCTCCTAACCCAGGATTAGGAGACAGGGACATTGATGTATCTAGAGAGAGGAAATACAAATCAATTCTTTACGGAGTTGGGTATCTGAGAGAGAGGGAGCAATAGAAACAGCCACTTGCAACCTCCTGCATGATTTGTATGATGGACAAAATTATGTGCCCCTCTGTTATTGTTCAGCTGTAGAGTTTCCCCTCCGCAAACCCTGTTAGGAGAGGCATGCTGGGCAGGAGAGGAGGATGAACCTGTCTGTGCTCTTGCTGTCATGGATCCTTACATCTCTGCCCTTAGCAACTTCTTGTTTGCAGAGCAGAGCTTTGGGGCTGCTCTAACTTATTCCAGCAAGGTCAAGAATTCAACTGGTAGAATAGCAACTTAAAACTCCTTTGGCCCTTTTCTCCCCCATTCCTGCACCTTACACCGTGAATGCCACAGAGACATTGACTGAGATGTCATAGTAACCTAGATAAGCATGTGCTCCTCAGTGAGTACTACTTGGCTTCGGGGATGAACACCAAGGTGAGTTGTGGAGTAGGGAACTGAGAAGGATTGTCCCCTCCAGTGGTCTAGTCTCCCCCTTCCTGCTCACAGGCAGAGTGTGATAGCAGGGATGGTGGGGAGGAAGACATACTTCCAGCAAAGCCAAAAATAGTGGCCTCATGCCCAGGAGAGGAGTCAGCAATAGCTAGAAGCAAAGCAGTTTCAACAAGCTCTGTTTTTTAACAGTTTGTTCCAAATCCACACTGAGGTGCTTCCAACATAACCCTTAACACAGGCTTATGCTATAAATTGATAACTGTTTCTTTGTTTTTTAAGAGATGCCTGTTCAGCATTATTTATCTCTTCTATAAACCACTGATGAATCACATGTACTAAATCTATTTTCCAGATGTATTATAAATATAATATAAAAATCTTATAAACTATAAACACTGGAACAGCTTTTTCATAAGAAACACTACTTATAAAATATAAAGCTATTGTTACCATCCTACCTGCTTAGAAACTTTATTCATTTCATCAGTTAATTATTAGGGACACAGATTATATCTCAATAAGTGATATATGCCCTTACCTTTTCCATTAGCTGTCCTTCAAACCGCTTAAAAAAAAAAATTTACAAACAAATCTTGCCACCTAATGTTCCACTTTTAGCTAAAAATTGCCAATTTAAAATGTCATCCTTCTGTCTATCATTCATCCTCGTGTTAGTTCCCATTTCCCATCCCCAAAGACCTAACTGGCAACCATGTCTATCCATGAGCCATGAAAAGGCTCTGAAAAATGATTGTTCACTTTCTTTTCCTTCTCTGATCCTTTCTAAAATCTTATTTAAAGCTCTGTGGCCTGACCGACTAGTATCAGAGAAAGATACAGAGAAACTTCAGCCATGTTTCTTACAAGATGTATCTTCAACTATGGAAAATATACAGAGGCCTGTTAGCTTCATGCGTAGAAGATATTTGCAAAAATCATATCTATATCAGATCTATAGAGGCAGGAATCACCCTCCAGGGACTATTGCTCGAATATGCTTCTCTGCTGGCCTTCTGCCACTGGCAGTATAGATTCCCCAGTAAATGCTGCTTCTGGCAGAGCTCTCTATAATTGTTTCATAGAAGTAATGGAGTAGATGCCACAAGAGTTAATTCTGCATCAAGCCGTATTAGCTACTGATAGAATTTTTATGTGGACTGAAGAGGAAATGAGATAGCAAAATGACTCATACCATTCTTCTTTCTTGTTCAGAGCTCCTTTGGTGCAGAAAACAAAGAGAAAGGCTTTTTATGAGATTCAAAGAATGAAAAAAGCATCATTAATGTAGTTCAGATCCTGAAAGGGTTGTAATATATCTGACATAAGTGGAAGGCTGGATCCTCTCATGTTGAGAAAATATTTGAGGTTGTGTGAATCAACTGAAGATTAGAAGGGACAAGAGGTGGAGGTACAGACATACATGTTTGCATTACACATTGGGAGTACAAGTGAGCTCATGCTTGCATCTAAGCAGATGTGATCTTGTTCTGCCTGCACCCAGAGTTCATAACAAACTGTCTGAGAGTGCATTAGTGTGATGTTGAGACAGAACTAGTCAACCTACCCTCTCAGTAAGAGTATTTGTCAGAAAATTCTCATGGTACTCAATAGTATTTTCTCTCATATTACTGAAGAGAGCTAATGGTGGTGACCAAAAGATTATTTTTCCTTTTCCCCTGCATGAGGAGTTCTCAAAGTGGTTTATGATGCCAAAGTAGAGACACACCCTCTGGATATCTTGGAATTATCTATTGACAACTAAGCACTGCTGGAATGTCCCAAATTAAAGACTAACTTACTCAGAGGGATGAAATACTTCAGTGTTAGCCAGATACCTTAAAATTATACTTATTTCAAACCATGTTTAATTTTTTTAAAAAGGTATTTATTTATAAAATTTAAAAAGTCTCTGCAGTGGAGAGGCATGGCATCCCAACACATGAAGAGCAGGTAATTAGTGGGCTAGCTGTAATGTAACAACAGCACTCGCACACCTGCTCTGCTGCAAGATCCCGGTGCTGTGATCTTGCTAATTTGGTGGTGCTCCCTGAAAGCACAATCAGCTTTCTTAGAAAAACCCAGGTTTGGCATGTTGGTACACACCTATATAAATGCTCCATATTCAATGTTCACCACTGTTAGCTTCTCAACTTGATTTCACATTGGTGGTGTTAATTTTCTCACCTTACCTTGACATTTGCCTTCAATTAGTTTTTCTACAAGGCTTCCAGCTTTCTGTGTTTTCAGAACAACTCTGCTGTGTTATAGCTTTTTAATAAATGTATTACTCTCCCAACATCTTCATCCATGTCTGATTTTTATCTAGAGTCATGCAGAAGTGTTAGGTTCTGTTCTATGCATATTACATAAGATCTCATCTTTCATACAGTTCCCATTTCTAGACTTCACAGAAGATTCACAAAAGGAATTTACCATCTGGAACTCAGGCGATGCAATTTATTCAGTTAGCATTTCAGTGAAGCATGTGTAACACATTGACCTACTGCATGTGATCATGTATTGCCTTTCACTTCACAGCAGGAAGAACCATTGCCCTGTGGAACTACAACTCAGTATCACAGAATTAGTGAGTCCGGCCTGCATCATTTGCTGCAGACTTCACCCACTCAGCAACATCATTTTGGCAACTCTCTTCCATAAATCTATTCTGCATCCTTGTATGTACAAACCTTGTCTCTGAAATCAGCTACTTGCATGGAAATGAGACTGGAGGTAGACAGGGTCATGCTGTGAAATTCTGGTTTCTCCTGCCATGGCCTGGAGCTTTGCAAGTGGCATCTTCAATGGGGAGATGAGTGAGCTCAAAGATAAAGGACTCTCCCACCCCCACCTTGCCAGGAAAGGCTCAGCAGATGCCAGGAAATGAGAAAAAGGGACAGGGAAGTCTGAGATCATAAGAGAGAGGGAACTTGGCAAATCTGTGGTAGCAAAACTGAGAATGCACAGTTTCCTCACCATCGAGTATTTAGTACTTAGAGGGGATGTGGTGGTTTGGAGAATCAAAAGGGGGAGGTGGTATGCACTAGGAAGACACCACCAATGCCATAAACATGGTTTGTATATTAGGGTACCAATATTTTTGGTAGGCTCTGAGCCCTATTTGGCTTTTTATTATATTTGCTCCATTCCCTACTGAATATCTGGTTCCCAAACAGTGAAACAGCAGCTACTTCTAAATATCAGTTTAATCTGTACTAGTGGTGTTGCTCAAACTACATTTTTAAAAATAGTCTTGAAGCAGCAAATGTGCTTTTAAAATTCTCAGTGTTATGTAAAAGGCACAATATTTTTAGTCTTACAAAATATCAGTTGTCATCTTCTCACTCTCTTTCTCTGATATATAGGGGATGGGGGCTGGAAGCTCTCAGATTGTAGATGATTTTTTGCAACATGGTTTTGGAGTTACACAAATCTTAATAAAAAGCTTATGAAAATACCCAAAAGCTTAAAATGAAGTCTGATCAAAAAAGTTATTGTTCTTTGTTATTGTATCTCTTAGTATCTCTTATCTCTTACAAGTTACTGTATCTCTTACTGCACTGGAGAAATGCAGGCTGTTCAGTGTGTTCAGCTTCCCAAAGCAAGTAGACAACTGGAGCTGACCAAGAAGGCTTCTTTGCTTTCAGGGTGCTCCATCTGAGAAGGCTGTCATCATCCAGTGCCTACCCATACCTTGTGTGGATATCATATATGGCTCCTGCACTGTTTTAAATTTACCACACCCTTGCACAAATCCACAGTCTTTGCTGTTTCACTTTAAAAGCCTGTTTTCAATATAAGTATAGGCTTTCTTTTCTGTCAAATCTCATACTGGTTTTATATTCTTAAGATACAGGCTTGATGGACAAGCTTGGGAGGACACTGTTTTAGAGACCACAGCCATAAAAGCCAGACAAGCAAGAAGTAAAAGGATTATTGCTGGTAGGCCCCAGCAATTCATTTTATGAGGTTGAACACCAGGTGTGCAGGTATTGGGAAGAAAGCTCTTGGTGGGAAGCCCAGAAAAAGCAACACTGATCTGGAGAAATAGCTTTGTAAATACCCCATTTATTTCTTTTGGCAGCAGTAAATCTAACATTGTCTCTGGAACCATCAGTCACTCTGCAGAAAATGGTTTGATAGAGCTCCCCTCATAGTGTGGCCCACCCTGTTTTCATTAGCAACCTGATGAGATCCCGCTGGCTCAGTTTCACAGGCATTTTTCACTGCCTGCAGTTCCCAACTTTCAGCCAGGACTGTTGCAGATATCCCTCAGGACTCAAGAATCCCAGGGAAGAAGTATATTTCCTTAGGAAGTCTGACAACACATCATCTCCATGTAGATTTCAGCCAGCCAAATGCATACCTAAAGCTGCTTACCTGGTAACTGAAGTGTTTCGGCTAAGGATAAAAGTTCCGGATAACTTGTTTCATGAGCCATGGAAGCAGAGGGTCAGGAAGTTTACCAAGTACCTAGAAGATATGGTCATCCTATTGACCTTCATCAAGACAACCAGAAAATGAAGTTGAAGGTTATTATATGAAGAAATTGAAGGCCTCTCCAGAAATGCACATAAATAGCTGAGTTGTTCAAGGCTATGCCTCGAGCCCTTGTCCAGGCCATCTACCACTGATAGTGGTGACAAGTAGCAATGGTTCACGTTTAATAGGGGAAAATCTCTTCTCATTGGGGTAAAATGCTGATAGCACACTGATCCAGAAATTAGGCTATGCCGCTGTCAGCCTACCACACCTTTGGAGAACCGAATGGGCAAACTGTCAATGACTTTGTAGTATGAGATGAATCACTTTTTGAGGACCTCTTCTGCACTTTAAATAGCAGCTCTGGCAACTGATCTCTCAATATCACACTGACTAGCTACAAAATGCTGAGAATTGGTGGCCTATAACTAATACTATCCTATTCTCCACAGTCAGTGGCTCTCATACAGTGCTTGATCACCTCAGTAGAATGAACTTAGTACACATCTTCAATAAGGCCTTTCACACCCTTATGTTTTCAACCTACTGAAAATCATAATAGCTTGAAGGACAGCACTCCCCCATATGTTGTCACTTGCCACAGACCTGTAGCTGGTACTGAAAGGACAATGCCTCCCCTGCAAGACCCTGATAATTACACCCCCAGATCCAGGAAACTATCCAAGATTTGTTTCTGGTCTGTAATCATCCTCTTACTCATATTGGCAGTAAATTAATCTGCAAACTTACTAGTAGTCACATGTACCAAGCCTGGCAACTGCAGAAAACTTCATATAGTGCCATAGTTCGTGCTTTTGCAAAGCAAGGTCTTGAGGGGCTGCACCACTTGAAGTTGTACTCAAACTGTGTTTTATTGTGCAGTTTGTAGATAGTGCTTGTCTTAATATTTTCTGCAAGTAGACTGTTATACAATGTGCCCATATTGTCTATTTGGTTTGTTTCTTGTTATGCTCCGAGGCCTTGATCCCTTCATCATCTACACTGTGTAAATTTTAGTTTGTGCCAGGACTTTAGTCTGGACTAAACGAACCATTTGTTTTGGTGAGGCTCAAAAGAGAGGGTAGTTCGCTTCAGGATCCACGCCCTATAGATAATATAAGCATGGACTACACCAAGTTTCATTCTTCCTGCCCAGAACAATCCTTATGTACTCCTAGTGTTCTCACAAGTCCAGTATGCTTTCATGCCATGTCCTGGCACATGCATTGCACATCTTTGTTAGCATGCTACAGAAAGAGAAGATTAGCAGTCTGCAAAAGCCACCTTTCCTTAATTGGCCATTTGGCTTCTTTTACAGCAACAAAATAATGACACTGGGGTAGAAAGGGACCGCACGTGGACTGGAGAGACCAAGATACTATCTCAAGTAAATGTTGCTGAGACTGCCCATTGTTTGGCTGTAGCTCAGCACTTCTGTCCCTGCAATACTGAGTTGTGCCAGATACTTCTCCGGGAGGCCACCACAGAACTTCTCCTATCGTATGCACAGGAGGAAGCTCAGTATGAGATCCAGGGGAGTTGAGAGCCTGCTTTTTGCTATGTCACCAGATGGATCTGGGAGAGGAAGCCTTTTTGAAGGATGACATCCTCCCCCACACACATACAAAATCCTAGCATGCAACAAGGTGTGCACTCAGCGCTGGTGAGTACATCTCTCTGATTACACTTGTTTGAACGAAGGCACATGGCATGTTTGTGCTATCCTTAGGAGACTACACTCCATACCAACAAGCAGACAGGAGACTTCTGCCACAAAAGCATGGCACTCAGGGGTAGAAAGAGTCTTGTACCATGCCCAAGAAGAGTAGGCTCTTTAACTGGCAGGCTGCCACATCTGTTTCTTTGACAGACAGCTCTGGCAGACAATATTTATGCATAACAACTAAACATGTCACAGCTTGTCCTGCTGGTGGCAAGGCGTGGGGCATAAGGTTGTAGAAATGACAAATGTATCAGTGCTTCCCAAGCAGAACTGCCTCTGACAGGCATCCATACCCAGCCATACACATAGGCTTGCCCCTGCTGCATCCCACTGCCTTCTCCAGTCCTTGGCTGACCATTCTCAGTTTTCTGGAGTCACTGAACAACTCATACTCCAGCTGGGGAGAAGAGCTATCCGCTGGGACAGACTCCTTACTTTCTTAGTCTCTCAGGCCCAGAGCCCTGCAGCATTGAGCAGGAGAGGGAGCACTGTGAGAGAGGTGAAGCTCTCCAGTGAGCACTCCAGTGAGTCCAAGGAGCCATGGGAAATGCAGCCCTACCACCCTGCTGAGACATGGACAGAGGCAGCATGGACCCTTGGGGACAGGAGCCAATGGGATAGAAGTGTGTCTGAACTCAGTCTGCTGTTCAGAGACCTCTCTAGGAGAATTCATGATCTTTGCAAATAGAATTTTTAGCTGCATGCCATTTTCACAGATGCACAAGCATGATTAGGTTCAGAAAGACTGAGGGCTCTGTGGTCTCCAGTGTGGGCCTCTGTATTTGACTCTTTGGCATCCAGCACTCAACATGCATCCCACCACGAAACTGAATCACTCCACCCTGAAACCTCATTTCAGTGAAAAGAATGAGATCTGGCAAATGCCTCCTCCCTTTCCTGCACATCGAGGCAGACTGTTTTGGCAGCATGATGATACCCTACATAGTACTTGTTTGCCTGACCCCATGCTGAAGGATGAAGATGGCACTGCAGTAGGCCTTGGATGTCACAGCCTCCTGATCAACAGTGCAAAGAGTGGGAGCAGCAATGATGGCAGGTGTCAGCCTGTGTCAGATGTAGCCTTTCATGTGAAGCATGGTTATACACTGTGCATGAGAGAGTGAGTTACAAGCACACAAGGAGAAGCCTGTGCTCTGGGAACACAGAGGGGATCCCAGGAGAGCTCTTACCAGGCTGTGTTACATCCACTAGTACTGTACGGATGCAGCCAGCTTGCTGTAGGTGGCCCTGCTCTGAACAGCATGGGCCTGATTTTGCCTGTACCTCTTGGTCTGAAGACCAGAGCAGACCCATTATATATTCCTAACACTTTCAGTAGGCCCAGATAGAGTTTTTAGATAATAGTATTTAGTATTTGATAATATAGCACAGGATGAGCACACAAGTAGCAGCTTAGCACAAATCAATAAAATGTAGTTAGACTAAACAGAAGGTATATGATCAAAAAAATATCGGAGATGCAACGCAGCTGTGAGACAGGGCTTTTTATTGGACAAAAGGATAGGAAAAATATATGGACTGTTAAGTAGCACTACTAATTGTTACCTAAATTCAAACTGAGATAAAGTGGCATTACTACATCCATTGATATACATGAAAAATATACAGATTCAGACATTTTATATTATTAACATAAGTATCCTGTCCAGCATCCATGTTGCTTTCCTCTGACCTTGAACCTATTGTTAACACAAGGATTCCCATCTGCAGCTACCTGAACCCTCTTGAAACTTAGTTGCTGAATCTAGGTAAGATTTTCTGCCCTTAAAGTTAAATTCCCTATTAGTGTACTTGGAATCCTTCCTTTTGCATTCAAGGACTTATCTTTTCTACTCTTACATCTATTTTTATTTTCATTTTGTGGCCACCTAATCACTGTTAGCATATTCTTCATCTCGGTGCAGCACACGTATTTGCCATATCAGTTCTGTCTTGCATTTGTCTTTACTTACTCATGACTACCACATGACTGCTACAAGTCATGTACTACATGACTGAACTGCCAGTTAAGATTCTTTATATCTGTTTACATGAAAAATTTCTGTCCTTGAGGTGGGTTCCTAGGACTCTCAGAATTTGTCAGCTTTGGTTTGATGGCTGACACTGGGGCTTGCTTCCTGCCACCAATCTCAAAGAAGCGCCCAGTTAGAACAGCATATTCTAAATTCCTCCAGCATCTACTTTGTACTGGGCTTTGTAGTCATACCACCCTATATCTATGCAGTAGAGTAGCATTCACACCATAATATACTCCAAAATATCAGATCATATTATCCATGGCATGGGTCAGCCAAAGTGATTCATCCAGAGAACTTGCTGCTAATTCCAGAAATGGCGGCCAAAGAAATGTCCTCTGGCACAACAAGCTGAGCTACCTGCTGATCCAGCCCTGTACCCAGACAGCTAAGCTCCTACTCAGCACTCATATTTTGCTTCAGTTAATGAGCTTCACTGCAACAGTATACATATCAAGGCACTAACTTCAGTTTGCAGCAGAAAAATGCCCACCTTTCCAAGCAAGGAAGGGGTTGCATGAAGAAGGTTATTAGCGTAAGGGAGATTCTTATTTTGTTTCTGGAGGAATAAGAACAAACATAGGGAAGATAGCTTAGCTTAATTTCTGATGACAAAAGCACAAACTTTAAATTAGGTATCTGGCAAGCATGAAATCAAATTTAACATCTTTCACTCGTATGTATTCTGATTTGAGTATCAGTACTCATATGACAAGTTGACACAAATGTCTAAGAGGGCGTGCTTTTCCATTTTCTTACTCCCACTTTGCTTGATCTGCCTCCATGAGCAGGTTCCTGTGGGAGCCATGAGGTCATGAAAGAATTTAGAGTGTAGTTATACAGCACACTGGCTTCAGCAGCAAAGCTGACTCAGAAGTCTGTCCCACACCATCCTCCTTGCCCTCATTGCCTGTTTCTGCTGTTCATATTCATACCACAGTTTGCTGCCCTGTCAGTCATTCCATTAAAACTGTCTGTGAGACTTAAGAGCAAATCAGGTAATTGAAATGATCCTTGGTAAAATGACTCCTTCCTTTTTTTTTTTTTTTTTAGAAAAAATATCCATACTACTGGATAAAAAGCATTTCTATTCAGCCAGCAATAAACACACACCATGTTGCTGAGAAAATCAAATGTGCAAGCATCTGGATTTATGGAGATGTGACGAGAAAGGATGGGAGGGGCGGAATTTATTCATATTACCTCTTTTTTAACCTCAGCCTGAGACATTCTTTGTATTCTTTGGAGTCAAGATTAACCTATGGAACAGTGCTAGACTGCTGTGAGGTCAAGCTGGTGTGTGAGGTATGTTGTGATATTCCAGAAGCTGGTGAGTGATTCCACAAGTGCGTCTTTTTGGTTTTGCACTGACATCTTTCCCCTAACAAGAGAGGGAAGGATTGTCTGCACTAGAAAAGTGACAGTATTAGAACACCCAGCACAGCACAGAGAAAATTTTCTTATCCTACACAATTACTTAGCGCACTAACCATGGTAGATAACTAGGTTGATGACATGCCTACAAAAACACCAGTAATTTGAGGATTATAACAGTATTTAGCACCATGTCAGAGCTATATATCCCTAGGTATTTCACAACTATACATCAATAGTTCTACAGTTACAGCTAGGGAAGCAGTGAGCTGCTCAGTGATATGCAATGCAATGGGTGGCATTTTCATACGGTATATGAAAATAAAAAACTTCACAGAGGGCCCAATTTTTCTAGCTGTATCAACTGGTTAAATAAAAGATACTATCTCTTTGTACAAACCCTGCTTGTAAAACTAAAGATTTATTTACACAGGATTTCTTAAGCATTGTTGAACCTGCATTTTTATAGCTCTCTCGAGTAGATGTATTGCAGTAGTGCACACTGGGAGTCTAACTGGTATGGCTTACTCACCCATCTGTAAGTAAATTACCAGTACTAGAGGTTTACCTACCTATGTTGGTAGGTAAATCTTAGAAACAAGTCCCAAATCTCCTGAGCATAACCAAGTAAAATAATTTTCCAGGAAAGTTGTAACAATAGGGGTATTAACCCCAATAGTAAGGCCAAATTCCAAAGTATAATGATTACACAAAGCACAGGAATTCTACACTCTTCGATGCCCCTATTTCCTAACAGGCTTAGAAACCAGAAAAAGCAGCCAAGACTGGCGTTGGAAATCGCATGCTCTGTTTTGCTGGGTCAAACTCTCCTGGCTCTAGGGCAGGACTGAGATCCCAGCCAGTACTGGAAATCAAACCAAAGTGCAGCACAGGCAACCCAACAAAGAAGTTCAAGTGGCTGATCTTTGAAATAAATGAGTTTAGTCTCTGCCTTGCAGCCAGTACAAGAAGAACATGCCACTTTTTTGTGCTGTGGAGTTGTCTGAGGTTTGCTTTACTTTCTGCAGGATCGGAGGAGTGTGAGTCAGATGCTCTTGCAGCCGGTTCATGCGAGCAAGAGACCAGCAGGGACCCTGACTCACCAGGGCTGCTGATTTTCTTCCTAAACTCCAGCTCACAGGCTGGAAGTGAAGTCACGGGGTGGGGGTAGCTCTGGACGTAGGGAAAGAGGGAGGAGCGCCGGGTTTGTGAGAGCCGAAGAAAGCGAGCCGGGGCGGGTGGCCCGGGGGCGGACGGGACGGGACGGAATGGGATGGGAGAGGCGTTGGGCGCAGGTCCGCGCTGTGAGGCCGCAGTAAGGCGGGGAGAGTGGGGGGAGTGGGAAAACCCGAAGAAACATTTCTCCTTAGTGATAGCTGGCAGGAAGACAATTAAAACCCCTTCCGCGTAAAACACAGGGAGGTACATGAGCTATCAGCCGAGGGTTCCGGCCGCTGACTGCGCAAACCCCGTCCTCCTTTCGGTGCGCTCATTCCCCCGTTACCTCATTGCTACATTCCCTAGCGAGTGAGCTCAGCTGTTCACACAGCCTCTCTCCTTATATGGTCAAACAACTTTGCCTGGGCGAGGCTTTTTTGCGAGTTGGTAGGAAGTATTTGGGCTCAGCAGCTCCCCCAGCCCTCTTTTCTCCTGGCTCTCTGGCAGCCAGGCCGAGGGCAGCCGATCGTGCGGGGGGTAGAGGGAGCCGGGCGCCGACCACCCGGTGCAGGGGTTGCGCTCCCGAAGTTGCACACCCTCCAGCCGGGGTGACTTGTTGTCCTAGGGACGGCGTTTCCCCTTTGCGCTTCCTCGCAGCCCCGTCCCCAAAGGTGAGTCGCTTCTCTTTGCTTAGAGAAAAGCTTTTGTCTGCAATCCTGCCTTCAAGCCCGGAATGCACCCGCGGTGAGTGTGCGGGGATGCTGACTTCCTGACACTCCCATCGGGGCTCAGAGGCTACCTCTCCTGCCGGCATAGTTGCCTGCCTTGTACAAAGTCGCTTGGTGACTTCAGCACTGATTTATGGTCGTGCCCTCCCTCCCCCCTTTTTTTCCCTTGCCCTTCTGCGGAGAGCAGCTCAGCTTTGAGGCGTTTGCGTGCGCGAATCTGGTGAGTTTTCTTCCCATCCGGTGAAATGGAGTCAGTTAAACATTCTTGTAGAGCTCTAGTAGTGAGGAGGAGGGAGGGGGTGTTGCCTGGTCTTAGTCGGGACAATCCGTCTTTTGTGTGCATATAGATGAGTGAGACACCTATGGAGCATTTTTCCAGATGTGCTTAAGAGGGAGGAATCTGGGAGTCTTTGTGCATGAAATTTGTTTAACTTATAAGTTTCTGTTTCTCTGGGAGCGCCCTGAGAAAGTGAAGAAGCAAGTGCTTGCAAATTCCTAGAACTTCCTAACATTTTAAATATGTTTGCATAGCTTTGAGGTTACCTGCCTCCCTTCGTACAGAGAGAGCCCAGGGAGGAGGCAAGCCCAGGGTAGGTGGAAAAGCTTGAAGTCCTGAATGTCCCCCATCCCCCTCCTGGTTTTGTTCAGGCTCTATCAGCTATGCAAGCAAGCTGTAAGGTAGGACTTTGCTCTCTTTGAAGCTTTGTAACTTTTGGTCAGGTTGAGAGAACTTTCCAGAATTAGCCTGCATGTGAGAGTAAAAATAAGCATAACTCTTCAATCTGCTTGCTCTGTTCAATTCATATTCCTATATGTATTTTTGCTATAGCTTTCCTTCTGTTCTCCTCCGCTGGAAGGAAGTTGGCAGTAGAGGTTGGGCGCGCATTGGGGAAGTACAAATGCAGTGTGAGACCACAGTGCAGGACTAGTTTTTAACTAGGTCTCCCTGTGTGGCTTGAGCCACAATTGCTTTCTGCCAACGCAGGCTGGAAAACAACACTCAGCACTCTCTCCTTGTGTTCCTTCTCCTTTCCATACCCCAGGAAAGGAGCTGAACTTTTGGAATTGAGTTTTGGGACAGGGAAAGCAAAGTTGCCTGGGTGTACAACAGGTGGCTGACACACCACGGGACCTTCTAAGAGGTAACTCTGCTTGGCTGAGGGAGGTGGTCCTTGATTCTGCCCTGGTACACCTCTTTGTTCTCTGCTAGAGAGAAATAGTGCATGAAGCAACTAGGTATTCTCACTGCATCCTTTGGGAACACCTTTCTTCATACCTCCACTTGAGTCATCTAAATGCTGTTGCAGCAAGAAGAAAATCTCTCCCCTCAGGGAAAATGTGAGGAGGTGGATTTGAGATTAGGTCTGCCTGTGTGACACTCCTTCTCCACTATGTTTTACAAACAGTGCCAGAAGACTCATGTAAAATGTGTGTTCCTGGTAAGGCTTAGATGGTATTGGCAGTGGGGGGAAGCTCAGCAAGGCCAGCCTTCCTCTGCCTGTCTGGTCTGTGCGGGGGTGGACAGACGAACTGAAGTGAGGATGAGCAGGGGCAGCTGCTGGATGGAGACAAAAAGGGCCTTAAGTCTGACAGCATGCAGAGAAATGAGCTGCTTTGGGGTCAGGGAGATAGCAGCTGCTGGTAGCGAAGCCAGCACTTTTTTTGTGAAGCAGCTGATGTCCCCAGCTTCTCTGTATTGACTAACCCCAGTACAGATCATGATCAGAAATGACTGTTGCTGTGATGTTCTGATCACAGGCAGGTAAGAGCATAAGACAGCTAATTCCACTAGAACTAGTACTAAGTGGTTCATTACTCCATAGTGGAACAGGGTAGCACAAGATAGAGTAAGTGCCTCAGTCAGTCGGAGTCTCTAAAGAAATGCTGAAGGTCTCCTTGAGAAAGAGAACAACTCTAGCTTGCATGGAAGCTGCAGGCTTGAGAGAGGGAGTCTGTTACTTCTGATGTGCAAGTCTGATCCCCTGGCACTCTGAGGGATTCGGACAGAGCTGGCTAATTACCCTTCTACCTTGGCTTCTGTTCCACAGTGGGTCATATGGGATATGCTGAGCACTGATCTTTGGCTGCTGCCCACTATTGCAGCCTCTTACACTCTGAATAGCCCAGCACAATTTGTCAAGCTGTGTTTAACTCACCAGCCCTACACAAAGGAAATAAAAAGTGCAGCAATGTGGACTTAACATTAGTTTATGCCTTCATACACTTGCAGTCCAGAGTACTTGTTACAGGTAGCTGCATCTTGCCATCCTGAACTAAGTACTTGGAAATGGGCATGCAGGTCTCAGCAGCAATGGGTGAATTAGTGGCGGGCGGATGTTTGTGGCGCCAAGGCTGTCTCAGCAGCTGTTATTGTCTGTGTGAGTGAGGCTGGCATTGTGGAAGGATGCAGATGCGAACATGCCAACTCAAAATGCTGGCACAGAGCCCCTGTGCTGGCGGAAGCGCTATTGTGCCTGGGCGTTAGGAGGGCTATGGGCATGTCGGAGGTTACAACAAAGCATCTGGCTTCATGGAGATTTTTAGCGCAGATGGGATTTCTGGCCTGGATTCCAGGACTGCAGGAATCTTAGAAATGTGGCTCTTGTCATGAGACCTGTGGCTTATGAGGCGGCTGGCTTGATGGGGCTGTCCGCTGGCTATTTGAGTTTGATGGTGGAAAGGAGGGAGGATTTGCATGCCTACATGTAGTAAGTGGAATACATACACAAACTCAGCTGAGCTATTCTTGCATCCCACATGCTGTCCTTGCACATAACTGGATTGTGGCTGCATTGCTTACTGTTCTGCTATACCTGAACTGAGTGCTGTCTGCAGCACTCAGCACTGCAGTGCTTGCTGTACAGATTGCAAGCAAAAGGGATTGATTTGAAGGTGCTGTGTGCACAGCAGAGGCTGGGGGAGGGGAGGGAGACACGGCTCCAGAAGTGTTGGCCGGACATCTAAGAATTGCTTCCTGGTGGAAGTTGGAGCACGTGCCTGGCTCAGCCAGTGAGGGGCAGAGGGAGCCTGTGTCACTGACTCCAGTGACAGGAAGGAGAGCAAGGCACACGGGCCAGGAAGATAGCAGAGGGCTGTGTCAGGGAATGTGACGCCAGGGAGCCCCTTAGCCTGCCTTTCATTCTGCTTCTGTTGCAGCTGCCTGCATTCTCCTGGCATGCAAGCAGCTCAAGGTAAAAGGATTGGGATGGAGGAGGCAGGTGGCATGCCAAGGTTGGAAGGGTTGAAGGGGATGTTACCAGGGATGTCACAGGATGAGGTCAGGAGGAAGCAGGTGGTGCTGTCAGGTGAGTGGGGGAGTAGAAATACTAATTTGACTCTTGAGAGAGTGTGTGTGAGGGTGCCCTCCTTAACGTGTCTGAAGCTAGGTGTGTAACTCAGGCTGGCTCAGCAGGTGACTTTCTGGTGACTGGCTTCATTCTTCTCCTGCATATGCATGGGGGTTTCTCACTCAGCAAAGAGCTTGTTTTTTCTATGGCAGTGTGTGTCTGGCAAGGACTTCTCTGTGGTCAGTGCTGTACTGAGTAGAGATGCTAAGGTGTTCTGGTTCAGTTGAGTTGTCTGCAGTTTGTTCTTTCTTTTTCCTGTGCTGCTCCTGGAAGTACTGTTCTGCACAGGCCCCTTAGTCTCTGCCCTGATAGAAGCTCCTGTATCCCTCTGTTTCATGTATTCCTGTGTATTAATCTCCACTCTGCCCTGGGGATGACTTCATATCTGTTTATTTTCTCATTTCTCCCACCAGCTGCTGAGAAGATGACCTCTTCAGGTGCCCCGGGGACCCGGATGACATCCACAGTCAGTATCAACATTTCTACCCCATCCTTCTACAACCCACAGAAGAAGTTTGCACCTGTGGTTGCCCCGAAACCCAAGGTGAACCCCTTCAAGACTGGGGGTGTATCAGAGTCATCGTTGCCACAGCCTCCTGGAGCTGGTGCCCAGCGTGCTCAGATAGGGAGAGTGGGGGAAATTCCATCAGCTTCTACATCCATGCTGGCAGAAGGTAGGTGAGATCTGGCATGACAGATGTGAATGTGTTTCAAAATGATCACAGTGGGTGATCTGTAACTAGGCTAAACATGAAAATAGAGGCATAACTGCTATAAATGAAGGGTAGTTTTTCTGTAGATGCTAGCAGAGTCCAGAGTGAGATACAAGGATTGTGAAGTGGGCAAAATAATTCCAACCTCTTTGGTCTCCAAATACATAGTGCCTCCATTAGGGAAGGAGCAGGGAAGGTGATCCTGTACTGCATTGGTATTTTGATAAGGCTGGAGGAATGAAATGGATTTTCAGTGGTATTCCGTAAGTGTAGAATTGTGTAACTGTAGTCAGATTCTGGCCAGCATGTCCGAGAGCAAATATGTTGCAGAGAAGTTGTTCCCTGATGGTGATGAATCACCCTGTTCCCTTTCTTGTTGATTCATCTTAGCAAAAGCTGGTCGTCTCTGACTGCAGAGATCTTTTTCTGCGCTTGCCATTTTCGCTGCTGGAGGTGGGGAGGAAGAAGTAATTGCATGAAAAGAGAGTGGAAGCTATCGTAAACAGGAAGTGAAACTTAGCATTTGTATGGCCAACTTTTATATTTTTTCGCTAGTAGCTTGGGTTGGATGTGTTTTCCTGTGTAGAGGGACTTCTTGCTTTAGCTTAAAAAAAAAAAAAAAAAAAAAAAATTCTCTTTGACCTCTAAGGAGCAGAAGACTCCTGGTGGCATAGCCACCTGGTTGGAGTAGGTCAGTGTGGAGCTGCTGGAAATCCCAATAGGGACCTGTTGCTCCTGCTTAGTGCTTCATGTTACCCCAGGACCCTGTCAGTGAGCATCTCAGCCAGGACAGATATGTTCAGATAATGGAGCTGCTGTATTAAATTTCTTGTCTTTCACTGTCTAACGTGGACCATGCAACACTAATGTCTTCTAGGTTAGTGTGCTAAGTTAGCAAGCAGCTGATGTGATGTTAGAAAGGCTGGTCCTGCAGTCAGAGAAGGCAAATGATTAAGCAGTTGTTCCCATTGCACAAGTCACTTGGGCCTCAGTGGGTTGGTGCCTCTGTCTCCTAGAATTGCCTAAGTGCTAATTTGGGTAACCTTTCTGTTATGTACATTCAGCTGCAATCTTGTGTCTGTAATCCAAGGTCCCATCTTGGGTTTTAGATTTTAGTAGCATAGCTGTAGGGCTTAGGGATGTGTGGGTGGGAAGGTCTCAAACTGACACACATACTGAAGGACTAAAGTAGATTGATGGATGCTGTTACAAAATATTTTGTTTAATAAGTATTGTGGGTGGAGGATTGAGTTTTGTTGCCCTACTCTTCCATCCCCCAGTAAAGTGTATTATGGAGGAACTGACTTGATAGAGATTAGAAAAAGAACTATTTGGCTTAAGCTGCATGCCATCATTGAGTAAGGGCTGCCAGCAAAGCTGCACTGGCAAAACATCTGAAGCACAGATAAAACCAAAACTCAGTCATGTAATGACAAATGCATCTGATACTTTTTGATCCTCCTCTGTCCTTCCTATCTGCTCTAAAAACAAATAGTAGTATAAAGTAAAGCCATAGCAATTGGTCTCTTTGTATTAAATGACAGGATGGCAGACTTAATATCTCTGTAGGAATGCCATGTTTAATACTGATCATTCTATCAGTTTGGTACAATAACTTTATGGGGAACTCTTGTGAGTGTGAATAATTTATAGAACAGGCTTTAGCGCATCTGTTTGAAACAATGTGTCAGCAGATCATGGTTTCATTTCTGCAATTTTCTTTTAAATAGACCAAAAAGCAAATGTATACAAACTTGATCCAAAACTGTAGTTTGACATAAAAAAATACCAGCCTTACTTATGTTTTTCCCCATAAGCAGAAATTCTGTGAAACGAAGAGGTGCTGCATGCAAGTGCAATTTATGCATTCCACTGGCTAATAAGATTTAAGCTTTCATTTTCTGAAACAGGCAATATCATCTCCCTTAGGTTACAGATGAGAAGTCCTATTGAAGTCTGTGGTCACCAACTGGTTATAAAGATGAGACAATCTGATGTCTGCTGTTAAAAGGCTTAAATAGAGCAGCAGTAGTGCTGAACTCTTACCCTTCTGCTTGTTGAGGCTAGCTGGGAACAGCAGTGTTCCCATGTATCTAGGAGAAGGAGTGTAGGAGTTGTCTGCTCGTCTTTAGCATTCTTTGCTGCTTGGATGATAAGAGAACACCTTCCTCCCATATATGGTGAAGGGAAGAGGATTCATGTGTATTTGACTATGTTGTAGAAAGCAAATACAAACAGCTGGAAGCAATAGAGTTTCGTTCTAGGAGACTGAGGCACTCTGATGCTTTTCAGCCTCCGTGAAAGGGGTCTGAAAATTTTCTCATGTCCTAATCTATACCAGGCATGGGGACATTTTAGTTTCCAAGAGGAAAGCTGCTTTCATCTTGCACCAAATGAAGTGGCTTCAAAGATCCCCTATATGCATGAAAGGCAGTTGATCCAACTTGTTTCTCCCCCTCCCCCCCCCCATTTGTTGCTTGCAGTGCTTAGTAGCCAGCTGCAAGATACCAGCTTGTTTCTCTGCAATAATATAGGCTCTTCTGGCCCTTGTGTTGTCAGCTGTCATTCCTTCAAGTGCTGCTATGTATTCAGCAATCTGAGACACTTACTGGTGAGAAAAGCACGTGCTAAGGGCCTAACAATGAGAGGAAGAGTAGGGAAGGGCACATTAAGGCATATCCCAAACTGAGAATATATACAATGCTAACTGTTTCCAGTGACTAACTGCAGTAGCTGTTTCAGAAAGCTTATGTGATGGCATATAGCTTGGACAAGGTGAAAGCCAGGCTGTGGAGTTCAGTTCTCCTTTATGGGTACTGGGACTCCTTGCTATATAACTTTCAAGAATCCTTGTGGGACTGACTAAGAAATTATTCAAACCTGCTTTTATTCTCATTCTTCCCTATAGAGCTGCCGCTGCCACCTCCTCCCCCTCCAGGAGATGAGGCAAGTCTTTCCTCAAACACTGCATTTCCCCCACCCCCACCGCCCTTTGAAGAGCCTTTTCCCCCAGCCCCAGAAGACATTTTTCCTTCTCCTCCACCACCAATGTTTGATGAAGGGCCTGTGAGCAAAGTACCTGCCCCACAGGTGAGTGGGGTCTGGGGAAGTATAATTTCTTGTGATGCTCTGGATGTGTGAGTTGGGACAGTTTCTCAATACTCTCTAAACTCAGCAGCAGGAAGCACTGAGATCTGGGAAAGTGCTGCCAGTTTACTCACCCCCTCATGATCTGCACTCTCTTTTTCTGTAAGATGCTGTGGAGTGAGCTGTCGAAGTTCAGCAGAGGCAAATACAAAGTCCTGTGTCTGGGATGGAACTGCCCTGTGCATCAGTAGAGGCTGTGGTCAGCTGGCTAGGGAACAGCTCTGCAGATAAGGCCTGGTGAACAGCAAGCTGAACATGAGCCAGCAATGCACCCTTGTGGCGATGCAGACCAATCAAAGGCTAGGCTGTGTTAGCAAAAGTATAGTCAGCAGAGCAAGGGAAGTGATTATCCCCCCCTCCTCACTAGTGAGGCTGCATCTGGAAGATTGTTTCCAGGTGGGTGAACCATTATAATACCGACAGAGGAATATTGAACTAGAGGCAGTCCAGCAAAGGATGACAGAGATAATCTGGGGGCTGGAGTATGTGATGTGGGAGTTGGATTTGCTCAGAAGAGGCTGAGGTAGGGATCTAATTGCAACCTTCAATACCTAAAGGAGGGTTAAGAGAGAAGACAGAGCCAGATTCTTACTGAGGCACAGCAGGAGAACGAGAGACAACAGACACAAGTTGTAGTAACGGAAATTCCTATTGGACAGAAGGAAAGCCTGTTCCTCTCTAAGGGTGGTTCACATGACACAGGTGCCAAGAGAGGCTGAGGAATCTACATCCTTGGAGATATTTAGAAAATACCTGGACGAGGCCCTGAGCAACCTGTCCTAGATTTGGAGTCAACTCTACCGTGAGCAGGGGAATAGAGACCTCCAGAGGTCTCTTTGCATCTAAATCTTTCTGCAAGTCTCTTCAGGCTGTACATTCCCTGCTACCTGTAGACTGTGGTGATTGTGCCTTATTCATCCTTGCCCATTTGATGTCCACTCAAGGCCAGGAGAAGATCTGTACCATAGCCCCAGGTGTCAAAATCTGTTGTTGCAGGGGATACACGTGGGTCTCTGGCTGTTCCTGTAATATGCTCTGCTCCCTCTTTCCTCATGGATGGTGGTATAGGTACGTGGCAAGATGAGCAGCATTGATCTTGAGATTGACTCACTGTCCTTAATGTTGGATGACATGGAGAAGAATGACCCCTTCAAATCCCGGGTGAGCTGCTCTCCAGAGTGTGTTGCAGGTTGAAGGAGAGATGATTGGTTTGCCAAATGGAGATAGTTGAGAAGGGTTCTACTGAAGATTCAAATGTCTAGGTAAACCGTAATGAGAGCCTGCCTGAAGGACCAGAAAGCATAGATCTTGTAACTTGTCAGAACTGTTAAATATGTAGCAGTGTGAGGGCTCTTATCATGATGGGTCTGGGATAGTTACTAACTTACAGCTGTAGAGGGTGTGTTTTCTCTTCTTCCTTGTTGACAACTGCCTGTTTCTTTCTGGTTCTTCCATTTACAGGTATCTCCAGGCTCCACGGGTTCTCTGGAGAAACTGTCTGCCCCAAAAGGCCATGTGGAAATCTCATCTGCACCCAAAGATCCTCCTTCTTCCTTTCCTTCCAAGTTCACTCCAAAGCCAAGCAGCAGCTTATCTCCTAAGCCCGTTGGAGTGGATGCAGTCCCTTCCCCAGCCCCATGGGCAGCCCCACAGCAGCACAGAGAGCCCCCAGCACCAGTCCCTCCAGCCCCCTCTCTCTCTCCTGCTCAGCCTGCCCTTAAATATACCCCATCTCCTGTTGCTGGCTCTCCTAAGTCTGGGTCCAAACCAGGTGCCAGCATTCCCATGGCTCCCCCAAACTCTGCAAGATATCCTGCCTCCCTTCAGACTCAGTTCACAGCCCCTCCACCTACAGGTCCCTCCTCACGGCCACAGCCTCCCAGTTTCACCTATGCCCAGCAGTGGGAAAGACCCCAAGTGCAGGAGAAGCCACATCCTGCAGAACAGCCTGCTGCTCCAAAAGACACGGTAAGGGGAAGAGCCATGGGACCAGTGTCTTCGGACGAGCACAGCGTCACGGGGGTGAGGTTGGAGGAGAAGGATGGAGGTTCTGTACCTGGCTAGAGGTAGTCGTTCCCCATCTGAAAGAGGGTACCTTTCATTACCTTTTTGAGAGATGGAACTAGGCACAGTGGTGGAGGGGGACATAGCTTTATATAAAGGTGGAAAGAAACAGGCATAGTGGATGGCAGATTGTTCTGGAGAGACAGAGAGGAGGTGTAAAGGAGAGAGAAATAGGTTTATTAGGGACAGTGTAGGAGGGGGCCTGTCCATATGTGTCCTTTGGGATTGAATGTCTCTTCTTCCTGCAGCGTAGACCCACAGGCTCCAGTGCACATCACCCTAGGGGAAATTCTTCTCTGACCATGAAGGAGGTAGAAGAGCTGGAGATGTTGACTCAGAAACTAATGAAGGATATGGAGCACCCACCCCCAGCAGAAGCTGCTGCTTCTGGTGCGTTCCCTCAGTGGACAGCAGCAGGGCCAAGACTGGTGGGTTTTCCTCTGTCTTATCCCTCTCTCCTTCCACTGGCAGAGCTCTGTGGCTTCTGCCGGAAGCCCCTATCACGAACCCAGCCAGCTGTGAGAGCCCTGGACTGCCTTTTCCATGTGGAGTGCTTCACCTGCTTCAAATGTGAGAAGCAGCTGCAGGGGCAACAGTTCTACAATGTGGATGAGAAGCCCTTCTGTGAGGACTGCTATGCTGTGAGTAACTAGGAGGAGGGCTGTTGGAGAGAGCTGAGTTCACTGTGGCTGATATCTCTTGCTTTCCTTTCCACCTTTCGTTTTGCCTGTCTGTGGTGTAGTATCCTGAGGGTGGTAGACTGTATTAATGTGCCTTGCTTGTTTCCTTTGGGCCCAGGGGACCTTAGAAAAGTGCAGTGTCTGCAAACAGACCATCACAGACCGTATGCTGAAAGCCACTGGTAACTCGTACCATCCTCAGTGCTTCACCTGCGTTATGTGCCACACCCCTCTTGAGGGAGCCTCTTTTATCGTGGACCAGGCCAACCAGCCTCACTGTGTGGATGACTACCACAGGTATGGAGAGAGCCCATGCGTGAGGTGCCTGAAAGAGGGTTGATTTTCTCAGACCTGTTTAATTTTGTTGCAAAAATAGCTGGCTTTGGCTGGGTTGTCCCTGTGATCTGTTGGGCATCAAGTTGAAAATGAGTCAGTACTGTGCCCTTCTAGCAATGAAGGTTAACCATATACTGGACTGTATTGGTAAAGTCCTCAAGGTGAGGGAAGTGATTATTGCCCTCTATTTAGCACTAGCGAGGCTGCATCTGGAGGGCTGTTTCCAGGCGAAGCCCTACAGTAGAAGTGAGATGCTGATGACCTGCAGGCAGTCTAGCAAAGGGCTACAGAAATTGTGGGGACTGGAGCACCTGATGTGCTAGGAGAGGTTGAAGGAGCTGGGTTTGTTCAGCCTGCAGAAGAGGATGCTGAAGTGGGGCTCTTAATTGTTGTCTTCAGCCACTGAGTAGTGAGGTAGTAAAGAAGACAGAGCCAGACTTCTTCATAGGAGCACAGGAGGACAAGAGGCAACAGACACAAGTTACAAAGGAAATTCTTACTGGATGTAAAGAAAAAACTTCCAGCTGGAGCTGGTTCAGCACTGGTGCAGGTGCCAGGAGACTGGGAAATCTGCAGCCTTAGGCATGATCAGAAGTCACCTGGGCAAGGCTCTGAGCAACCTGATCTAGCTCTGGAGTTTGCCCTGCTGTGGGCAGAGTTGGACTAGAGACCTATGGAGGTCTTTTTCCACCTAAATCTTTCTGTGACTTATTATTCTTCTGCTGCTAGTCCTTTTGTGTCAGAGTGAGAAACCTGCATTGAATGCTACCACAGTGATCATGGTCTCTGCATTTGTGTGTGTTGCAGGAAATATGCTCCACGCTGCTCAGTCTGTAGTGAGCCTATCATGCCAGAGCCTGGAAAGGATGAGACAGTGCGTGTGGTGGCACTGGAGAAAAACTTCCACATGAAATGTTACAAGTGTGAGGTAACCCTGGCCCCATTCCTCCTATATCTCTCATTTCCCCCCACCACCACCAATCCCCAGCAGTCACCAACTGGGCACCTTTGATCTTGTCTACCCTGACTCAGGTCCCTTTTACCTAGGAACACTTTGAAGCGAGTTCAGAAAAGGATTAGACATTCACAGATCTCAGGTCCATTAACAAGGACCGTGCAGGGTTATAGCCTCTAACATCCCTAATATAACAGTTGTTTAGACAGGGGGAGCATGAAGGGAATGGATCACAAAAGGGGCTGTGCTCACATGCTCTCCCAAAATAGCATGTGATGTGGGCTGTTAGCCTAGTCTAATAGGGCATTTCTTACACTGATCACATTTACTCTACTGTTGCCTGTCATTGAGCTCTGTGTCTTTCTTTTGCTTCCCCCTTTAGGACTGTGGGAGGCCCTTGTCCATTGAGGCAGATGTGAATGGCTGCTTTCCACTGGATGGGCACGTACTGTGTATGAAATGTCACACTGCTCGTGCCAAAACAGCACGCTGAGAAGCTTGGAGTGGACATACCCATTAGACCCCTGCACCCAATACTCTTCCCTTCCTTACCACTGTCCGGCCCCTCTGCATGGCAAGGCAGCTCCTTAGCTTATGGAGGTCCTGCCAGTGCCGTTCTTTCCTCATGTAGGATTCACCACTCCTAGACTTCACTCTGCACACCTGCCAAGGAAGCACCCTTTCTCCAGTCAGCATGTCCCTGGCCACAGTGTATTTCAAGCTGGGGACTGTGAGGTGGACAAAAGACCTCTGTTCTTGTAACACTCTTGCAGCAACAGCTCTTGAGTAAGACCAGATCTCCACCACCACCTGGTGGAAGTAGAAAGAATGACCTGATGGCAGGTGCTGGGCAGGGCTGGGCCGCCTTGTGCTCCATGGAGCCAAGACTGGCTATTTGATGTTAGAAGGTGGAAGCCTCTGTCTCAGCACTGCTTCTGTCTTTGCTTTTCTTTTTTTCTACCACCTCATTATCAGGATGCCTTTTCTTGTTTGTTTTTTGTCTTCTTTCCTGTTCAAGGGGCAGAGGCAGAATATATTGGGAATCTCTGTTCTAGTTGCTGGAAAAAGCTAATCTCCTGTAGCTTTTCTGCTTTTTAAAGCTCTCTTCCCACCCCAGAAGTGAATTATTTTTCAGCATGGTTTTCTGAACAGCCAGGCTGAGCACCAGAGTAGAAAACCAGTCCAAAGAATGTATATGTTTACAAATAAAGACTGTCAAAAGAGCTGGCGGCACATGGTAAGGAGGTGCCTCAATGTGTGGATGAGAAATTAGCAGACTAAGGAATGCCTCCCCTTTCCAGTGTGGGGGTGCTTTTACTGCTGTCAGTGAAAGCTGCAGTATAACAACGCATTTGTCTGGCTCCACTTGTTACTGTACTGAGCCCCATTTCCTGGGTTAGAACCTCTCAAACTGAACAAACTTTCTGGATAACTATACTGTCCAGTCACTGTTGGCATATAATAAAATGTGGGGTTTTTTTTCCATTAATGTGTCTCTGCTCTATATTTTTTTTCCAACTGCCCATGAGAACTGTTAGCTTAGGCAGTAGAGAATGTATGGTTGCTATTTCACCCACCCTCCAGAGGTATTATGAATAGGAAAATAGCCTTTCTCTCTCCACCTCTTGGTGTCCTTTTCAGGTTGTTTAGTTTCCTACTTAACTTCCTGTGCCTGGAGAGTAGTTTTCCTCAGTTAAATAAATGGAAGACTACATTTCAGTACAGCAAGACTGTAATCTGCTTGGTATGTTACTGGGAGATGGGTTATTACAATCCACTTGCACCAGACTGGAACCAAGTGGATCACTGATTTTTGCTTGCTTTGCCTTATCAGACAAAGTTTGTGCTTGATGTTTACTCAGTCTTATGGTTTTAAGCATGGTACTGTCTCCATAATTGCATGTGAAACTCATTTTTTGAGTGGAGGAACATTGGAGCTCTCCACACAGACATTACTGTGCCCTACTCTTGTTCTCTTGCCAGTTTTTTGAGCAGTCTTTAATGACTCTGCAAATTTATCCAGTAAATGCCTGGAAATTCCCTATACAATGAGCAAGCAATAAACAAATCTGTGTATTTGCTTTCATTTTAATTTCTTCTCTGAGTTCTTGCGGGTTCCTAGGCATCGGTTCCCAGAATGGTTGGTGTTAGGTTATGTGATTAGAGGCCAGTATCTACAGCTACAAAGGTGCACAGAAAGATAATAACAGCTGGGAGGAGAAGCACCCTGACCCACCTTTGCCCAGTGCTATTGCAGGAGTACTATCAGCTCCATTATCTGCCCGCGAAACCCATCAAACTTAGTCAATGGGAGAGGCTCTCTGAATCACCTTTCAGGCTGAAGGGGAGTTACTGCCCACATGGGTATGGAACTGCTTATGGGATGCAGGGGAAGAGCATTTTGGGATTGTACAACACTTTCAGGTTGTGTAAGGGAAGGACCGAATGCAGAAAAAGGGAATCCTCAAGGAGAGGAAGCGTTAGGGGAAAACAAAGGGAGAAAAGGGAATAAAAAGGGCTAGTGGCAAGTAAGCAGGTTGCTGGTCAGTATGCTTGTCAGACTGTGCCCTGCATCCGATCAGTGCTGTCTGTCCTGTCTTCTTCTTAAACTCATTTCTAGCTGTTTCCCTGGGTGAAGGGACTCTCTAGTCTGTGTGTATGGAGGTCTAAGTGCCAGGAACTGGAGTGGAGGCCATAATTCATGTGGCACACAGCTCTGGGGTGCCAGTAACTGGAGACACAGTGCATACATACTGTGTAAGTGTGTAATCACTAGCAAACATCAAGGCACAGTAGCTGGTGAATAGGGTAAGAGGCTTGGGAGCCATGCACTGGAGTGGCCGTAAGTCTGGGCCAGATGCTGAGATGGCCAGACAGTCAGAGTCAACTGCTGGAGAGACCAGGAGATTCAAGCCAGCTACCTTGGGGACTGAAGTTTGGCTACTGGTAAGGTCACAAGTCTGGACCACCTACCAGAGAGACCAGTTTGCATCTGTGTGCGAGTGTCTGTGCGTGAGGCAACTGGGAGTCCAGGGGATCTCGGGGCCAGTACTGGGTAGACTGTATGATTAAGACCAATTATTGGAGGGATCCACTGTGTATGAGTGTTTGCGCATGCGCATATGCGTGCATGAGGGGTCTGAGTACCAGCCACTGGAGTGGGGCTATAGGCCACAACAGTTCATATGTCTGGATGCTAGCAATGGTAGACCAGGGGATACAGGTGCCAGCTACTGCATAGACTGCGTGTCTAAGAGTAGCTACTTGGAGGGACCCATATTGTATATATGTACATATTTTCCATTAACAGGCTTTCATCCTGATCAGCTGGAGAAGGGAACAGGTTTCAGACAATTTGTGCTATCCATATTTGCATGAGTGCTGCATTTTCTGTCTGTGTGGCCAGCCATGTATGTGTGTGTGTATGTATATATGTGTGTATATAAATATATGGGTGTGTGCATATGTGCCTACTGGGAATACATGCTCAGGCTTGCTACTGGCTGAACCTGAGGGCATGGATTTGGGCAGGTTCACTTCTATCAGCTATGAATTCAGCAGCTCCTAACAGTCAAAGTTGGAAGGGACCTCTGATGACCTCCCAGTCCAACACCCCAACATCTGCTCAGAGCAGGTGCAATCAGAACAGGTTTGTGCCCAGTCAGATTTGAGCATCTCCAGGGACAGAATTGCCACAACCTCACTGGGCAGCTTGTTCCAGTGTTCAACCACCCTCACAGTAAAAGGCTTCTTATGTTCAAATGGAATTTCTTGTATTTCAGTTTGCACCCATTGACTCTTTTCCTTTCATGGGATACCACTGAGAAGAGTCTGTCTCTGCCTTCTTCACTCCCTCCCATCAGGTGTTTGTACACAGTGGTAAGACCTCCCCCCCCTCAGCCTTCTCATCTCAACCCTAAAATATCCCAGCTCTCTCAGCCTCTCCTTGTAGGGCAGATGCTGCAGTCCCTTAGTCATCTTAGTGGCCTTTTGCTGGACTCACTCCAGTATGTGCATCTCTCTTACACTGGGAAGTCCAGAACTGGACACAGCGCTCCAGCTGCTGTGTCTCGTCAGTGCTGAACAGAGGGGAAGAATGACTTCCTTCAACCTGCTGGAAATGTTTTTCCTAGTGTAGCTCAGGATCCTGTTGGCCTTCTTTGCTGCAAGGGCACATTGCTGGCTCATGTTCAAGTTGTCTATAAGGACCTGCAGGTCTTTTTCTGCAGGGTTGCTTCCCAGCCAGACAGCCCACAGAATGTACTAGTGCATGGTGTTATTCCTCCCTGGGTGCAGGGCGTTGCATTTTCTTTGCATTTTCTTCATGAGATTCCTGTCTGCCCAGTTGTCCCATCTGTCAAGGCCGCTCTGAATGGCAGCACAGCCCTCTGGTGCGTCAACCACTCCTCCCAATATTGTATCATCTGTAAGGCTAGGGCAAAGTTTACATATGTGTGAGGCAAGCTTGTATCTTGCATCAGCTCCATTAGAGCTTATCTTCTAGCCTTGGTATCTCCCATGCAGCAACTTTATTATCTATACTTCATGTTCAAGACACCTATTAGCAAGATTGAACTTATTGATACAGTCACAAGTCTTATTATAAGAGCTGTGTCTCTCAGTATAGTTGCAGTGATTTGAGTAGCTCAGCTAGAGCATGTAGCCCATGGTTTCTGGTGTATGCCCTTCTACTTCTGGCGAATAGGAAACACCCTTCTTGCTTTAAGTTATTTCTTTGCTTCTTATCCTTTTGGGGTGAGCAAGATCTTCCTAGGAGCAGGAGTGTTAATTTATGCCCTTAAGACTTTGGAGCCTTATACAATTATGAAAACACTGACAGGCATCTACAGCAGTGACTGACTGCTGAATGACTAACACTGTGATGCACTCGCCCTCTTCACCAGCCTAGACTTCGCTCAAGTGCTGGAAAATGATTCTTGAGGTGAGTGCAGCTGACTTTTGCTAGGTAGGATATTAGCACCTAGTTTGGGGGGGGGGGGTTGTTTTGTTTTGTTTTTTTTGAGGCAGTCTTAGGAACAGCAGAGTGAGAATTTTTTCCCTTCCCCCTGAACAGTCTCTTCTGCAGCAGCTGGAAGTATTGCTTGCATGTATCTTCTTGAACTACAGGAGCTAGTTCCTAATACTTATCACTGTTCAGGAAGAAATATAGGTGCTATACGAAGATGGACTTGGCTAATGGATGGATATGGCTGTAACTGGGTCTAAAGAAAAAAAAACTAAAGTGATCAGCTGCACATGCATCCTTTAGTCCTATTGCAACTCCATTTGCACATTAAAACTGCAGTTAAAATGGCTGTCAAACACAAGCTTGGCTGAACCACCTAAATGTGGATGTAAGCACCCCACTAGAGCTTATTCTGTATATACTAAAGCAAAGTTCCCAATCGTACTTGAGATAAGCCAAAGACCTCTAACACAGCTTGCTCTGCCACAGGTTTATTTACAAAATATTATTTACAGTTTATAGCACCTCTGTCTTGAGCTCTGATAAATAATATTTCCTCCACAGAGAAGGAATAAGACAGACCACCTATGCACGTGTTACAAATACCCTATCCAGCCAAACAATGCTTATTCCCTCTTTTAAAAAGGGGCAGAGAAAAATGGGTATTTAAAGGGTTTTGTGTCATGGCACAAGTAAAGGTATTAAGTAGGTTGGAGACATGCAAATCTCTCTGCTGAAGTGTGCATGTGCAAGACAGCGACATGCTGAGGTTACATGATCACTTGAGTTACAGCAGGGTGTGCTGCTCCTTCCCGTCTTCTCTTCTTCTCCAAAAAAAAAAAAAAAAAAAAAAAAAAAAAACAGCCTTATGCAAGACTATGTTATTCCTGTTGGGAAATAAGGAAGATGGAAGGCTGCTGAAAACAGGAAGAAAGGATTCTAGGGAATGAATGGGCCCAATCTCCACAAGTCTGTGTCCTTGTGCATGTTCCCTGAAGGTCCACTCTATCTGAACCCTCATCTCCAATCTTAAAACATTATTCCCTTTAATTGTTCATAGCCTTATGTTTCTCTGTGATTCACTGAAGGCCTGAAACTCCAATATGTGGACTACAGGGATTATTTAGTGCTGCACAGACCAGATTACAGAAGACAGGCCCAGGAAGGGATTCTAAGGCCAGTGCCCTGAAAAGGCACTGACAGCTGCTGCTGTGCTAAAGCAAGGAGAACAGAAATGAGAGCAGGTGGTGTTGTCTCATGAGTCTTTTCAGTCCTGGTTGTTTTGCTTTGCTAGTTTCAGTCACTCATTTGGAAGCAATTACCATAGGAATGATTCCAAGTGATGCCTGCTAGGACTGGACATTTGTGAAGCTTAAGAGAGCAATGACAGATCACTCTTTAAAGCCTTGTATACTACAAAGGATCCTCTTCTGGTGGCCTGGAAGTGACACTCCCATCTGTTTCAAGTCCCTGAAAGAAATGGGGAAAGAAATAAAAAATGAATTGCTGTTCTTGTTTCTTGGGGACTGGGATGTAGGGAAGGACAGAAACAGTTATCAAGCATTAATTCAGACAGCTTCCTTCCCCTCAGTGCCTGCTGCCTCCTACTGCCTCCTACTTTTTCCCTGGAGGGAAGAAACCCTCCATGTTTTCCGCCACTTCCTTAGAGAATGGCTGTCTCTCTGGACCCAGTCAGCTGGCTTCTCCTGCCTCTGAAGCTAAGCCTATGTTCCCAGTAAACTAGGACTGCATTCAGTTCAACTGTGTTATTGGCCACATCTCAACTACTTGGTAGTGTCAGCCCCTAAGCTGTGCCTGCTCACTTGTTCTATGTGGCTGCCCTGGTTGGAGCTGGCCATACATCCGTGACCCTACAACACAATAAGGGCTGTGTTGATAAATATCTGGTTTGAGTCCTTCTCAAAAAGTGCAGAAGGACTGGACTGTAGGATGGAACAGTGCCTGGCTGATGTGGGTGAATGTCACTAGTCTGTTTGGAGTTCAAGGGAAGCTGTTTCTCTTTATAAAGTTCTACCAGGGCAGGCATACAGTCAGGCTAGAGAACTGCCTGCCATCTATTGTCTCCCCTTGCTATTTGTGTTTGATGCGAGTGCAGAGCAGCTCAGGCCCCCAGAGAGCCTCAAGCACGGACATTTAGAGAATTAGTCCCACAGCTTGGGCTGATCCTAGTTCTTCCCTTTTAGAGCAAGAGGCTGGTACACTTCCATTTTACTTCACAGAGAAGGATATGGAGTGAAACTTTCCAGGTAAATATGAGTGCCTGTTCAGATAGCATGAGGACAGCCACAGCTATCAGCATAGCCTAGGGTGCCTTGCAGGAGCTTAGCTTGCCCTTACTCAGCAGTGAGCTCCAGGATGGACTCCATGGTGTCAAGGCCGGCAGTGCGAAAGTTAGAGATGTAGCGCTTCATGCGAATGGATTCCAGCCACTCAGGAACGGATCTATAGGGGATGCCATCTGACCCGCTGCAGCTGGGGAGCCGAAGCGTTACCCTGGAGACAGAGAAAATACTCATTAGCCAGGCAACTACCTTAAATGGCCAGTACTATGAGACAGTAGCTGGAGGGCAAACAGTCAGGGCTAGGCCAACTTATCTGCTCTCTGCACAGTGAGATCAGACTGCCCAGGGCAACAGCTGTGCCCTGTGTCACCACATGAGAGAGATTACTACTACCTTCTTCACACAGAGCATGCAAGGTGCCTCTTGCCAGCCTGCACTGCCAGCATTCTCTCTCCTTCTGCTGGAGCCAAGGAGATGAAAATCTCTCAGATAACCTCTCCTCCTGCAACGACAGTATGGTTACCTGGGATCAAAGTCTGCAACAGGCCGGAGGAGCTGGGGACTAGAAATGAAGTGTTGCAGCTGTGCCTGTATCTCCTGAAAATGAGGCCTCCTTGATCGATCATGTGACCAGCAGCTCTTCATGAGCTCATAGAGGATAGATGGACAGTCCACAGGTGGGGGGAGCCGGTACCCATCCTCTAAACTTTTCATCACCTGCACAGAGGACAGAGAGAACAGTGGCCAAGAAGAGCAGGTACAAAAGAGGAACCAGAGACCTCAGGGGCTAGGAGCAGGCAGCTAACATTTTGCACAGTCTGCAGTGAGGAAGTGGGTTGAAGCAGATTATGTATATACAAAGTAAGATATTAGGCAGCACAGCAAAGGATCAGGACACTTAGGGGATGTCAAAAAGTGATACAGCAGATACAGCTGGTTTCAGTCCTTTTATTAGTTTATTTTTTGCCATTCAGACGTCTGTTCATGAGAAGTGAGGACCAAGAGATCCTGTCACAGGCCCAGTGAGAAAAGGGGAACCAGGCTCTGGGAAGTAATTTCAGCAGCATGTCCTAACTTCACAGATGTGCTGAACATACGTGGGAGGAGTAAGAGGCTAGAGATAATACTCTAGAGCACAGGGGAAGAGGCAAGAAAGAAAGCAGCAGAGAACATCTCCAGGCCCAAAGGCCTTGGCTGGTGTACCTAGCCTTTAATTTCGCTTACTGCTGTCAAAGCCTGAACCTGGTTCAGCGGCCAAGGAACTTACCACCCTCAGCTTGGCTGCACTGATTTTTAGCAGAGAGGGAGACAGAACAGTTTTATGTTCAGAAGGATGGCAAGACTTCAGGCAGAGGGAGGTCTACAAAAGTTGGGCCTACATGCTTTTTTTTTTCTCCATAAATCAGCAATTCAGCTCAATGTCTGTTACCTCTTGATTGGTCATGTTCCCATATGGCTTGTCACCAAAAGACAGCACCTCCCACATGACAATTCCAAAGCTCCAGACATCACTGGCTGAGGTGAAAATCCGATGGGCAATGGCCTCTGGGGCAGTCCATCGGATGGGAATCTTACCACCCTGTGAAAGAGCACAGACATAGCATACACAGCAC